>NW_026652282.1:97280724-97331618 GCF_009828535.3 Hylobates moloch | reverse complement strand
AAAAAAAAGAAAAATGAAAATGATTACATGTTGCTTTCTCCTTTTTTGCTTTGGGTTTTTTCTCTCTTCTGATTTATTTTTTTGGTAGACTTTATTTTTCTTTATTTCTTTTTCTTTTTTGTAAAGACAGGGTCTTGCCACCTTGCCCAAGCTGGTGTCTCTAACTCCTGGGCTCAAGGGATCCTCCTGTCTGGGTCTCCCAAAATGCTAGGATTACAAGTGTGAGCCACCATACCCGGCCAATAGACGTTATTATTAGAGTAGTTTTAGGTTCACAGCAAAATCAAGCAGAAGTTACAGAGAGTTCCCATATACAGCTATGTGTTGCTTAAAGACAGGGATGTGTTCTGAGAAATGCATTGTTAAGTGATTTTGCCATTGTGCAAGCATCACAGAGTGCACGTACACAAACCTAGATGGTATAGCTTACTACACACCTAGACTATACAGTATGGCCTATTCCTCTTAGGCTACAAATGGCACAGCATGTTACTGTAGTAAACACTGTAGGCAATTGTAACACAATGGTATCTGTATATCTAAACATAGAAAAGGTACAGTAAGAATATAGTATTATAATCTTATGCGACTACTATCATACATTCGATCAGTCATTGACCAAAACATCCTGTACCTGAGTGGTACATTTGTTACAATTGATGAACTTACATCATTACCACCCTAAGACTCTGGTGAACATTAGGGTTCACTCTTAGTGTTGTACAATCTGTGGGTTTGGACAAATGTATAATGACATGTATCCACCATTAAAGTATTACATAGAGTAGTTCCACTGCCCTAAAGATGTTGCCTTTCCAAAAAAGTATACTACGGGTTAAATTTCACAAACGATACAAAATACATTTTGAGAGCTTACATTTATCCCTTTTAGACATTTTATTAAAAGGCAACAAATTACTCACCAACTTATGTTTTGGCCAAGAAGTGTAACACTCAGTATAGAGAGGTAGGGGCTGGAAGTGTTAGGGAGGGATTCATAAGAGAGCTGGGCCACATCTATCTTTTTCACAGAATTGTTGCTATTTCTAGAATTTATCACAGCCCCTGGCACATAGTAAGGCACTCAATAGAACAGAACTTTAATAAAATTAATCCCTTCAACAACTATGCACCGAGTATTATTAATACATTATACAAATTCATTTGCATATTAATTTCCTGAACCCTCACAATAGTCCTATGAGCTAAATATTCTAATCTCCTTTTTTTTTCCTATTAGAAGACCTGGGCTCTCAGGACTGGAATTCACACTCAGGTTTCTCAAATCCTGGAGAAGTTTTAAAATGACCATATGATGCTATTAGCTAAGTTTTTACCATAATGTAACAGACACATATAGTGACTGGTGTTTTAAAAATTAAATAAAACCATCAGCCGGGCGCAGTGGCTCACGCCTGTAATCCCAGCACTTTGGGAGGTGGAGGCAGGTGGATTGCTTGAGGTCAGGAGTTCGAGATCAGTCTGACCAATGTGGTGAAACCCCGTCTCTACTAAAAATACAAAAAGTAGCCAGGTGTGATGGCGGGTGCCTGTAATCCCAGCTACTCGGGAGGTTGAGTGAGGCAGGAGAATCGCTTGAACCTGGGAGGTGGAGGTTGCAGTGAGCCGAGATCGTACCACTGCACTCTGTGAGTGAGTGAGACTCTGTCTCAAAAAAAAAAAAAAAAATTAAATAACACTAGACTCTTAAAAAAAGATATAAAACAAAGCTGGCCTATTCATAAACTTTTCTTACTTATGATATCAAGATGCCACTAAAGATGGATAACTTCTCAGTAGACAGGTTGGATGAAAATACCTTTCAGAGTAATCTCAGGATCTATGAGGGAAAGAAAGTTCTTCAGTTAGTAATGAAGTTAGGCTTTGTGTTTTTTTGTTGTTGCTGTTGTTGTTTGTTTGTTTGTTTGTTGAGACAGGGTCTTACTCTGTCGCCCAGACTGGAGTGCAGTGGTGAGATCACGGCTTACTGCGACCTTGACTTCCCAGGCTCCTCCCTCCCAGGTGATTCTCTCTCCTCAGCTTCCCAAGTAGCTGAGACTATAGGCACGGGCCACCATGCCTGGCTAATTTTTGTATTTTTTGTAGAGATGGGGTTTCACCATTTTGCCCAGGCTGATCTTGAATTCCTGGGTTCAAGCAATCCACTCACCTCAGCCTCCCAAAGTGCTGGTATTACAGATATGAGCCACCATGCCCAGGCCTGAAGTTAGGCATTTTAAAGATTAAGAATAAAAAGAACTGCAATCCCAGCACTGCAGGAGGATTGCTTGAGGCCAAGAGTTTGAGACAAGCCTGGGAAACCTAGTGAGACCTCGCCTCCAAAAAATTTTTTTTTAAAAATTCCTAAGTTAAATGCAAACGAATAGTAGTAATTCTAAAAATATTCTGTTTCACTAATATGTTCAACACTCCCCATTACAAAAATATGACATGGGATTTATTCCAATTTTCTTCACACCTTTTAAGCAATCATGTTTTTAATAAAACATTATTACACATCTCCATGAATTATACCAAGGAGAACAATGTCACAGAAAATTTAAAAGTAAGACCATCTCAGAAATCTAAAACATGTGGCCTCTCTCTTTTATCTCTAAAGGTCCTTTCCAGTTTCGGCAGATAGTGAGTCAGTAATAATTTAAAGTATGTGGGTAAAGAACAACTAAAACAAACCTATACAACTGAGCTTACTCTCACACTACCATATCACTTCTATGCAAAAGAAAATTAGGTCTCGGTGCAGTGGCTCATGGCTACAATCCCAGCACTTGGGAGGCCAAGGCGGGCAGATCACTTGAGCCCAGGAGTTCCAGACCAGCCTGGCCAACATGGTGAAACCCCATCTCTACCAAAAATGCAAAACTTATCCAGGAGTGGTGGTGCGTGCCTGTAATCCCAGCTACTCTGGAGGTTGAGGTGGGAGAATCACTTGAGCCTGAGAGGTTGAGTCTGCAGTGAGCCATCAGTGCAAAACTGCAAAAAAAATTAAAAAATAAAAAAATAAAGAAATAAAAAAAGAAATTAGATAAGATGGATCTGGACATAAACCACTCCTGCACCCCACCCGCCTTATCCCTGCTGACCAGTTGGGATCTGATTAAATCCTGTAGAAATTTTCTCCCCAACCTGCCCTCCCTGTTACTTCTCAAACAAGTTTACCAATATTTTAGGCATCTGCTATACACCTAGTTCTTGCCCTCAAGGAATTTACAATCTGCTGAAGCAAACATGAATAATTACAATATGACACAAAGTGAATTAGTGACTGCAATAAAAGGTACAAATATCCATTTTTTTAGAAGAAAAAAGTCTCTACAGACTTTAAGGATTATTAATTTCTTCTCAGAGTGGCCAGAAACGCAGCTCTTTTTTTCTTCCTATAAAATTAGCAAGTGCTGGCTCATGCCTGTAATCCCAGCAATTTGGGAGGTGGAGGCGGGCAGATCGCTTGAGCTCAGGGGTTCGAGACCAGCCTGGGCAACATGGTGAAACTTCGTCTCTACCAAAAATACAAAAAATTAACTGGGCATCGTGGGTGGTGGCGCATGCCTGTAGTCTCAGATACTTGGGACACTGAGGTGGGAGGACCGATTGAGCCCGGGAGGTAGAGGATGCAGTGAGCCATGAGCACGTCACTGCACTCCAGGATGGGTGACAGAGCAAGACCCTGTCTCAATAAAAAAAAGTAAAAAATAAAAATGAATTAAGAAATGCTTAGATCTCATAGAAATAATTTTAGGGCACCAGTTTAGTCCAAAAATTAATCCAGTGCATTAAATATATATACATTTTAAAATTTTCAAGTTTCTTATTTCTAATTGCCTTTAAAAAAGCCTAAAGTGACTTTGCATATGTAACTCAGATTTTCCATCTATTGGAGACATTAAAGAGACACACTTCAATGAGAACAAAAAGAAGGAATTGGAACATGCACATATCCTTAAAACCGTATTTCCAGACAAGGTTATTTCAGGATAACAGAATACTTTAATGCAGGACTGTCCAATTTAAATAAACCCATATTCATTTATTGACAGTTATTTGAAAGGAAATAAAGAAATGCTACTCTGAAGTACCTGGGCCAAGACTAAAAAATATAAAGCCAAATTTAAAAAGCTCACAATATATGCTCTAGTTGATACAATTGTAAAATTTGCCATTTGAAGCTTAAAATAAAGTTGTTTAATGTAGATTTCTTTATGCCACCATGAATTAAAAAATGGTCTGTCCTTAAGACTATTCATAGGTACTTGATGGTGTCTTTAAGGAAGTCAAGCAGTAAAGTACTATCTTGAGAGAAAACATCACATTAAGTAACTTGGAAATGAGTGAAGATATTAAAAAATTAAAATCTTACAAATTAAAATAACAGAAGCTCTATTCCTCTTCATGGGGCATTCATTGTACTATAGGACTTTTTTCTCTTAAAGCTACTAAAACATCCCGGATGGGTTCACAAAGCAAAACACAAGATTTGACATCAATACTGCCCTGTAGACACTTCATTTAACCTCAAGTACCAGTACACCAAGCTGTTGTACCGCGCCCAAGGTGGTAGTATGTTTTAACAGAAAGATGTTGGATGTGAAATTAGAAGGCATCAATTATTGCTCTGGTTCTGCTATTCCCTAGTAATGTGTCCATGAGCAAGTTTAATTAATCTGTCTCAGCCTAAGTTTCCTCATTTGAAAACAGTGATAATAATACCTACTTCCCCCAGGTCCTAATGAAGATTACAGATGGTATGTATGACAGCATATTGTGAACTATGAAGTATTACATAGCAACTTCAAATCCTTCATGAAAGAAAATAGGTAATAAATGAATGCCTGGGTTAATTGTGAAGAGCTGTATAAATAAATATAAGGCATTAGTTCTACTAATAGCCTTTTACATGGCATAAATGAAAAGTTATCTCATCTCCCTATAATTACTGACTACAGAGTATAATAGGTCTCCCTCATATATAAAAATTACAAGCCTTTAGTCAAAGTAATTTAAGAAGGATGGGCCTAAAGGAAAACCTGTCAGTCACTTTTTATCCATGATTCAATTTGGCTCCTCCATAAGGCCAGTTTCTAAACACAATTTAAAGAGCAGACAGGAGATATACAAACAAATAAACAACAATTTTTCTTTAAATATTTTAGGATCACTTTTCAAAATAGCTAACAGTTTGTCAATATTGTCACATTCCTCCTAATTTGCAAATTTTTTCATGAGTACTGGAAAAAGGTGAAGAGAAAGTATTACTTGCTGAATAAAAGTTTAACCCCAATTTCACAATATGTGATTGACAGGCAAAGGAAAAAAACCCTGATTTTCAAATATGTCCTCTTTCCCAGTCTGTCTTCCCACAAAAGTGGACTTTATGTGTTTATTTTTTTTTTGAGACAGGGTTTCACTCTGTCACCCAGGCAGTGGTGCAATCTCAGCTCAGTGCAGCCTCAATCTTCTGGGCTCAAGCAATCCTCCTGCCTCAGCCTCCTGAGTAGCTGAGACTACAGATGTGTGCCACCACGCGAAAGTGGACTTTATTTACATGATGAGAGAGAGGGAGAGAGAAAGAGAACTGACATTCAAAGAAAAGAGATATATTTTTCCTCCATTTAAACTCAGCAATTTTAATACTTATCAGAAATAAAACCTCCTGGAGTCTCTACGTTTTTCTGAATTTGCTCATCTGCAAAGCACTTTGATCTGTCCCAAATTCTGTTTCCTCCTTAGCTCCTATGCCTGCCATTTCTGTAAAGGAAAAGGGAAAGCTGTAGAAAAAAGCCAGCCCTCCTTCACTAAACATATAAGACACAGGAAAACAGATTTTCAAATAAGGGAATAAAACAAAAGCAAACAAAACCTTGCTTGTTTGTTTTTTCATAAAAGGATATAGTGTACAACTGGGTATGAATTCAGGGCGTCACCCATAGAAGAATCTTATGCCTATGAAGTCATCCCTAATTACAGAGTTCGACTAACAATACTGCAATTATGAAACCACTCCACCGGCTCATTTAACTATACATAAACCCTAAACACAGATCTTTGCTGAGAAAGATATACCTACAACTACCTGAAACTATTACTCAAATTCTGAAAGGTATTTGAAGGGGGACGGGGGTGCCTATTTTATCTCCTAAAGCACTCACTCACTTTAGGAATGCAGCTGACTGAATAATCTACTTATTCATCTGTGTCATTCAGTACCATGAGGTCCAGGAGAAAGAGAATGCACATGGGAAACTCATCTGGGAGTAACCAACTTTGATCATAAACTTGATTTTTTTTTCTTGAAATTGAAAGGCAGCCAAAAGATAAAAACAGGACATTCACCAGAGACTTCATCCCAGCCACTAGTATGGTAAATAGAATTGGAAAAGAGAAGCTCATTACTTAAATCAGAGATTGGGCAACACATACTTGAGCTCCTAAAATGAACAAGAAAGCAACAAAGAGGGGACAAAACATGGAAGAAATACATTATTTCACTATAAATGAAAATAAACAAGTTAGCCACCATTATGTGTGAACAATTCAAGAATGATCAGAAAAGGGGTGTTGTCACCTTCCTCCACCCAAAACAGGCAGTGCTTTTGAACACCCACACTTTGCATACCTACCTTTACCAATAGAAACTGTCATCCTGCCACCTCCCTAGTTAGGTAAGTGAACAGCTCAGCACTAGTCTCTAGCTTAGATGGGTGTGCAACACTGTGGGCTAAAACTCACCTATTCATACTATGATTACTAGAGCTCCAGTCTCATGTTTCCTAATGACTTTAGAAGATTCCCAACTTGAATGTCTACCACACTCACCCACTTATTTATTTATATTCATCAAGCATTAACTTAAGGATTAGTATGTACCAGGCACTGTGTTGGGTGCTCCAGATAAGAGACAATTAGGATCTAAATCTCCTTCTTTCTGGAAGAGCTTACTGTCTAGTGGGGGAAACAGATGGAAAAACAAAGATACAACATTACTGCTATCATGCCATCATAGTTATATATACTAAATGGTAGGCGTCAGAAAAGTTTTTTCTGAGGTGACATTTGAACTCTGTCTTTGAGCGCAAGTAGGATTTTCTGATAGACATCCCCGGTAAGGGCATTCTCAGAGAGACATCACTGGAGCAAGGGTATTGTGCCTAGGGTTAGTGACAGACACACTCACAGCAGCAGATCAGGGTCCAATTTAGAAGTGGCCAAGGGAGAAGGAAAGTCAGTGAGGAAGATTCAAGTTAGGGAAGTCTAAGTGTCTCCAATCTAACTTACTGCCACATTATTTTCCCTGTTTTTTTCTAACTCTTTCTCCTGCCAAATCAGGTCTCATTTTCAACTTTCCCACTTTCCTCTGTCTCCAGACTGCAGTCTGACCATAAAAAACAAAGGGAGGATCAGTCAACCACCAATCCCTCTGGATTCTTGCCTTGCAATCTCTGAGATTCTTCCATCGTATCTGTTTATCACCTCATGTCTGGCCTACTCCACAAGTTTTTTTTTTTAATTTTTTATATATATGTTTTTATTATACTTTAAGTTCTAGGGTACATGTGCACAACGTGCAGGGTTGTTACATATGTATACATGTGCCATGTTGGTGTGCTGCACCCATTAACTCGTCATTTACATTAGGTATATCTCCTAATGCTATCCCTCCCCCCTCCCCCCACCCCACAAAAGTTTTTTTTAATCAGGTCTGCCTGCTGTTCCGTCTTCCTCCAGTGCAATCTTTACACTGCTAATCTCCTGAAGAGTAGATCTTATAAACATTCCAGACAAAAGAAAGTCCCACCTTTTTAGTACAGCATTCAAGGCCCTACACTTTTCTGACTTGACTTCTAGCTTTATGTCTGCCCATCTTTCCAATGCTACTTCCCGTTATATGTACTACACCCTTGAACCCAACACTCTCAAGAGACCTTATTCCCCAAACAGGCCATGTATTATCCCGCTTCTTCCACTCCCTGGAGAGACCACTGGGTCTCTCCAGTGGAATGCTCTTCACCCATCTATCTAGACACTTCAAAAGCATATTTCAGGAAGTATCTTCAGATTGTCCGCACCCAAGATAAAATTTATCTTCCCAGTACTCTCACAGAACTGTGTTTCTTCTATTACAGCTGGTTCTGGATTCTCCTCTATCAGTACCTTTTGTTTTATCCTGGTCTCTTCTGCTTTTCCTGTCTCCCATTAAGAACTTCCTCTCTCTCTATCTGCGTCTCATGCTTAGAATACCCTCCTCTATTTTTCCTCTCTCTCTATCCAAATTCTACTCACCCTTCAAGCAAGGTTCAGAAGCCTCATCCTCTCCCAAAGCATGTTTCCCAATGACTCCACCTCTCACTGATCTTTCTCTTCAACTCCCACAGAATTTAGAATCTTGCCACAGAATTTAGAATCTTGCCACAAAATTTTGAAATTTAATTATAGACTTCTCCCTATAGTTACATAAGTGGATATGAGGACAGTCTAGCTGGGACTTCCATTGTCCTACTTGGTTCAGTTTATCTACCTTCTTTACATAGATTCTTAAACTTGGTCAAAGAGAACAATCTTCCTCAATAAAAGAAAATCCTTCTTTCATGAATAGCACACAAAAACTTGTGTAATTCTTTGCTCTGCAAGTCTCATTTCAAGACTGTTTGTTTCTGGAGAACAGTCTAAACTTCACCTTTTACTCTCATTGCTGGATGTTGGTTACATAGGCATGGCTTACAAAATATACCAACTGAGGCTGAGGGTGGTGGCTCATCCCTATAATCCCAGTGCTTTGGGAGGCAGAAGTGGGAGAATTGCTTGAGGCCAGGAGTTCGGGACCAACCTGTACAACATAGCGAGACTCCTTCTCTAAAAAAAAAAAAAAAAAAAAAAATTAAATCAGCCAGCATGGTGGCCTGAGCCTGTAGTCCTAGCTACTAGGAAGGATGAGGCAGAAGGATCACTGAAGCCCAGGAGCTTGAGCCTGCAGGGAGCTATGGTTGCCTGCCTCTAAAAAAATAAACATAAAAAATGAATAAAATACTCCAACCAATTGCAATGTTTAGAGGGAGTGAAAATTCCCAGTATTCCCAATATCCAGTGTTCACAGCACTGAGAATTTGAAAGCTAAGAAGTCTGTAGAGTTCCATAACTTCATTCCCTAAATTGTATTAGGGAATAAACAAGTGCCTGGGATAGTCGTTGACTTTGCCCAGGACACAAAGCTGTGAAGCACAATTAAAAAGATGTACTTCTCGGCCAGGCGCAGTGGCTCCTGCCTGTAATCTCAGCACTTTGCGAGGCCGAGGCGGGCAGATCACGAGGTCAGAGATCAAGACCATCCTGGCCAACATGGTGAAGCCCCGTCTCTACTAAAAATACAAAAATTAACAGGGCCTGGTTGCACGTATGTGTAGTCCCAGCTACTCAGGGGGCTGAGGCAGGAGAATTGCTTAAACCCAGGAGGCGGAGGCTGCAATTAGCTGAGATTGGATCACTGCACTCCAGCCTGAGCGACACAGCAAGACTCCACCTCAAAATAATAATAATAATAATAATAATAATGTGTTTCTCCAAGCATAGCTGAAAAAAAAAAAAGCAAAAGCATGTGTTGAAGGAAAGGTAATTAACTGTTTTTTCCCTCTTTCCTTTTTTTTTGAGATAGAGTCTTGCTGAGATATCCAGGCTGCAGTGCAATGGCATGATCACTGCAGCCTCCAACTCCTGGCCTCAACTCAAGTGATCCTCCTGCTTCAGCACCTCCCACCCTCAGTAGCTAGGACTACAAGCATGCACTACCATACTCGGCTAATTTTTAAATTTTATTTATTTCTTTTCTTTTTTTTTTTTTTTTTTTGTAGAGACAGGATCTCACTATGTTGCCAAGCTGGTCTAAAATTCCAGGGCTCAAGTGATCCTCCCGCCTCAGCCTCCCAAAGTGCTGGGATTACAGGCTTGAGCTGCAGTGCCCAGCCAATTAACTACTCTTCCCAGAAAAACAAAAACAAAGAGACTACACGTTGCTTTGCAGAGAGAAGGTCCATGCCTAGTATAGCCTTTGGAAAATAACTTAAAAAGCTCCTAACAAATATGACCATGATATCGAGAAATAAGAACAGTTGCCAGAAAATGCAGATAGTAACCCCCTCCGGCTAATACTAACTTGTTTTCATTACTTAAAAGGATAAGGGATTCACTTAAGCCTTGAACTAAAATAACCAAAACTTTAATTGTATAAAACATACAGAATATAGACAATGAGTTCAGTAAAGACTATACAGAGTTCTAAAAGTTATTTATTTAAAACATTGGTGTTAAATTGGCACTGATCATAAAACGCAATATGCTGAAAAAAAAGCACACAAATGCTTACTTTCTCCTATGACACATTCATTCCTATATATGACAGGCTTCTGCTTCTCTGTATTAATACTGCTTAATTTCAGCCTCTTGAATGCTAAGTATTGTGAACAACCATTCCCATTGCATCAGTGCTAATAACTTAGTCTTAATATAAAACAAACACTCAAGTATCTATGTGATTTACTTTTCATTTTAATATTTTTTTCTTTCAAGATTTTTCTCAAGAACAAGTGGCTTGGAATTTTGCTTGACTCATTTTAGAAAACTTTCACGGAATCTTGGTAAAGGAGTAATTGTAAAGGCTTAAGAGGCTATACGCATAATTTTTATTTAATGATTTATTGCTCTGAAAGTCAAAATAAGGGAGTCAAACTCTAAATGCCCTCATGTGTGTCATAGGTTCCTAGTCCTAAAAGTCTAGGAAAGGTTGAAGCAGAAGGAAAAGTGGTGAAGTGTTTTACCGTGCATTAATTCTAGCACATCAGCATTATCAAAAATTGCTGCTTCTCCTTCTTCTTTTTTTTTTTTTTTGAGATAGAATCTCACTGTGTTGCCCAGGCTGGAGTGCAGTGTCATGATAACTGAAGCCTCCAACTCCTGGGCTCAAGAAATCTTCCCACCTTAGCCCCCTGAGTAACTGGGATTACAGGCACGCACTACCACCCCAGCTAATTTTTGTATTTTTTGGAGAGATGGGGTTTTGCCATGCTGTCCAGGTTGGTCTTGAACTCCTGGGATCAAGTGATTTGTCTGCTTTGGCCTCCAAAAGTGCTGAGGTTACAGGTATGGGCCGCCACGCCCAGCCACAAATTGCTTCTTACAGTCAATGTGGCGAGCAAACATCTATGAAAGAAATAATCACCACGTATAGCAGACTTTACTTCGGAAAGTTATTTTTCAGGTCTAGCTCTTCTGTTCATTCTACTTAATATTTCAGCTGCAAATTGTACAAGTAAATAGAGGACATCATTAGGTACCCCAAATAAAATTGACCGTATTTTCTCATGAGGCATTATTATATACACTGATTAGATTGTATAGTATCAGGAACTAGAGAATAAAGTAACTGGCTGATGGAGCATAAAGCTGGATATATTTAGCAACTGTGCTTCTACAATTCACATAGAATACAATGAAAATAAAATAAGATATCATAGAACAAAATCATATCATGCCAGATAACATAATATAAAATTTCAGGGATACTTGTAAAGTAACCTGAAAAACCTTACTACTATTTCCATGACAAAATATGTTTCGAATTCCAAATTAATTGAGAAATGAACTTTAGAAGGCTCTATCTGTGACTGAAGGCTAACTCTACCTTTTATCCAACTCCAAGTAGCTGCCTACCTAATAACTATAATTCGGCCTTGGATATATCTAAAACCTTTAAGGAAACTTAAACATCAGTCTACTCTTTAATGTGAAGAAGAGATTGCTCTGTTCTGCACGTACACTGCCCCAATAACCCCTGTGGATGCATAAGAAACATATAATGGTTTATTAAGAAGGGCGGGGAAGAGAGATGAGAGCAGAAGAGTTATTTGCAAAGTTGAGCATGGGGTTAGACTAAGCCATTTTAGCCCTCTTCTACCACTGTAATACCCACAACGAATTAAACCATCTCCAATTTTCTGTTTGTATTATATTATATTACATTATATTATTATTATTAGTTTTGAGACAGAGTCTTGCTCTGTCGCCCAGGCTGGAGTGCAATGGCATGATCTTGGCTCACCGCAACCTCCATCTCCCGGGTTCAAGTGATTCTCCTGCCTCAGCCTCCTGGGTAGCTGGGATTATAGGCGCCCACCACCACGCCTGGCTAGTTTTTGTATTTTTACTAGAGACGGGGTTTCACCATGTTGATCAGGCTGGTCTCTAACTCCTGACCTCAGGTGATCCACCCGCCTCGGCCTCCCAAAGTGCTGGGATTACAGGCGTGAGCCACCGCACCCAGCCTTATTTTATATTATTATTATTTTCTTGAGACAGAGTCTTGCTCTGTCACCCAGGCTGGAGTGCAGTGGCTCTATCTCAGCTCACTGCAACCTCCGACTCCTGGGTTCAAGGGATTCTCCAGCCTCAGCTTTTGCAGTTGCTAGCATTACAAGCATGCGCCACCATATCTGGCTAATTTTTCTTCTTTTAGGAGAGACAGGGTTTCACCATGTGGGCCAGGCTTGTCTCGAACTACTGACCTCAAGTGATCTGCCCACCTAGGCCTCCCAAAATGCTGGGATTACAGGCGTGATCCACTCTGCCCAGCCTTGTATTATTTTAAAGAAGATGCGTCATAGGGTCATAGTTGCTAACCAGTTCCTCCCCTTCCCCATATTCCTATAGCCCTTTTCAGCTTTCAGGGTGATGACATCTATTTCTTTCTCTATCTCCTCCACGAGCCTGTGAGCTCCTTGAAAGCACGGTTGGTATCTTATTTGACTTTGTATCTTGGCTCACCACAAGCGCCTACTGAAAGTTTGTTCAATAAATAAACTTCGATGGAGGTGAGTAGAGAAAGTGCACAGACCTACACATCATGCAGGCTATATAGTCCTCTCACGTGGTTTTAAAAACACATACTCTATTGGAGAAAGCTGTGAACAAAATAGTCAAGTTCAATGACGTCTTCACATTCTTCACATACAATTGGCCTGTTATCATGCTTTAACTACCCTTGTTTAATACTTCAAGATACTAAAAAACTCTTCAAGATGTTTGTGACCTGTCCTTTGAATTTAGCTGAAAATCAAACAGAAATAAACCTTTTCAGAAGCAGTTTTTACTTTCAACCATTTTGGCATTCAAGCAGCATATTTCACCTTTACAGTCATACACATCATGCATACATCATGTTTTGACAGGCCTGCAATTTATAGATAAAAGTTGACATTTAGAAGTAAATATAAGGAGTTCAAGACCAGCCTGGCCAATATGGTGAAACCCTGTCTCTACTAAAAACACAAAAATTAGCCGGGCGTGGTGGTGGGTGCCTGTAATCCCAGCTACTCGGGAGGCTGAGGCAGGAGAGCTGCTTGAACCCGGGAGGTGGAGGTTGCAGTGAGCCAAGATCGTGCCACTGCACTCCAGCCTGGGCAACAAAAAAAAAAAAAAAAAAAAGAAAGAAAGTAAATATAAATTGCCCCAAACTAAAGGTCTACTAACATTTTTCATTGTCACTATTTTCAATATATACAAGAGAAAATAGCACAAAAAAACACCCATAAACCCATCACAGATTCTGCATTTATCCAGATTTCCCCACATTTGCTTGGTTCATCTATTCTCTCTTCCTGTCCTTTCTTCTCCCTCCCTCCTTCCCTGTCTCTCTTCCATGAATTATTTTAAAGCAAATCTCAGAAATCCTGTGATTTCACCCCTACATAGCTATTAAGAAATGAGTTCATTTTTCTGGAAATACCTCTATTCTGTGCTATAATTGATCATTAGCTAGATTCTAACTGATCTTTTGTTTTGTTTTGTTTTGTTTTCAGTACCAATATCTATGAGTCACTTAAACCCCAAAGGGTGCCCAATCCTGTGTCATTTCCTGGAGGAATATCAAATACCTCCATTTTAGGTAAAAGTTTCCTTTCCTCTTTTTATACTTAATAAACAAAGATAAGATCTGAAAGCAATGGCTACTTAAAAATAAATTAATACATAGCTTTTTCCAATAATAGAAATATTCAATTCAATTTGGTCAGATTAAAGACATCATTTAAACGTTTTTCAGGCAAGAATTCTGCAGCTATTTAATGCAAGTCTCAATTATGGTCTAAAAGCCCCTTTTCCTGGGATGAAGAATACTATTTCAAACCCAAAGACACAACAAAAAGACACCTCTCCTTCCCCTAGCTTCAGAAAGCTAAGGTACATTAACTAACTTCTTAGATTGAAATAGCCCACTTTCCTTTTAAAAGGTCTAATGTCTTCCATGCCTAAGTCAACTTTTAAATCTATACCCAAAATCTGAATAATTTATGGGAAAATAAATCTACTGCTAATGAAATTAATTAATTCTCATACCTAAGAAGTATTTCCAGTTTCCTTTCTTATGAAAATTAACATATGTTTGAGTGAAGCCAAGGGCGACTTTCAGGGATATGTGTGTGTGGGGTGTGTCTGTCTGTGTGTGTGTGTGTGTGTGAGAGAGAGAGAGAGAGGGAGGGAGAGAGAGAGAGATGCTAGGCAAGATCAGACTAGTTACCATGCTTCATTTCAATTCAAAATAAAAATGCCATAAAATATTGTGACCTACAACTCAAATCACTATATACACTAAGCAGAAAGCTATCGGCAAGTCACTGAAAATGCCTCTTGCAGTGTTATATACCTTACTTATATGTTAGCAAATACAGCACTTGTTAATTGAAAAAACTGGTGTTTTGTTTCATGCTTCGCTTTTTACTTCATATGCGCATACTAAGTACAACCAGTCCGAGAGGTGACTCAACTCAGAGTGAGGATTGACTGTATAACTAGCTATACTTCCCTTTGCCAGAAATATGGGGAAATTAAACTTATATGACAACCATGTGATGGAAAATCCTGATGTATCCGAGCACCAGAAATCACTATTGCTGCCAAGTACCAATAACACCATCAAAATTTAATCACAAGGGATGTTTATTATTTTGTAAATTATAAACACTAAGACAACTGCTTGATTTAACTCATATAGAAAGAGTAGAATATCAATCTAATCATGACATGTTCTGTCATGACAGCCACCTCAATCTCCATTTTATAGAATTTTGAAAAACCATGTAACTGGGATCAAAGGCATTTGAAATCCCACCCCCAGCACAAATATAGACAATAATTTCTATTATTTAATGTTTTAGATACTTAACTTGATAAATACGGCTGTATAATTAGGATTTCAAAACTTATTTTTAAAAAGTATAAACTCCCTAAACATTCTCTAAATAAAGAAAAATACAGAATACACACAGAACAGGTTAGAATCTAAACTTCAAAATTTTCTCTTAACAAAAATTTTATTCTACTTGAATAAATAATATTTTTAAAGGGACTCCAAATGTTTACCCAAATAAATAACAGGAATTTCAAGCTTTTTAAAGTAAATTTCTGCTTAATCGTTTAGTATTTAAATTTAGATTTAGTAATCTGAAAGTTAGAGCCTGTCAAAATAATATTAAAATAGTTACCCGCTGAGAGCAAACTTGTTTCTTTCCTTTCTCGCAGCACTGATAGACAGAACCTTCTCCCACGCCCAGAAGAGCAATCTGGAAACCCAACATTCTTCTTACAATTGCAACTTTAGAGAGCAAGTCACAACACTTCCTGCTAGAAAAAGAGAACACCCTGACAAAAGAATGATACAATACTTACGAATCCCCTTCCTGTCAGCCTGGCAGTATTTTGCCGAGAATTTAATAAATTCTAATTTAAACGCAGCATTTAGAGAGAAAAGTTTTCTTTTTTCTTCTTCCTTCCCCCCCCCCCCCCAAAATCATACAAGGACTCAGGGGAATTTAAAGTTAGTTCAGGTCAAATAGCTATAACCCATATACCTATTTAGAGTTTGAACAGTAGCCAAGTAACCTGCTTATTTTAGAACACATGGAACAGCTTCTCCCCAGTGCCCAAGTCACTCGTCTATAGTCAAGAACATCACTTGCGAAGGCAAATTAACTCTCAGGCCACTCACTTACAGTCTCTATTATTCATTCTGATCCATACACAACATTTACACCCCATATGCTAAGGTGCTGTAGCATTTATTTCAAATATATACATTTTGATTTATGTCAAAAATGTAAGCTCTTCTGTGTAGGAACTATATTTTCTGCTGGCATAGCACACAGGAACTAAGCCAACACTTGCTGAACCGAATAATTTTCTAACTGAGAGCCATAGTAAAGAGGTCTGGAGCCAGATTGGGTTCGAATTCTGGCTCCACACTTTATTAACTGTGCAAATTGCTTAAAACTCTTCTGCCTCTATTTTCTCATCCCGGGATGAAGATAAGAGCAACTCCATCATATCACAGTTCACTATTTTATACATGGTTGTAAGGCTTAAATGATTTAATATGTGTCATAAATTTAGATCATAGCCTGGCGCATGGTAAGTACTAGATACGTGATAACTGATCTCATTATTGAAATTTGCCTTTAACTGGTCTAGCAATCTAATCAGTGAATTGCTAAATTAAGCAAGTAGTTAGTTGTGAGTGCCTTTTATGAGAGAGAACAATCAGTTGGAGCACTGGGCTAGGCTGAAGAGGCCGTTTCTGTACTGACATAGGGCAAGTTAATAATTTGAAAGGAAATGCAGCACAATGAAAGCATCAGGGTCTTAGGAGTCTGACAGACCTGTAAGTCTGTGTGACCCTGAATAAATTACTTAGCTTCTCTGAGCCCCGGGTTCATATCTATAACAATGGAGCTATTCCACATATTTCACAAGGTCCACACGATGACCCAATAGGAAGATATAAATATGTAAGAGTGTCTGGGTCCAACAAGGTACTCAGTAAGTAGCAGATATTATTATCATCTATCTGGGATAAAGCATGCATAATGCCATCTGCTGCTGTAATCTACCTCATGAGAATGAAAGAAAGTGAGACAATAGATAATCTAGTCCTTCATAAATAATATACAACAAAGTATTTTATGATAGCATACTGAACTCTCAGCATAAGGAGGTGACTCACAGTGTGGGCACCTGTGAAAAGGAGCCCTCACCGGATCGTCCCCATTATGAGGCAGACAGTGTTCTCCTGTCCTCATCACTAACCACCATCAGCAGACACTGGGTTACATTTTGTCTCCTTCATGGAAGTGCTTTAATTTATTTCACCAATCACAAAACCTTCGTGAAATATCAAAAGGCAACACAATGCAGAAGAGAAGGAATATAATGGCAGGAGTCAGAGGACATGTTTTTCCTTCTGTCCTTGTTGCTGACTCACTATGTGAATGAAGCTTCTTCAACTTTTCTGAGTACCAAATTCTCCATTTCTAAAACCAGCATAGAACCATCTGCCTGTGGCCTGTCAGGGAATAGTAGGTAACTACCAAGCATTCTGAGCTAATTTGAAGAGTATGTGTTATCATGCATTTTTCAGACAGAGAAAACCAGGGCACAGGCAACTGCCTCAGGTAAGAAGACAGTATCAGTTTAGACCAGAAATGTTGGCTTTTCCCCAGCCTTACCTTTTCTTTAGCCACACCTGTTGCCTCAAACCACTGAGATGGGTCTGTCCCAAATGCTACGTAACCACCCTTTTCAGATATGTAGTAGTATCATTGAGGAAATTAATGTTTTAAATATGTAATTCTTCATTTTAGAAGACAGCTTTCTCTCGTTTCAAGTTTTACAGGTCGTTGTAACAGTACTACTTAAAAACTGTTTTTCTGACTTTTCCTTTCCTGGTCGTCTGGAATATATATGCTCTCCAGCTTTCCAAACTCCAAGGCTAATCTTCGATCAGTGTGATCTGTCAACACCGAGTTACTAATTCTAAAGTCACTTCACCTTAATATAATAGCATATATTTCTACTGCAAAGCATTGTAGTTAAAGTTCTAGGAATAGATATGCCCTTCAAAAGGGCACATCTTCTACTTAGTAAATGCTAGGTAGGACATAAAGACAGTTTTGGGTTTTTTGTTTTTTGTTTTTGAGACAGAGTCTCGCTCTGTCACCCAGGCTGGAGTGTAGTGGCGGGATCGCGGCTCACTGCAAGCTCCACCTCCCGGGTTCATGCCATTCTCCTGCTTCAGCCTCCCGAGTAGTACCTGGGACTACAGGTGCCCGCCACCACGCCCGGCTAATTTTTTTTGTATTTTTAGTAGAGGCGGGGTTTCACCGTGTCAACCAGGATGGTCTCGATCTCCTGACCTCATGATCTGCCCGCCTCAGCCTCCCAAAGTGCTGGGATTACAAGGCGTGAGCCACCACGCCCGGCCAGTTTTTTGTTTCTTTTCTTTCTTTCTTTATTTTTTTGAGACGGAGTCTCGCTCTGTCACCCAGGTTGGAGTGCAGTGGTTCAATCTCAGCTCACTGCAACCTCTGCCTCCCGGGTTCCAGCTATTCTCCTGTCTCAGCCTCCCGAATAGCTGGGATTACAGGCACCTGCCACCATGCCAGTCTAATTTTTGTATTTTTAGTAGAGATGGGTTTTTGCCATGCTGGCCAGGCTGGTCTAGAACTCCTGACCTCAGGTGATCCACCCACCTTGGCTTCCCAAAGTG
The DNA here is from genome assembly GCF_009828535.3 of Hylobates moloch. Taxonomy (NCBI): domain Eukaryota; kingdom Metazoa; phylum Chordata; class Mammalia; order Primates; family Hylobatidae; genus Hylobates; species Hylobates moloch. Next base: position 97,313,023 of record NW_026652282.1, on the reverse strand, counting down.
CTGGGATTACAGGTGTGAGCAGTCGTGCCTGGGCTAAAAGACAGTTCTACCACATCAGTAATTTAACCAGTTTTAGCATGTGGCCCATTTTGTAAACTTCTATCTCATTCACCAACCGAGTTGTGTGTGGGTATGTGCGTGAAGGGGGCGGTGGGAAGCGTGTCTGTGTATGTGCATGTGTGTGAACAGGAGCTCGGTTTTTACTATGGGTGATGAACACTGGTTTGGGAATGCAAGACGGTGGCAAGGGTTCTGTAATAAATTCTACATTTTAATCAGCAGGCCACAGAATGAAAACAGCTTTTAAATTGCATCCCAAATTCATCAAAATAAATGCTAAGGAAAGCCGATGGAAACAAAATTCTCACCGTCACTCTCTCTAGATGTTACAAACAGAAACCATAAAGTTAAGAGTTCAGGCCAGGCATTAAGAGTTCAGGCCGGGCTGGGTGCAGTGGCTCAGGCCTGTAATCCCAGCACTTTGGGAGGCTGAGGTGGGTGGATCACCTGAGGTCAGGAGTTCGAGACCAGCCTGGCCAACGTGGTGAAACCCCGTCTCTACCAAAAATACAAAAAAGCCAGATTGGTGTCGTGTGCTTGCAGTCCTAGCTACTTGGGAGGCTGAGGCAGGAGAACAGCTTGAACCCCAGAGGTGGAGGTTGCAGTGAGCAGAAATTGCACCACTGCACTCGAGCCTGGGCCACAGAATCAGACTCCATCTCAAAATACAAACATAAAGTTAAGAGTTCACACACATGCACTTGTGGACACACTCCCATCCCAGGGTGGAAAAAAGAGGCACACCCCAAAAAGTTATGGGAGTTTCACATAAGTATCAGTGGAATATGTAGCTGTAACACAAGAGCTAGGCATAGTATTTTTAAAGTCTCTTACAACTTTCATCCAGACGTCATGCTCTCCACCACACCCAGTACTAGGTATACTTTCCGTGTGTGACACGTACATTGGAGGCCTCTCCCACTGTGCTTAATGACACACCTCAGCAACACTCATCTATTTTCCTTTCATGAAACGGTTTTTTTTTCCATCTTCATGACTTATAAAAACAAAGCAAACAAACAAACATAGTGAGTGAAGCATAGAAGCAAAGGGATCTAACATATAAAACAGGCAACAAGTTTACATTCAAGAAACTACTACTGTAATTTTGGGACTATATTGGAAAGTTTAGGAAATTCATACCAGGCACAGCATTAGGTATATAAACTTGTTGCATGGATGTGTCAATTTTAATAATCAAGCCATGTATGTAATCTTTTTTTTCATATTTGGGGAAAAATAAGTCAGAATATATCTTTTTTTTTTTTGACAGAATATATCTTAATTTCAATATTCTCGCCAGGCATGGTGGCTGGTGCTTATAATCCCAGCAACTTGGGAGGCAGAGGTGGGTGGATTACTTTAGCCCGGGAGTTCGAGAGCAGCGTGGACAACATGGCAAAACTCTGTCTTTACAAAAAAAATACAAAACAATTAGCTGGGCATGGTGGCTGTCGCCTGTAGTCCCAGCTACTTGGGAGGCTGAGGTAGGAGGATAGCTTGAGCCCAGGAGGTGAGCTGTGATCTTGCCACTGCACTCCAGCCTGGGCGACAGAGCAAGACTGTCGCAAAAGAAAATATAAAATTCAATATTCCGGGTCGGGCGCGGTGGCTCACGCCTGTAATCCCAGCACTTTGGGAGGCCAAGGCAGGCGGATCACGAGGTCACGAGATCGAGACCATCCTGGCTAACACAGTGAAACCCCGTCTCTATTAAAAATACAAAAAATTAGCCGGGTGTGGTGGCGGGAGCCTGTAGCTCCAGCTACTAAGGGAGGCTGAGGCAGGAGAATGGCATGAACCCGGGAGGCGGAGGTTGCAGTGAGCCGAGACCGCGCCACTGCACTCCAGCCTGGGCAACAGAGCAAGACTCCATCTCAAAAAAAAAAAAAAAAATCAATGTTCCAAGGGCTGTCTCCCTGATAGTATTTACTAGCTCTTTATTTGTGTAACTAAGTAATCAAAATTTTAAAATAAATAAAGAAAAGGTCAAAATACATCGAACTACACATGGGGCAAGGAATGAATTTAAAAGACATACATGTTCAGTTCATAGCTAATAAAAACATACAAAGAAATAACTCACATGCTCTACAATTTTCTATCCTGAGGGTCTCTCTCTCACTCAAAAAAAGAAAAGAAAAGAGAGGGGAATAGGAGAAAAGTGGAGAGGTGGGGCAAAGGGATAAGGAGGGCAACAACAACAACAACAAAAAACCCAACTCAGCAGTTCCTAAACTTTTTGGCCTCAGGATGCGAGGATCCCAAAGAGCTTGGTGACACATGGGTTAGATCTATCAGTGTATTTGTCACATCAAAAATTGCAACTACGAAATTTTAAAGATATTTATTTGTTTAAAAATAAGAATAAGCCCATTACATGTTAACATAAGCTTTTTAATGAAAAATAACTATATTTTCAAAAAAAGTGTAGTGAGAAGAGTGGCATTGTTTACATTGTTGCAAATTGCTTTAATGTTTAATCTAGTACAAGAAAGCTGGGTTTTCATATCTGCTTCTGCATTCAATCTTTTGCAATACCGGTTTTGGTTCCAGTGTATGAAGAACATCTGGCCTCCTACAGATAAACTGTTGTAAAAAGAAATAAATATTTTAAGAGGCTTTCCAGATACTTACAGATATTCTTCAATACTACACCAAAACTCGAGAAGTGGTAGTTTCTCAAAGGTTGGTTGCAATGTAGAGTCTGATACAATATCAATGATTTTTTCAAAATCTATTGGTCTATCTTGCACTTAGAATGGGCCTTTTACCCATGCTTGATTTTGTAACATCATATATTAGTCATTTGGAAAAATATTGTTTCATTAAGTTATGTGGGTCTTCCAAATGCTGACACATTTCATTGTACAAAATCTAACAAATCATTTTCATTAATTATACTGTCGATTTCATTAGAAAAGCCTAAGTATTGATCGGATAAAATGGTGACCAATGCAAGTTCTCAAAATTTTGAATTTTGCTTGAAAGCTCTAATTTTACCATTGGAAACAAATACTCTCAGTTGTTTCCCTTGCAGTGAGAGGCACACTTGGTTCATTTTTTAAAAATAAGTATCTGTTAGATACTCGGGTCTGAATAATCAGTTAATTCAATCTTTCAAAGTAAAAATGGTTGTCTTGGTTGTCTTTTTTTTTTTTTTTTTTTTTTTTGAGATGGAGTCTCGCTCTGTCGCCCAGGCTGGAGTGCAGGGGCGCGATCTCGGCTCACTGCAAGCTCTGCCTCGCCGGTTCACGCCATTCTCCTGCCTCAGCCTCCCGAGTAGCTGGGACTACAGGCGCCCGCCACCACGCCCAGCTAATTTTTTGTATTTTTAGTGGAGACAGGGTTTCACCGTGTTAGCCAGGATGGTCTCGATCTCCTGACCTCGTGATCTGCCTGCCTCGGCCTCCCAAAGTGCTGGGATCACAGGTGTGAGCCACTGTGCCTGCCCTGGTTTTCTATTTTTAAAAAGGCAGCTAGTTTAGCTCACAACTCAAACAGCTGTGCAAGTACTTTCCCTCAAGACAATCATCATATATCCATATGCAGCAGAAATACTTTATGGGTATGTCTCATCTCATCACACACAATATTAAAAAAGATGCATACCTAAGAATTGAGATTTAATAAAATTACTTTTTCCTGCTTCATCAAGTACATTTGTAAATGAAATGCATGTTGTAAGATTTTTTTCTAAAGGTGATGGTATGGTGCTGAGGAATACAATGGCTATTACTACAGTGTGGGGCCACTATCTTGATTCAGCAGCTTTACCCACTACTGCTTTTGCGTCATCAGTGCAAATGTTAACACAGTGAAAAAGCAAATAACAATTTAGTTTTATCATGAAAGTAATGGTAACCCCCATGAGCCCATGCGCCATACTTTTTGAAAACTGGTGCTTTATTCAGTAATATTTATGAAGGAGCCATCTAATTTTAGAGACAGCAAACCTATAAAGTATGCAGGTTTTAACAACAATTTTCAAACTGAAAATTAACAAAATTACATATCTAGGTTTTAACCTGAGTTCTGTACTTTTGAACTGTGAAAAGAAAAAACATCTCTTTAATATCAATTCAGGTGAGACAAAAATCTACAGCTTATCTACTTCAAAGCACATTTTGCTGAATCAGGTTTATGTCTAAAAGGCAAGACTTTATCATGACAGTCATGACATAACAGGTAGAGTGTTGTTTAGAAATTTTTTTTTTTTTTCGAGACGGAGTCTCACTTTGTCCCCCTAGGCTGGAGTGCGTGGCGCAATCTTGGCTCACTGCAACCTCCCCCTCCCGGGTTCAAGCGATTCTCCTGCCTCAGCCTCCCAAGTAGCTGGGACTGCAGGTGCCTGCCACCACACACGGCTAATTTTTTTTTTTTTTTTTTGTATTTTTAGTAGAGACGGGGTTTCACTATGTTGGCCAGGCTAGTCTCGAACTCCCGGCCTTATGACCCTCCCACCTCAGCCTCCCAAAGTGCTGGCATTACAGGCGTGAGCCACAGCACCCGGCCTGTTTAGAAACTTTTAATAAAATTTTTTAAAAGATTAAGAAAGGAAATATATGTTACAAAATCAGTTAACATCCTACTCATACACAGTAAATTAGATTTTTCTTGGCCGGGCGCAGTGGCTCACGCCTGTAATCCCAGCACTTTGGGAGGCCGAGGCAGGTGGATCACCTGAGGTCCGGAGTTCGAGACTAGCCTGACCAACATGGAGAAACCCCATCTCTACTAAAAATACAAAATTAGCCAGGTGTGGTGGCACATGCCTGTAATCCCAGCTACTCGGAGGATGAAGCAGGAGAATGGCTTGAACCTGGGAGGTGGAGGTTGCTGTGAGTCGAGATCGCGCCATTGCACTCTAGCCTGGGCAACAACAGCAAAACTCCGTCAAAAAAAAAAAAAAAATTAGATTTTTCTTCTGATCAGCAGTTAAGAATTTCTTTCTCTTGTATAAAGTAGCACAGAAAGGGTTTAAAAGTAAAACTCCATATGAAATGCAAACACTACTATCTTAAAATATTAAAAACTGGCCGGGCGCGGTGGCTCACGCTTGTAATCCCAGCACTTTGGGAGGCCGAGGCGGGCGGATCACGAGGTCAGGAGATCGAGACCACAGTGAAACCCCGTCTCTACTAAAAATACAAAAAAATTAGCCGGGCGTGGTGGTGGGCGCCTGTAATCCCAGCTACTCGGAGAGGCTGAGGCAGGAGAATGGCGTGAACCCGGGAGGCGGAGCTTGCAGTGAGCAGAGATCGTGCCACTGCACTCCAGCCTGGGAGACAGAGCGAGACTCCGTCTCAAAAAAAAAAAAAAAAAATATATATTAAAAACTAAGTGTACTATAGTATTTATGGGTAAAACAATATGCGGATTATTTTAAAGCAAATCTCAAAAAAGAAGGGAGAGCAAAGATGAAATAAGAACATGAAATACTGGTAATTGTTAAAGCTGGGGGTTTTTAATGCTATTTTACATTATGTGTTTGAATAATTCCATAAAAATAAGGTTTTAGACCGGGTGCAGTGGCTCACACCTGTAATCCCAGCGCTTTGGAGGCTGAGGAGGGCAAATCACGAGGTCAGGAGTTCGAGACCAGCCTGGCCAGCATGGTGAAACCTCCGTCTCTACTAAAAATACAGAAAATGAGCTGGGCTTGGTGGCGGGTGCCTGTAATCCCAGCTACTTGGGAGGTTGAGGCAGGAGAAAATCTTGAACCCAGGAGGCGGAGCTTGCAGGGAGCCAAGATTGTACCACTGCACTCCAGCCCAGGCCACAGTGCAAGACTCCACTCCATCTCAAAAAACAAACAAAACAAACAAACAAACAAACTTTTTAAAATTTCTGCCTACTTATATAAAGGACTTGGGATTTTGGAGAGCAAAATTAAATTTCCTGGCTCATATTTATTCAATAGATAAATACTGATTAAGCATCTATTCTGTAAAAGGCGCTATACTAGTTGGCATCAGGAAATAAGAGGATTTCTGCAACATGCTTTTCATATCCTCAAGGGGCTCGGAGTGGCTGTGTCTATATATATAATCAATTCCCTAAAATGGGTATAATGCTTCCACTATGACCTTTCTAAGGGGTATTTATTTATGTCATTACGAAGTACAACTTGAGCCAATTGAATTGGAAGTCACTATAATGCAATTTTAAGAAAAAAAGAAAGGGAAATGGTGTATGAAAGAAAATACAAAAAGGAAACAAAAAATAAGAAATGAGACTTTCCCTGGTTTCCCTCTATAAAAGGAAACGAACAAGAGATGTGAGCAAATATGGGCATGACCACATCATTGTTCCACCACAACCCATCATCTTATTTCACTTCAGGACAGGAACCATCATGTCATCTCCTTTGAGTCAGCTCCTGTACTACTCACATAGGCAAAAATAACTGAGCCATACATTCATTTTCCGCAGGGAGCATTAAATACATTTAAGTATTCTATAATTTTTCAAGTGACAGAAGATAGTTTTACAAATGCCACGACTTTACATTAATTTCCAGGGCTACTAGGTCCTTTCACCACCTCCCCCAATACAAATTAAGCCCATCCTCAGGAAGAAATCCACAAGTTAAACTAGTAACATTCCTCAAGAGGCCTAAGTGTAACACTGATAAATGAAAACTGAAAATGATCATCACAGAATAAAATATTTACTTTACTTATCAGCTTCCAGCTTCTTGACCTAGATTTCAAACAAAATGTCATTTTTTCCCTATTCGAGCTGTAGATAATATGTGCAAAAGTTCTCAAAACTCATTCAGTGAAGATCTTTAAAAGCTGAGTGATAGCATTAAATAATTTTAAATTGCTCTACTGTTTTAATATTTAATAAGCTCTATGAGGGCAGTGATTTTTTGTCTGTTTTGTCCAGCAATCTATTTTCAGCTTATACAACAGTGCCTGGCATACAGTAGGCACTCAACAAATATTTATTAAATGGATGTATGTGGAAGACATAGCATCCTAAAGGAATTAACTCAGTGTCATATATTATAGTGGTTTATTTCATAGTCAAGAATAAACTTTTAGCATTTGTCTTTTTAATGCAAAGCAAATAAATAAGGATAAAAGGCATCTACTCTTGTTCCATTGGCTAACTCCATAAGATACGATCATTCCTGAAAGCTAATCTGGCCAAACACATGGTGGTTACATCTTCTAATAGCACCAAATCCATGCTCAGATTTGGCAATTGAAACGAATTCCTAAATTCTGCACCTTTAGAAAATAAATTCATTTCAGAGAAAAGAAGTGGAGTGGAAAGTATAAAGAACTCTCCATGCATCAAGTTTTTCCTCAGACTTGCCACACACACCCTCCCCCAAAAAGAAAGAAAAACATCTCACTGTCAGGAGTCAAAACATCACTGCTTTAGCTTTCCAAACTTAAAAACAACTACTTTTTGACCTCACAAGGAATAACAAAACCTTCAAAAGAAAGAGCCGCTTCAGCATTTCCTGCCAGCCTGCCCTAGTCTAAGATTAACCTCGTCAGTTTTTAGGAAGACATATAAAATCCCCTTTAAATGACTAATTCAGATGAAGTAGTAACATGAAGCCATAGCTTTTAAGACGCTGGCTTCTATTTGTTACCAGATGTTGCCATCACTTCAAAGTGTTAAATACATCCATGAAGAATTTCAGATATATTTGCGTGTGAAATATTTTGTGATTTCCACTATCATTTTGGAGTCACATTCACGGAGAAAAATTGTTGACTCGCTGTTTAATAAAACATCCTTAAGATTCCATTGTTCACTTTGAGAGCCACTCTATGTCAGTATAATTCTTCCATGTAATTCCTGCAAGCACATATATACACTTTCAAAACACAATACAAATTAATTCCATTTCATTGGGAGTTTGCCATGAATGGCCTGCTTTATACTTCTTTTGAATTTGGGGTGGGAGGGAATCTTTCACAAAAAGTCCAGCTGAAAAATCCAAATTTTTGCATGTGTATACTTTTGGTATTTCTTTTTCAGACAAGTAGACTGTCCTGAGCTTTACATAATATAGTTTAGAGTTCCTTTGCCAGGTGTAATTCATCTATTCCACTATGCTTTCTGTTTCTAACCACCACTCTTCCCTGATTAATTTCTTTGGCTATGTTGTCATCAAGGTTTTATTAGCTTCTTTTCTTTTTTCTTTTCTTTTTTTTTTTTTTTTTTTTTAAGGAGAGTCTCCCTCTGTCACCCAGGCTGAGTGCCGTGGTGCAATCACAGCTTACTGCAGCCTCAACCTCCCCCAGGCTCAGGTGATCCTATCACCTCGGCCTCCCGAGTACCTGGGACCACAGGTGCATACCACCATGCCCGTCTAATCTTTTTGTGTTTTTAGTAGAGACGGGCTTTCGCCACATTGGCCAGGCTGATCTCAAACTCCTGTCCTCAAGTGATCCGCCCGCATCGGCCTCCTAAAGTGTTGGGATTCAGGCGTGAGCCACCGCGCTTGGCCTATTAGCTTAATTTTTTTAAAAATGTTTAAATCTCCAGAGAGAGTTTAATTCAGCAACAATGGTTGCTATTTTCTACACATAATGGTCATTGTTAAGTCTGGCCCAACACAGAATCCTGAACACAATGTAGATTTATCCTTAAGATTGGCTGCAAAAATACCATGGTCTCATAAAGTATTAATAGTTATATGCCCTTACCATTCAAATGTATGGGAGCGTCCCTACAAAATGTGTTTATTTTATTTTATTTCTACTGAGATGCCTCAATTGTATGACTTTGAGGAGGGAATTGAATCCATAAACATAACACTATGCTGGATCAGATTACTACAGACTGGATTGTAACTGACCAATCTTGCTTGTTTGGTGTTTTATTTGGCAATCTGTTACCTGGTACAGCTAAAGTCTCATCATAATGAATTCTGCCACAAGTCAAAAAGCTTTTGTGGTCTTCACATCCTAAAAATCACACTGTTAGCAAAAAGTCACCTATGCATGAGTAACCAACCTCGTCCCTCTCCCAGCTTATTACCTCAAAAATTGGCTAAAGCAATTAGCAGATTTCTTTTGATGAGGCCGACTGTCCTGGCTCACTAGCTGAGAATTCACTGCTCGAGAGAATGAGCTTTTAAAAGTCTTTCATTAGACAAAATAAATTTAAAAATACAGATAAATTATATATGAAGAAAGAAATCTGGATATATGTTTACAATGAGTACCATTATATTGCATCTTCTTTAAATCACACTTTCTGAATTATAGTTTTGCATTACCTAAGCAGGGTTAGGAGTAAGTGGGAAGTAACACATCACTAATATGAGTGATGGTAAACTTCACTGTAATGATAATGCTATAAGCCAGATGCTATAACTTAGGGAAGTTTTCATTATAGAAGTAATTCTGTGACTGTACTTAGGATAGTACATTTGGACCCTGATTTTCAAATTCCTGCTAAGTCTAACCACTTAATCCCACATTCATAATGTTATAGACCAACAGTTATACACTTTATTAAAGAATAAAGAGCCAATTTAAATATAAACAGGATGGAAAATATAACCGGAACGTTTTGTTTTGCGCCTGCCACCCTGAATCAGTAAGCAGACAGAAGAGTGGAAAAGCTTTATCTTGAGAAAGCAAGCAAGAAAGAAAGCATGATCTCATTCAATTTTCCCTCACCCAAAAACAACAAGGTGACATTTTCTCTTTAGTTCTTCTTCAGTCCTAATCAGTTTGATGGCCTCCCTCTATTTTTAAATACCTGAAAGTAAATTTCTGAGTGTTCTTTTAAATTAAGAAGTTTATCAGATGCTTTTTGTGATTTTTAAGATTTTATTTTGCAGAATCAACGATCAAAGCATGAGAATACACAAATGTTTTCATTTAAAAACTTTTGACTTACTATTCGTGAATAATAAACATATCCCAAACTCCATTACCCTAAATTTCAACTATTTAGTAGCATATTCCATTTTGCTATATGGGGAGATGAATTTGTTTGGGATAACAGAAAAGGTAAACCATAGTTTCCTTAAGGCAAAACAATAGGTTTAGGAATCTTATTAACAGCCTTATAAATCTAATGGTTGGTCTTAAAAATTCCAGAAGTAAACCTTCAAAAATTTTTAAATTCAAAAACATATTAGTGATTTAGAACTTGACAAACTTCAATTTTGGCCATTAAAAAAGGTCATTCATGTTACGGCTGAAAGAAAACTGCTGGCAGGGCATGGTGGTTCACACCATGAAGGTGTGAACTCCCAAAGGACTTTGGGAGGCTGAGGTGGGAGGGTTGCTTGAGACCAGGAGTTTGAGACCAGCCTGGGCAACATAATGGGACCCCATGTCCACACAAAAAATTTAAAAAATAAAAAAAGAAACTGCTACTTAATATTCATTCAATAATTTCAAAATCATAAAAATACGCATTTCTTCAGAAAATAAGAACTAGCATTAGACTTTGGAAGGAACTAAATTGCTTTCCTTAACAGAATTACCATTTTTAACTTTATTAACATTACATATGCAATTTCAAAAGTCTAATTCATTAAATCAATTCGTCTCAAAATCCTAGACCAGTTTTTGCAGTTATAGACAAGCTTCTTCTAAAAATTAACATGGAAAGGAACAAGCCTTAGAAAATCTAAAACTGCTGAAAAATAAGGTGAGTAGAATCTACCTGGCATTAAGTCAGACTATGTAGCTACAGTAATCAAGACAGTGTGATACTGACAGAGCAACAGATACTCAAAACAATGGAACAGAACAGAGAACCCAGAAATAGATTTACACAAATATATTCAACTGATTCTTCACAAGGGTGCAAAAAAGCATGTCAGTAGAGGAGGACAAACATAGGCCAAAACAAAAAATAAGGAACTTCAACCCAAGCTTCACACCTTACACAAAAGTTAGCTCAAAACAGATCACAGACCTAAATGTAAAACATAAAACTATAAAACTTTAGGGGGGAAAAAAAGAGAAATTCTTCAGAACCTGATTTGATGAAGAGTTCTCAGATATGACACCAAAAATCAATCTATAAAAGGAAATATTGATAAAGTGGGCCTCACCAAATAAATCCTTTTGTTCTATGAAAGATTCTGTTCAGAAGATGAAAAGATAAGCTACAGGCGAGAAGAAAATATTTGTATGCCACATATCTGATAAAGAATTAGACTCTAGAATACATAAAGACCTCTTAAAATTCCACAACAGTAAAAACACAAATAATCCAATTAGAAAACAGACAAAAGGGCCGGGCATGGTGGCTCATGTCTGTAATCCCAGCACAGTGGGAGGCCAAGGGCGGAGTACTGCTTGAGGCCAGACGTTTCAGATCAGCCTGGGCAACATAACAAGACCCCAACTCTAGAAAAAATAAAATGGTGGTGTGCACCTGTAGTTCCAGCTACTTGGGAGGCTTAGGCAGGAGAATCACTTGAGCCCAGGATGTTGACACTGCAGTGAGCCGTGATTGCGCCACTGCACTCCAGCCTGGGCAACAGAGTAAGACCTTCTCTCAAAAATGAAAGAAAATAGGTAAAAGACATGAACAGACATTTCATTGAAGAGGGCAAACATGGGAAATAAGTGCATAAAAAATGTTAAACATCATTAGTTATTATGAAACTGAAAATGAAACTACAATGAGCTATCACTACACACCTATCAGAATGGCTAAAATGAAAAACAGTGACATCACCAAAGGCTGGCAAGGATGTGGAAAAACTGGATCACTCATACATTGCTGGTGGAAGCACACAATGGTACAGTCACTCTGGGCAAACACTTTGGCAATTTCTTATAAAATTAAACATGCAACTCTCATACAACTCAGCAATTGCACTCTTCTGGCATTAATCCCAGAGAAACGAAAACCGAAGTTCACACTAACACCTGTATACAAATACTTGTGATAACTAAAAAACTGGAAATGGCCCAGAAATCCTTTAATGGGTGAATGGTTAAATAAACTTTGGTACATACACACCATGGAATACTATTCAACAATGAAAAAGAACGAGGTATTGACATACACAACAACTTAGGTTGAATAGAGAATTATGCTCAGAGAAAAAAAGCTAATCCCCAAAGGCTACATACTATAAATCATTCCATTTATATAATATTTTTAAATGACAAAATTACAGACATGGAGAACAGATTAGTGGTTTCCTGGGTTCAAAAATGGAGGTCAGGGGAGGAAGGAGGTGTGTGTTGTTATCAAAGGGCAATAAAAGGGATTCTACCGTAATGAAACTCATTTGCCTCTTGTCTGTATCAGTGTCAACATCGTGGTCTTACTATTGTACTATGGTTTTTTAAGAGTTTACCATTGGAAGAAGCTGGGTAAAGGTACACAGGATCTCTTTGTGCCATTTCTTACAAGTAGGTGTGAATCTACAATTATCTCAAAATAAAAAGTTTATTTAAAAAATCTAATTCAGAATTAAACACAGAATATAGTATAATTAAATTAATAGGGAAAATGAAGAACATTTACTTGTATTAATTCTATATCCTGCTTTAAACATTATTCCCACTTTATCTTTTTTTTTTTTTTTTTTTTTTTTTTTTTGTGCAGTGGCATGATCTCCGCTCACTGCAAGCTCCATCTGCCGGGTTCATGCCATTCTCCTGCCTCAGCCTCCCGAGTAGCTGGGACTATAGGCGCCCGCCACCACGCCAGGCTAATTTTTTGTATTTTTAGTAGAGACGGTGTTTCACTGTGTTAGCCAGGATGGTCTCGATCTCCTGACCTCGTGATCTGCCTGCCTCAGCCTCCCAAAGTGCTGGGATTACAGGCGTGAGCCACCGCGCCTAGCCTCATCTTTTCAAAACTTTTTTGACATAACTTCTGACACAATATTCTTAGCATATATAGTCAGTTCATGACTCCACTAGAGTGTTTGATCTGGGTGAAAGTTATTTTTTTTCTGTTCAATACCAAAATAAAAAGGAGCTGTCATAAAGGAAAGTTTCAGGGCTGAAACACATCAATGTATGATGATTTAGGTATCTGTTATTAGAAATATTTTTTACTTGTTCAAGTGACACTTCTCCCCAAATATTCACATGGATACGCCTTGATTTCCTTCATATCTTGCCTGAAATATCTCCCTCTCGGTAATGCCTTCTGTGACCACATATTTTGAAATGGCAATACCCTTCTTCCCACTTCCTATACCATTAATCTTATTTTTTCTCCATAACACATTAGCATCTAATATATAAAATCATTGTTTATTTTCTATCTCTCCCCTAGTAGGATGTAAGCTTCATAAGGATGGTGATTTCTGTCTGTTTCATTGACGGCTGTTGTCCCCAGTGCCTAGAATAGTATCTGACATATATAAGGTGCTCGGTAAGTACTTGAGTAAGCCAATGAATAGATGAATGAAATGGACATTTTTTTTCTAGGCAAGGAGTAATACAGAGAGGAAAGACTGACTCTGAGAATGATAAAATCCAGTTTAGAAGAAATCAGGAGTGGGCCGGACGTGGTGGTTTACTCCTGTAATCCCAGCACTTTTAGAGGCCGAGGCGGGAGGATCACTTTAGGTCAGGAGTTCAAGACCAGTCTGGCCAACATGGCGAAACCCCATCTCTACAAAAAATACAAAAATTATCCAGACGTGGTGGCGCATGCCTGTAATGCCAGCTACTCGGGGGGCTGAGGCACGAGAACTGCTTGAACCTGGGAGGCAGAGGCTGCAGTGAGCCGAGATCACGAGACTATCTCCAGCCTGGGCAACAGAGCAAGATTCCGTCTCAATTAAAAAAAAAATCAGGAGTGATAAACCCTATAATGTATATTCAATATACTGGAATTAGAGTTTTCAAAAACTTTTGGATATATTACATACAATATAGGAAACTCTTTATGATCAGTGTTTAGGATTGAAGTTTTGTCAGCATGTGACTACTCTGGGTTGAATATGACCTAGAAAAATAGCTTACCACTGTAAAGCTATTGCTAATGCATTTCCATTAGCTAGGGAAGAGCTTGTCAGACTCAAAGCAAGTTGCTTTAGTTATGGGTGATACGGGTTTCAGAGAGTTCATGGTAACTTTACTGAGATAGCATTTGTCATTTTATTAATCTCTGAAAGAAATTAAACATTGTAAAAATACAAACTGATTCAGGGAAGAGGCACTGCTACTAAACAAAGTTGACCCTGGACATGGAGTTTAAATATATAGTGAGAAGAATGATGGATCAGTTCCGTTACTACAATCTGGGTCTCCAGTGATGGCGACCTGATCCTCCACCATTGTCCTGGACCACTCTATGCTGAGGCAAGCCAAAATCAGACTTCAGTTGCCTCCTTTGTAAAAATCAGTAGGTGGATTAGATTCAGCTCTTCAAACGATGGCACATTGTTTTATTTATGTTAGTGTGCCAGGCACATTGTTAATAATTAGCAAAGGCCTATTAAATACGCAGGAAGTTCTAAATGGGACTCCAGAAAGTTGCACCTTTTTTTTGACTGAACTCCAGCCCACCTTTCTCAGGGAAGCCTATCCTTTCCTAAAGGATCTGCAAGGTTCTGCCTGCCCATAAGAGTAAGGAGACTGGATCCAAAAATTTCTCTGTGGGTTGAATCCAGAAAATAATGACAGAGTAAAGTTCTATGAGTCATTAGCTGTTTTGATCCGGTGAATTTAGGGTCAAGGGTGCTTAAAATAATAATCTGAAATTGCAGGAAATTATTTTATTTATTTTTTTTGAGACAGGATCTCTCTCACCCACGCTGAAGTACAGTGGCGTGATCACGGGATCAAGCAACCCTCCCACCTCAGCCTCCTGAGTAGCTGGGACTATAGGCGCACGCCACCACGCCTGGTTAATTTTGTTTTATTTTTAGTAGAGATGAGGTCTTGCTATGTTGCCCAGGCTGGTGTCAAACTCCTGAGCTCAAGCGATTCTCCTGCCTCGGCCTCGTAAAGTGCTGGGATTACAGGCATGAGCCATCATTTCCGGCCTGGTGATTCTTTTAGTCATCTTTTTATATTCCTTCATTCTCATATTCACCCCAAAAGGTCAAAAGATAAAGACTCCCTCAAACTTACTGTCAAAATACCTAAACATAAAACACTAATGTCTTCTAAAAAATATTAAGTGTTGCCGGGCGCGGTGGCTCAAGCCTGTAATCCCAGCACTTTGGGAGGCCGAGGCGGGCGGATCACAAGGTCAGGAGATCGAGACCATCCTGGCTAACATGGTGAAACCCCGTCTCTACTAAAAATACAAAAAATTAGCTGGGCGTGATGGCGGGCGCCTGTTGTCCCAGCTAAGCGGGAGGCTGAGGAAGGAGAATGGCGTGAACCCGGGAGGCAGAGCTTGCAGTGAGCCGAGATCGTGCCACTGCACTCCAGCCTGGGCGACAGAGCAAGACTCCGTCTCAAAAAAAAAAAAAAAAAAATTAAGTGTTAGAGGCTAATTTACTTATCATTATGGCCCTTTATGAGTTTTGAATTTTGTTCTATGTGGATATATTTCATACTTGAATAGTATATTTAAAAGTAAATATATTAGCTGTGCTCAATAATGCTTTTGGTTGATTGAAACCATTGCGTTTCAAAGCATTTATCATATACTGTTGTACTCCTTAATACTGCTTGCCTTTGCTCCTTAGTGTTCAAAAAACGTGATCAAACAAAACTGTGCTAAATGTCTATTATACAATAAGTTTTAGAAAAGATGATTATACAACATTTACAGGCTTTCTATTATTCCAGTATAAACATACTACTAAGGAAAACGTTATTGAGAACAAGTCAATGATAAGTCAATAAGCATCAGGAAACAGGAAAAAAACAGCTAAACTTAGATGGAAAAATCAGTAGTGCTTAATCAAAGCAAGGATTTATATTAAGAGCAGAGTAATAATAAGTGAAATGTTATCTTGTCAGCACCACCTCTAACTCATTAGCTGACTCATGGGTAGACACTATGTTTGCATGTCCCATTATTTATGATAGCCATAATGTAGAAACAACCCCAAATATCCATCGATGGACAAATGGATAAACAAAATACGGTATACAATGAAATATTATCCAGCCATAAAAAGGAATAGAGTACTGATACTTGCTACAAGGTGTGTGAACCTTGAAAATGTTAGGCTAAATGAAATAAACTAGTCACAAAATACCACCTATTATATGACTCCATTTATATGTAATGTCCAGAACAGGGAACTCAATGGAGACAGGAAATAGTTTAGTGGTTGCTTAGGGTTGCAGGGGTAGAGTGCTGTGGAAGGTGATAGCTAAAGTGTATGGGGTTTCTTTCTGAGGTGATGAAAATGTTTGAAAATTGACTGGTGAAGGCTGCATGTATCTGTGAATATACTAAAATCCATAAAAATAGATGGTATGAGGCCAGGCACGGTGGCTCACGCCTATAATTCCAGCACTTGGGGAGGCCGAGGCGGGCGGATTACCTGAGGTCAGGAGTTTGAGACCAGCCTGACCAACATAGAGAAACCCTGTCTCTACTAAAAATACAAAATTAGCCGGGTGTGGTGGTGGCACATGCCTGTAATCCCAGCTACTAGGGAGGCTGAGGCAGGAGAATCGCTTCAATCTGGGAGGCGGAGGTTGGGGTGAGCCAAGATCGTGCCATTGTACTCCAGCATGGGCAACAAGAGCGAAACTCCGTCTCAAAAAAAAAAAAAAAAAGGTATGATATTATGTCTCAATAAAGCTGGCATAAAAGTCAAAATATTAATATGTCCCAATTTCCCCTTTGACTCTACAGTTTAGCAGTTCTCACAGTGAAAACACTATCGATAACATTCACTCATAATCATTCACTGAAAATAACTAAAACCTAAAGAAAAAAAAAACTAAAGAAGCCATTTGTTTAGTCTTCTTATAGGCTCACATCATTATGTATTTTATGCAATGTAATTCATAAATCACGGATTTCCTGATTAGATTTTCCCAATTCAATCGTTATCAGCAAGGAGCATTTATGGCCATCCATGTTTCACTCTTTCAAATATAAATATCAAGACCCGTTGTGTGCCAGGTGAACTGTGAAAGGAACTAGGAAAATGGGGCTTTTTCTCAGGGCGTATTTCCTTTCTCCCTAAAAGTACAGCTCTTGGCCGGGCGTGGTGGCTCACACCTGTAATCCTAGCACTTTGGGAGGCCGAGGTGGGCGGATCATGAGGTCAGGAGATCGAGACCATCCTGACCAACACGGTGAAACCCCGTTTCTACTAAAAGTACAAAAAATGAGCCGGGCGTGGTGGCGGGCGCCTGTAGTCCCAGCTACTCGGGAGGCTGAGGCAGGAGAATGGCCTGAACCCGGGAGGCAGAGCTTGCAGTGAGCCGAGATTGCGCCACTGTACTGCAGCCTGGGCTACAGAGCAAGACTCCATCTCAAAAAAAAAAAAAAAGTACAGCTCTTTCCCATGGTACATGGCAAAAATTTATTGCTTCTCTTGAAGAAAACCATATACAGCGGTCATAGTACATGGCTTTGATCCTCTCCCACCAAATGAAACAACTGTTAGATTTGAAATCCTACGTATTCCTGCTCAATTTAAATTCTGTGACAATGGGCCTGGCAAGGTGGCTCATGCCTGTAATCACAGCACTTTGCAAGGTCGAGGTGGGTAGATGGCTTGAGGCCAGGAGTTTGAGACCAGCCTGGTCAACACAGTGAAAACCCATCTCTACTAAAAAATACAAAAATTAGCCAGGCATGGTGGTGTGCACCGTAATCTCAGGTATTTAAGAGGCTGAGGTAGGAGAATTGCTTGAACCTGGGATGCGGAGGTTGCAGTGAGCCGAAATCATGCCACTGCACTCCAGTCTGGGCAACAGAGCGAGACTCCATCTCAAAAAATAAAAAAATAAAGTCTGTGGCCAGAAGTTCAAGGCAGGAAATTAAGGTGTCGGCTATACCTGTAGTTGCTTGCTATTATCCACGAGTCAAATAAAACTTAACGGAATACTGTACTACAGAAAGTATAAGAGCTGCATGTGCAAGTAATGGTGAATAGATGTTTTTGGGGACTTCTGCATACATGAATATTTCCACAGCTGCAGAATCAACTACTGCAGAAGTGCATGCTGTGCGCAACATCTACAATTTAGTAAAGCTGGAAAGAATTTTATTTTTGTAAAAACTAAATGGGGTGTGGCTCATTTTCTTGCCAAAGGGCTATTTTATTCCAAGACACTGGTGTCTGCTGACCTTCATTTGTAGGCTGAGCAATGTTCTATTTAAGTAACATTAACTCATAGTGGGCTCTTTTTTGGTATGCAATAATTATTGCAAAGAAATAACAATGTTTAAATGAGATTTGTTCTTAGTTTAGACTTGATTATATTGGGTTATAAGTGAATTTCTTTGTTCACACAAGGTTTATATTTAGAAATTATTTTATGCCGAGAAAAAAGGCTGTATTTAAATTCATTTTCTTTTTTTTCTTTCTTTCTTTCTTTCCAGACAGGTCTCACTCTTGTCGCCCAGGCTGGAGTGCAATGGCGCAATCTCGGCTCACTACAACCTCTGCCTCCCAGGTCCAAGCAATTCTCTCACTTCAGCCTCCCAAGTAGCTGGGATTACTTGCGCTTGCCACCACACCCGGCTAATTTTTGTATTTTTAGTAGAGACGAGGTTTCACCATGTTGGCCAGGCTGGTCTCGAACTCCTGACCACAGGTATCCACCTGCCTCGGCCTCCCTAATTGCTGGGATTACTGGCATGAACCACCGGGCACGATCTAAATTCATTTTCTACATTTATGAATATTTTTAGGTTTCATGAGAACCAAGATTATTTTTGTGTCTTTCTGTTCTACTAGACTGTGGGAGTATCTTATCCATCTTTGTAGCCCTAGCACCTAACAGTCTGCATTAAACTTATGGTAGTTGAATGAATAATGAAACCATTCCACAAATAGACTAATTAAGCAATTGTGCATGTTAGTATATTTGGTTAACTATTACTTCATCTGTAGTTTGTACCATCTTAATATATATTTAAGAACTTTGGGCACGTTTAAAAGTTTCCTTGAGTTTTACATCTATTTACCAATGGTCTATAAGCCTACTTTTACACAACACTTAGAGTTTCTAGATACTTATTAACCTTCCCTTCATTTTTACACAAATCTCTGGTTAGAGAATTTTTCTCCTTCTGCTAGCACCTACTAGATATATTCTAGTTTGCTTTTTAAAAATTTATTTTCTTTTTTTCTTTTTTAAAAAATAGAGACAGGGTCTTGATATCTTATCCAGGTTGGTTCTGAACTCCTGGGCTCAAGCAATCTTCCTGCCTCAGTCTCCCAAAGTGCTGAGATTACAGATGTGAGCCACCATGCCCAGCCACTAGTTTGCTTTTTATCTGAGTGTCAACTAAAGCTGGAACACCTTGTTTAAGGATAAAATACTGAATGCATGGGTTGGCTTATATTTTTAAACATGTAAATCTATCAATATTACTTTTCTGTTAGTTACACTTAATGATAATTTGGCTCTATTTGCTTTTTAATTACCACAGGACAAAATATAAAATTGTAATTATTCATACCAACTTGTAAAAATGATTCAAGCGTAGCTTTACAATGGAGACCCACAAACTGCTCAAAATATTTTCTGAATGTGTCAATAGCCTTCATCATTTCCTGGTTTTTGCTTTTGAAAATTTCCACTAGATAAAATAATGGGCATCATAAATATGTTTTAGATTCACCCATTTTTAAAGGCTACATGTCATCATGAAAACATATTGGTTTACTTTATAACCTTCTGCCATCCTCAGCATTTTAAGTTTTCAATAATATATTTTCTCTTTGCCCCTACTTTTTTTTCCTCCTCCACAAGTCAGGTATCAACACTACCTATTACTTTTCATTCTGATTTAAGCTCTATTTGTTAGTGGCCTTGAGTTTATAACGGTGTCTGTAATTTACTGAGCCATGTTTCCAATTTTCCTTTGAAGGTGAGTTCTTGTTCCTTTCCTTTTCCTTTTCCTCTTTTCTTTTCTCTTTCTCTCTTTCTTTCTTTTTCTTTTTTTTTTTTTTCCAGAGTCTTGCTCTGTCACCCAGGCTGGAGTGAAGTGGCACGATCTTGGCTCACTGCAGCCTCCGCCTCCCAGGCTCAAGGGATTCTTGTGCCTCAGCCTCCCAAGCAGCTGGGAACATAGGCATGGGCCAACACGCCTGGCTAATTTTTGTATATTTAGTAGAGACAGGGTTTTGCTATGTTGGCCAGGCTGGTTTCGAACTCCTGAGCTGAAGTGATTTGCCCGCCTTAGCCTCCCAAAGTGTTGGGATTACAAGCCGTAAACCACTGTGACCGGCCTTGGCTAGTTCTTCACATATCCTCACAAAAGAATAAATTAAATGGCAGGGTTCAGTGGCTCACGCCTGTAATCCCAACACTTTGGGAGGCCGAGGCAGGTGATCGCAAGGTCAGGAGATCAAGACCATCCTGGCTAACACGGTGAAACCCTGTCTCTACTAAAAATACAAAAAATTAGCAGGGCATGGTGGTGGGCACCTGTAGTCCTGCTACTCGGGAGGCTGAGGCAGGATAATCGCATGACCCCGGAGGCGGAGGAGGTTGCAGTCAGCTGAAATCGTGCCACTGCACTCCAGCCTGGATGACAGAGTGAGACTCCATTTCAAAAAAAAAATAAAAGAATAAATTAAACGATAAACAGGTTTCTGAGCTAAGCGAAGAAGCTTCTTCAACCTGAAACGTGGCTAGAATCCTTTACATTCACAATGAAAAACAATAAAAGGAGTGTTTTTCCAATACCATTAAATAAAACACAAAAAACCCCCCTAATTTCTAAAATTTTGCCAGCCTGGGCAACATGGGGAAATCCCATCTCTACTAAAAAACAAACTACAAAAAAAAGGTAGCCAGGCATGGTAGTACACGCCTGTAATCCCAGCTACTCGGGAGGCTGAGGCACGAGGATCGCTTGAGCCCCAGGAAGTCAAGGTTGCAGTGAGCTGAGATCGCACAGTTGCACTCCAGCCTGGGCGACAAAGCAATACTCAGTCCAAAAAAAAAAGGAAGGTAGGTACTCAAATTAGAGAAAAAGAAGTAGATATAGATGCCTGACAAAAATCATCTAAGGCAACATTAATCAACCTGTAAATGAAAATACTTATTGTGCACCTACTATATGCTAGTTGCTTTATAAATGTTCTCATATAATAATTATGAGAACAAAGTGAAAAGTGAGTGGATTATCTTCATTTTATACATGGGGCAATTGAGGTTCAGAAGCGTTAAGAAACCTCCTCAATGCCAGAGATATAAAATGGGAGAGCTGGCCCGGGAGCGGTGGCTCACGCCTGTAATCCCAGCACTTTGGGAGGCCGAGGCAGGTAGATCACAAGGTCAGGAGTTCAAGACCAGCCTGGCCAATATAGTGAAACCCCATCTCTACTAAAAATACAAAAATTAGCCAGGTGCAGTGGCAGGAGCCTATAATCCCAGCTACTCACAAGGCTGAGGCAGGAGAATCGCTTGAAGCTGGGGGATGGAGGTTGCAGTGAACCGAGATTGTGCCACTGCACTCCAGCCTGGGCAACAAAGTGAGGCTCTGTCTCTCAATAAATAAATAAATAATAAAATGCGAGAGCTATTGGAACCCATACTTTATGCTAAAGTCCATTCTGACTATGCAACTTAGCATGTAAATGATGCCCCTGAAAAGAAAAGAAAGGTAGTGAGAATGTGTTGTTGGGTCAAAGGAACCTTCCAAGTCACTTCTGGGTCATAATGGAATTCCCAGACCAATAAAGTCTTTGGTGAGTGAGGCTAGTGAACTGGAGGAAAGAGAAAAACCCCATGGAAGGGTCTGTGAAATGGTATGGGTTAAGTTTCAGGAGGGATATGTAATGTACAATGAGCCATTTAAATACACAAAATATTTGTAAATTCAAGTGCTTGTAATTTAAGGAATCACCATATACTGAAACCAGGCACAAATTAAGTGTCAGCATCAGAATTTTTACTATTATTGGACTTATGTTTATATTATTTAAGCAACCTGAATGAAATGTAAAACTCTGTGTTTAACTGTAGTTTATTGAGTGATATCAAAGTACTTTAAGAAACTAACAGCCTGAGATAAAAGGGCATATCAGCAAATAGTCATTTAGACAACACCAGGATTAAATGTTTCTTTAGGATACTGAATGTTCATGGGCACAAATAAGCTTTGTATACTTGAACTGAGTTTTCTAATAATATTAAACATAAAGGCTTCTTAAAAACAAACGTGTCTCCCTTCCCCCATTAACAGTTCCGTTTCAAAAAACAGAACTTCCTATGATTGTACCCGGCACAGAATCCTACCTCATCCTGCTTTGCACCTGCTAACTAGATCAGAGAAAACCAAAATACTTCCAAGACATATACTTTACCTAAACAAGTCCAGTTTAGAGTCACATATTATAAAATACACTATATAAAGAATGGCCTTTTCTTTTCTTTCTTCTTCTTTTTTTTTTTTTTTTTGAAAAGGAGTCTTGCTCTGTTGCCCGGGCTGGAGTGCAGTGGTGCAATCTTGGCTCACTGCAACCTCCACCTCCTGGGTTCAAGCGATTCTCCTGCCTTAGCCGCCCAAGTAGCTGGGATTACAGGCATGCACCACCATGCTCAGCTAATTTTTTTGTATTTTTAGTAGAGACGGAGTTTTGCCATATTGGCCAGGCTGGTCTTGAACTCCTGGCCTCGCCTGCCTTGGCCTTCCAAAGTGTTGGGATTACAGGCCTGAGCCACCACACCCAGCCTTCTTTTTTTTGTTTTGTTTGTTTTTTGAGACGGAGTCTTGTTCTGTCGCTCAGGCTGGAGTGCAGTGGCGCAATCTTGGCTCACTGCAAGCTCGGCCTCCCGGGTTCACGCTATTCTCCTGCCTCAGCCTCTCCGAGTAGCTGGGACTACAGGCGCCCGCCACCACGCCCGGCTCATTTTTTGTATTTTTAGTAGAGACGGGGTTTCACCGTGGTCTCGATCTCCTGACCTCGTGATCCGCCCGCCTCGGCCTCCCAAAGTGCTGGGATTACGAGCTTGAGCCACGGCGCCCGGCCCAGACTTCTTTTTTTAAATGCCACTGAAATCAAGGCTATCTTTTTGTTTAAGCCAATGTTTAAATTTCAGGGACTATCAAAGGAATTCATCCTTAAAACATTCTTGGCGACTTCTCTTCTAAGAAATAATGATAGAGTGCAAAATGATGTTCGATCAAGAATGCTTACAGAAGCATTATCTATAAGATATGGAAACAAATGTTCAACAACTTGGAATTAGTGAAATAAATTATGAAACAGCCATTATATAAAATATACTGCAGTGACTTTAAACATTTTTAAAAATATTTGATCACTTGGAAACATGTTTATAATGTAATAAATGAAAAGAATGGGATATAGTGTTATTCCAATTTTTAAAAATTTCTCTTCCTACATATAAAATAAACATAAAAATATGAGCATTTTAAATTATAGTTACCTTGAATTTTTCTAATCCAAAGCAAAGTGATTGAAAACATCTTTAAAGTACACATTACATAAGACACTTTCCCAGTAGATTAATTCATACATATTGAATATTATAGCAATAGGATGTGCTCTAGGGACAATTTAGTATCATTTTCACTTCTGAGCAAACTCTTTGCACCCTATAATGGTAATTCTTCCTGATCTGAAACACAAGCCCCAAAATGTTAAAATGAACAATAAGAAATGGCAAAAATGGGAACATTCAAGCAAGTTAAGAAATATAGGAAAAAAGCTTGAAAATTACATTCATCTATGAATGAAAGCGTTATTTTCAGTGTCAACAGCAGAATGTCAATCTGAGTGCAACACTATGTAATTAGAGCTTATAATGTGGAACACAATAATATGAATATTCAAAACTATTATATGGCCGTAACAAATTTTATTTTACAGAAAGTAAAAACTTTATATTATATTTATATATCACATAAAACTTTATATAATATACATATGCACACATAAGCATATATATACTCATGTGTGTGTATGAGTATCACAGCTTAAGGGAATCAGACTTGTATTTTCAATGAACTGGACAGAGTATGAATGGGCGACAGAGTGAGAACCTGACTCAAAAAAAAAAAAAAAAGAAGAAAAGAAAAGAAAATCCAAGTTAATAGCTTTGAAGGTGTTTATTTTCCAACTTAACTTCCCACATTTTCTGGTTTATTTGTTTTTTTTGTTTTTTTGTTTTTCTTTTGAGATGGGGTCTCACTCGGTAGCCCAGGCTTGGAGTGCAATGGCGCAATCTTGGCTCACTGTAACCTCCGCCTCCCAGGCTCAAGCAATCCTCCCACCTCAGCCTCTTGGGTAGCTGGAACTACAAGCCCGTGCCACCATGCTTGGCTAAGGTTTTGTATTTCAGTAGAGACGGGGTTTCACCATGTTAGCTAGGCTGGTCTCCTGGCCTGAAGTGATCCACCCACCTCGGCCTCCCAAAGTGTTGGGATGACAGATGTGAGCCACCGTGCCAGGCCATTTTTTGTGTTATTCATGGCATGCTACTTAAATGTATAGATTATCTCTTCCACTATGCAGTTTCCCATACCTGCATGTTGTCCTCCTTTAGACTGCAATTATGAGGAGGAAAAACTTGATTTTTTATGAGGTTTTTTACACGAAACCTCCCATTATGGGCAATCACAAAACTAAAAATGAGGTATGGCAAGCCAATGGACTCTGTAACAATTACCATTGAAGACCAAAATTCTACTCAGTAGTTAGTTAAAAAGGGGAAAAACACCACCCAATTAACGGCTTTAATGGGCTACTTTGCACAATATTTGAGGTAAGAAATAGAAGAAAGTATCACATGGGCTGGGCGCAGTGGCTCATGCCTGTAATCCCAGCACTCTGGGAGGCCAAGGCGGGCAGATCACAAGGTCAGGAGTTCTAGACCAGCCTGACCAACATGGTGAAACCCCGTTTCTACTAAAAATACAAAAATTAGCCGGGCGTGGTGGTACGCGCCTGTAATCCCAGCTACTCAGGAGGCTGAGGCACGAGAATCACTTGAACCCGGGAGGCGGAGGTTGCAGTGGACTGAGATCACGCCATTGCATTCTAGCCTGAGCGACAGAGCGAGACTCCATCACAAAACAAAACAAAACAAAACAAAAGAAGAAGAAAGTATCACATGTAGGCTTTTATTCTATTGTTATCAACCTATTCTCTTATTTTTCATTATAATATGTCTGGCTTTATTTTTCCTTTGCTTGTAAAAATTGGATGGGTGGAGAACTTTTACAGACAAAGAAAAATGTGGCAAGATTTGCATGATGAGAACCCTGCCATTTCTGTAAACTCTTGTTAAAGCTTTAGTGTTTCTATGATATAGTGCTGCAGTACTTTGAATTTATATAGCACCTGTCTGCTTAAAAGCCAAGGCTTCACGTTTCTTACTTATCCTTTCACCATGCCTGTGAAATATGTAGATTGGAATCACATGGCTTAAAAATAAAGTGAAACCCAGATATGACCACAGAAAATTTCAATGATTTACTTAAGATCATCTATCTGTCCAGACTGCAAAGGACTAAAAGACCCTAAATTCTATGCTCAATGCTTTTCCAATAAACAACACTACCTCCTTATTATCAATACCTATTATCACTACCTCCTTATTATCAATTTCTAAACTTTTAAGAAAATGTAAGGTTTCTCATATTATAAAATCAGTAGGCTTAATGCACCAAAAATCCCTGTCAAGGAATTATATAAATGGCACCTCTTTATTTTAAAGAACTAACATTAGTCATGGAATAACCCACTGGTGATCACTTTCCTGAATAGTCATCAATTTGCCAACAAAGTATTTAGCTTGGATCAATGCAATTGCATCAAAGTTTGAAAAGTCAACTGATAAGTAAAATAAGCCAGATTATGAATATTTGAAAAAATAAAACCCAGCAAACCAAAAAGCTTGAACAATCCTCTCTTTTTATAAACAGAAGCATGAATGGTGTCTGGCACATGTATGTACTCAATTAGTTATTAATATAATAATTTTAAATGACTTTCTGAAGGTCAAATTATGAGTCAATGGCAGAGCACTAGAATCTAATTCCTCTGAGGGCAAGTTCAATGATTTACTTAAGATAATCTATCTGTTCAGACTGCAAAGGACTAAAAGACCCATGCTAAAGTAATTAGTATTTTCATATACTAACAATGCTTCTTCATCCCTAAAACAGTTTATACTCACTAATATTTATCTTCCAAGTGTCAAGACTAAGGCAAAATTTGGTATTATTAAATTTATCGTGAATCTTTTGAAATTGTCTCACCTCCGTAACTAAAATAAATTGGCCCAAGTATGATCAGATCTTCTCCTAAGACTGACATTTCATGATTAGACTGTTTCCATAACTTTAACCAAAGCACTCTCATTACTAAAATCAGCTAGTCATGACCACTGGTATATAAAAAAGCTTCCAACATTGTAATGTATCCAAAAAGCTTTGAAACCTCCAACACACTGAATATACATTATATGGTATATCACTGTCTAAAATAACACAGACTCAAAACATGACCCAGCTGACTTCTTCTAAATGAGTTGTATTATTTTCACAGATCAAAAATTTTGCCTTCTGGATCACTCTTCACCCAAAGAAAAATTGTCATATGACCAAAGACAACATGATTCTAAAAACAGATACCCCATGTTGTCATGTATTAAGAGATATTCATTTTCAAATTTTATTTTATACCAGCTACTTTCGGAATCTGTACCAAACAGCAAAAAAGAAACAGTTCGGCTTATACATTCCACATAGATTATGCTAGATCAAACACAATAGCAAACTCATGAATTTATCATATGTGCTAAGAACACTGTCAGTACATTTCATGAAAATCCAAGTAGAAATAATGCCTAAAACAGAATATGGGATAATGGCAAATGGACTTTCTTCTTGTACCCTCTCAGTGTCACCAAAAAGAATCACTTTGGTGCTCAAGCACCATGGCCAAGCTGCCCTTTTATTTTCAGTAACAGGATTCGGTTCTCCTGGGAGAAAAATCTCATGGGGTTTCTGATAGTGCCCTGGATACTGACATTCTGCCAGTATAAATAGTCACAGTCAAAGTCTAATGTGCGTGTAACCACTTGTAGAAGAGGCTTAATCTCACCCAAATTATTACTCACTAGTTATAATTAATCCTTCTACCCAAAATGCCATAAGCCTAGTCATTTTTATCAATTGAATCTAAATGGTTACATCAGACTAGAGACTTTGGACTTCATTGTTGATCGTCTGTATTAAGTCAAGGCAAAGCGTAATTTATTTATTAATAGTTCCCCACCTCAGGTAAAGCAAGGGGTTGCTATCTGCTAGATCTAACAGTAAAAATCAAGAATTTGACTCCCATACCCCTAATTTTAATAAAAATTTGGGCTCATTAGATCACACCACCAAAAAAAGAAGTCAGCAATATTGGGGGTGGTGTTCAATGAGTAGGCATCCCAAGACAATGAAAAGCTGTGGACTAGAGCCTAGCGATGATTCTGTTTGGACATGATTTCACAATACTTAAAAAAGAACTCATCCCCCTACCACTTTAACCTAGTTGAGTGGTAATAACTCCCTTTTTTTGAGGTTAAACATTTATTATTTTAATCTAAAATTATATCATCACCTCACTTCCACTAGAGGGGTCTATCTACCAGTGTAGTTAACTCTAGTAACTCAGGTGCACCTTAAATCCATTTCCAGCTAATCTGTGCCACAAGGCTAGCCTTGGGGTCAGAACTATGTGCTTTAAGGTTGTTCTAGTTTTCAGGCTCAGAAAAGGATGAACAGCAAGAAAATGGAGTGCTCCAGTCATTCAGAGGCTGCTGCAGGAGACAAAGGGATTTTGGCAAAAGAATACAAAGTCAGAATCTCTTAAATATCTTCTGCCCTAGTTGTTTTCAAGACTGAATATGCATCAACCAGGTCCGTTTTTTCTTTCTTTCTTTCTTTCTTTTTTTTCAGATAAGGAAAGCTTTTAAACTCCTGACCTCAGAAGCTCCTCTGCCTCTCTTCCATACTCTGTAATATATAATCTGAATAGCCAAATTGCCACGTTTTCCCAGAAGCAACCTTAACTTGGGCCACTTGGGCGGGTATAGGTCAATATGGGAAAGTTGTTTCAGTGTCCTCTCATTATTCTACCAAACCACTGACAGGCAAAAACCCAACCAACTCGATGTATCAAATTTACTATCCACTGTTTTTGTGCATGATTTCTAATCCAGTTAATTCAAAACCACAAATAACTGATGGTTAATTTTAGTCAAGAGGTTATCTACTACCTTTAAGTAGTTGCCTAAAATACGGAACAGTTCAATTAGAATATAGGCCAGACCAAGGAGGATGAACAGAGCCTTACTTTTTAACACTATCTTGTGGGATTTAGCTTCAAATCTAGTATTCAGGGACAAAATGGGGCATGAGTAAAAGGATGACTTCCCTAGAAAATAATTAGTAAGATGTTTTTTAAATTTAGAAAAACCATGAGATTGAAGAACAGAGGAGATATATGTCCCAACTCACATATATTTCAATCCCTTATTTTAAAAACAGCTCCTGTTTTTGTTTTGGATAAAAGCTGAGCACCAAATTCCCTTTCTGGTCCCCTCATCCAAAATCCTAGTAGACTTCCTTGATTAGAAGCTAGTTCACACTCCTCCCCACATTTTTTTTTCAAACGTAGAGGTGGTTTTTGGAATATGGGCCTCAACCATTACATTCCAGCTTTAAAGTAAAAAGACGTCATGTGACCATCAAAGACTTGGGGCACGTGATTCCAATTGGTATGTGTGGGGCTCCAGCCACTTAGCTGGAATTCACCATGAACTGCATCTCGAGGATCAAATTTAGGCTCCCCAGTCCATTGTGACATCCAGCAAAGTAGAGTAAGTGCTTGCCCCTCAATGGTTTTTACTTTTCCCTACATTTTCTACCTACTGTTAGCCAGGCTCCCTTCCCTCCTCCCAATCCCTCTTAACAGGCCGGGCGCCCCCAGCATCCCGTCTGTCTGACGCTAAATGGCGAGGCCCTCCAACCCACTTAGCTCCAAGCTCAACCTTATGCAAAAGTTCAACCTTCTGCACCACTAGATATAGTGCAGCTCAGGTGAGAGGCAAGGAGCATCGCATAAGGCTAGAGTCAGATGCAATTAACCCCCACTCCACCTCCCGGGCTGGGATCATCTTACGTCCCGGAGCCCGGCGGTCGGAACCGCCAGCACACTGGAGCAGCGACGGCGGCAGCAACTTTGGGACTGGCGAGAAGCCAGGGCGGGGGTGGTCGGCGTCCCCGGGCCTCTCATTAGAGCGCTTAAGTACTGCGGGTGGAGAAAAGTAAACACAGGCAAGTGCAGCTGTGCGGGAAAAGGGCGGCGGGGGGGGTGGAATATTACCTCCCTCCCGTCGCCCCTTCGCCTCTCCCTCTCCAAGAGTCGGGAGAGGTCCGCAACTGCCGCCGCCCCGACTGTGCGCCCGGGGCCGCAGAGTCAAAGGAGCTGAAAAAAGGACAGGGGGTGTGGGGCCGGGGGAGAATGGAAAGGTACTGCCCTACTAGCCCACAGATGTTCTCCTACTGAAAGGAAAAAAAAGTGCTTACTCATAGGGAGACTAGGTGCGATCGCGACGCCCTCGCTAAGGACAAGGGAGGGAAGCAGTCAGAAGGCAGGCAACCCAAACCTCGTGCCTTCCCTCGGCCACGGCCCCCCCTCTCCAGAGCCCCAGGGTCGGCTTAAGCCAGCCAGGTCACCCGAGGCGGGCGTGTGGGGGCTGGAGGAGTAGCAGGCTGCTGGCTCCGGGATTTCCTGAGTCCGGGCGGGAGGGAAGGGGGGATGGCAGTAGCTGGAGAAGGACGACAGAGGGAAGTTGTGCGCTCCCTTTCCACTTCGGGGCCGTAGCCGCGGAGGGGAATCAGGGCAAGGGCTGGCGTCTAGGACTCCAGCCCAAGACTGGCAACAAGTTAAGAGCAACTGGTAAGAAAACACCACTTAATACAGTGAAGAGCAGAAAACGTGTTTGCGGTGGATGCTGGTAGGGAAGCTCCCCGTCACTCACACCCATTTCGGTTGCGACCGATCGCCCGGGCGCCCGAGGGCTCCAACTGAAATTTCTCCGACCTCCCTCTCCCCCAACCCCCGCCCCACGGTGCGCGGCACGTTCCTGCTGAGCTTAACCGAGATGCTCTCCCCGGAACCCACTCCTGCCCACGCCCAGGAAACCCGCTCCCCTAGTGCCCGCCGGCGCCTACAAAGCACTTACGTGAAGTCGCAGAGTCCTGGGTCTGGCCCGACTGCCGCCGACCAACGCACTCAGACAACTTCTGCACCTCGGAATCTTTGCGGCTGTGGCTCTAAAGCCAGCGCTCCCTCCCCTCCTGCCAGCCCCCTCCGCCCCTCGGCCGCCGCCATTGGCTCGGGTGGTGCTAGCAGTCGGCCTGGGAACCAGTAAGGGGATTGGGCCACGAGCCTGTCACATCAACTGGGTGGAGATCCAGGAAAATAGGCACGGGGATGGGCACCCAGGAGGGATAGGGACTGCAACTCTGCAGCAGGGAGAAGAGAATGGTCCCCAGCGCCTGAGTCTCCCCTTCCTACTTGGGCTAAGAAGAAGTTAGAAGTCCAACGTGCCTGGCTCGGAGTACACATTCACAAAATCTTGTGGGATTAGTAAAAAGATGAAAAAGTTGGGAACAAGAATTTGAATGCCACCTGTATAAATCTATGGGGGAGGGGTACAGTTTCTCCCAGAATCGTGAGAAGAATAACGGCATGTTGGGGAACATTCCTAATTACATCTGCAACAATCAGTCCAGGTGCCAAAGGGCGCAGAGGGAAACATCAGCAATCATTCCTTTCCTTAAGAAGTCAAGGGAGAAGAATATGGGCAGCGCAGGGCCCTCAAGCTTTTGGCCTCATGCCAAGTAAATTGTTAGCCCACATCACCTGTCTGGTATGTTTGCCCATGCGGAGAGGGGTGAGAGGAGGTGGTTGGAAGTACCTTGGTTCCACTCTTTTGACCGGAAATGGGTATCAATTCTCATCAGTCTCCTTTCACCAGAGAAAACTTGGAGACATGTTACTGCTCCCCAGACTGCCATTTCTTCTCCTTCTCTGCCCAGGAGACGGCTTCCACGTCATAGCTGACCTCTTTCATTAATACACGTGGAGGTTATCTGCATTCCAAACCTATGGCTCATCGTAGATCCAAAATCAACTCAGAGAGCCAGAGTTTGAGGGATTTTGCAGGGTCAAGTCAAGAGACTGACTTGTGGGATAGCTGTAGAAGAAAAAGTCTAAGCCCTTTCCTGTTCCAGTCGTAACCATTTTGTTCAGGAAATGTGTGCTTGGAAAGTTCTGTCAACATTTAAAATTAGTTCAATTAAGTCGCATTTTACATATACTAGGAAAAAATGCTGAGAGGCTTTAAAATTGAATGTTCTTGAAAAGGAACCCCTATTTCATCTGCCATTATGAATTTCCTTAGAGAAATTAATCTGTAGTGAGTGCCAAGGCTTCTTAAAAGGGAAGAACTTGGGGAGTTCATATATTGCCTAAAGGCTAGACTAGCAGATGACTTGGCACTAGGAAAAAGCCTTGTTAAATATTAATTAATGATTAACCAACTGGAAGAACTTATGAAAGGCACAGGAAGGTGAAAAAGAAATGAGAGGGCAATCATGCTTTCACAAACATTGAATTTCTGTTATCGGAGATTTTCTACTGGTTCAGGTTTGGGTCAGCACAAAAATACTGATTTAAACATGTTGGCGTTGGATTGAACATGGAGTCATTGCGTTGCCACACACATTTACAGTAAGCTCCCAAATGAGATTTCTAGCATTCAGTAATTGGCCCAAGGTTTGGTGTGACTTCTGGAATTCTTTACAAAAAATTTTTAGATACAGGAAATAGGCTCCTTCAGTTTTCTACCTTTTATGGTGTCTGTCAGTCACCGCTGAAGAGCTTCCACCTGCTCTTAAACTTAAAATTATAGACTGAGCAATAGCATGAAGGGACTCTGTAAGCTAAATTTTCCAGTGCAGATATATTTGTCTCAATTACGTTGTATTCAATTTTAGTTTATTTTTCAAATTCTAGAATTTAAAGTAAAAATATTAAGAATCCTATGTATATGCTATTTACAGTTCCTGTTTTGTTTTTTTTTTTTTTTGGAATTAACAGTCTTTATTGGGCTCA
>NW_026652282.1:97263954-97280714 GCF_009828535.3 Hylobates moloch | reverse complement strand
TGAGGACTTGCCAAGTCAAAGACAGCTTTCTACTTCAGAAAAGTACTTCTGTCCCTCCTGACTCTCCTCAGACTGGGCATTAGTAAACTAGGACCATTTAATCCGGGGAGATTTCGATAAAGACTCCAGTGCCAACTAGGAGTCTTGCCCCCCGATGTACAGCTTTCATGCCATAGTTGGTCCAACATTCTGTGGACCACTAAAGAGCAAGGATAGACTGCCCCAACCGGTTTTTGTAATTTCCTAAAACCATACATTCATTTTACTAGAGGATCATAGAAGTTAAAGACTTAAAACAAACTTTAGCAATTAAGACAGGATACCAAGATGCAAATGCCTGGTTAAAATGGATCAAATATTCCATCTGCATGTTAAACAAAAGCAATTGTTATGCTTGTGCACATGGCAGGCCAGATGCCCAGATTGGTCCCCTTTCCACTAAGGTGGTCCTCCAGGCGACCAGGTGTAGGCTGCATTGTAGCTCTTTTCCAGGATTCTACAGCCTGGAGTAATAAGTCGTGCCAAGCTCTCTTTGCTATATCCCAAAGTCCGGCGCCCTGTGGGTCAGCCCCTGAGGGCCATCCAGCCTCCATCTCCCAACACTAAGCTCACTTCGTGTCTCTCATGACAGGGAGGAAACTTAGCGTTCCTTGGAGACCTGAAGGGATGCAGTGAGCTTAAGAATTTTCAAGAGCTTATCAATCAGTCAGCCCTTGTTTCATCCCTGAGCAGATGTGTGGTGGTATTGTGGTGGACCTTTACTGGGCACTCTGCCGAATCACTGGAGTGGCACTTGTACTTTAGTCCAATTGGCTAACCCTTTCACCCTGGCATTTCATCAACCAGAAGGAAAAATATAAGACATTGTAAAGCGAGAGAAGCCCCTTATAGGTCTTTCAACTCTCATGTCTATTTAGACGTAACTGGAGTCCCACGAGGAATACCAGATCAATTTAAAGCTTGAAATCAAAGCTGCAGGATTTGAGTCAATATTTTGGTAGGTGACAGTTAATAAAAATGTAAATTGGATAAAATACATCTATTACAACCAACAGCAATGAGCTTTCATGTGTTAAAAGAAAAACTCCTGTTGGCCCCAGCCCTGAGGCTACCTGACCTGACAAAACTCTTTACACTCTATGTGTCAGAAAGAGAAAAAATGGCAGTTGGAGTTTTAACCCAGGCTGTGGGGCCCTGGCCAAGGCCAGTGGCCTATCTCTCAAAACAACTAGACAGGGTTTCCAAAGGCTGGCCCCCAGGTCTAATGGCCCTGGCAGCAATGGCCGTGTTAGCCCAAGAAGCAGATAAACTAACCCTTAGGCAAAACCTGAATATAAAGGCCCCCCATGCTGTGGTAACTTTAATGACTACCAAAGGACATCATTGGTTAACAAATGCTAGATTAACCAAGTGCCAAAGCTTGCTATGTGAAAATCCCCACATAACCATTGAAGTTTGCAACACCCTAAACCCCACCATCTTGCTCCTGGTATCAGAGAGCCCAGTTGAACATCACTGTGTAGAGGTGTTAGGCTTAGTTTATTCTAGCAGGCCCAACCTCCGAGACCATCCTTAAACATCAGTAGACTGTGAGCAGTACGTGGAGGGGAGCAGCTTCGCCAACCCCTGCAAAGTGACTCTGAAGAAGACAACAAGCCCTGCTCCAGTCACACCCAGAAGCTGACTGGTCCACGCATGGCCGAAGCATGAGAAAACTCATCGTGGGACTCATTTTCCTTTTTTTTTTTTTTTGAGACGGAGTCTCACTCTGTCGCCCAGGCTGGAGTGCAGTGGCGCGATCTCGGCTCACTGCAAGCTCCGCCTCCCGGGTTCACGCCATTTTCCTGCCTCAGCCTCTCCGAGTAGCTGGGACTACAGGCGCCCGCCACCACGCCCAGCTAATTTTTTTTGTATTTTTAATAGAGACAAGGTTTCACCGTGGTCTCAATCTCCTGACCTCGTGATCTGCCCGCCTCGGCCTCCCAAAGTGCTGGGATTACAAGCGTGAGCCACCGCGCCCGGCCATCATTTTCCTTAAAATTTGGACTTGTACCATAAGGACTTCAACTGACCTTCTTCAGTCTGAGGACTATTCCCAGTGTATACATCGTCACTGAGGTAGGACAAAAGGTTGCTACGGTCCTATTATTTTATGGTTATTATAAGTGTACTGGAACCCTAAAAAGAACTTGTTTATATAATGTTATTCTATACAAGGTATGTAGCTCAGGAAATGACCAACTGGATGTGTGTTATGACCCATCTGAGCCTCCCATGACCACAGTTTTTAAAATAAGATTACGGACTGAGGACTAGTGAGGGCTCATAAGCAATACAAGTAAAGTGTTAGCCGAAACAGAAGAAAAAGAGGTGCCCAAACAAGTCATCTTAAAATTTGATACCTGTGCTCTCATTAATAGTAATAAATTAGGAATAAGGT
This sequence comes from Hylobates moloch, assembly GCF_009828535.3. NCBI lineage: Eukaryota > Metazoa > Chordata > Mammalia > Primates > Hylobatidae > Hylobates > Hylobates moloch. The sequence continues at coordinate 97,278,274 of NW_026652282.1, read as the reverse complement.
GTGGTTCTCTTAATTAGAAAAGAGGCTATATGGCAGAAAATAAGTACATCTGTCATAAATTAGGACTGTGTGGAAATAAATGTAAATACTGGTCTTGTGTCATTTAGGCCACTTGGATAAAAAAAAAAAAATGAAAAGGATTCAGTCCACCTTAGAAAGGAAAAAAAATGGCCCTTCCTGCACTAAGGGACAATGTAACCCCTTAGAGCTAGTAATAACCAATCCCCTTGATCCTTACTAGGAAAAAGAGGAGCGTGTGACCTTAGGAATAGACGGGACTGGACTGGATCCTCGAGTAAATATCTTAGTTTGAGAAGTTTACAAACGCTCTCCTGAGCCAGTATTTCAAACTTTCTATGAAGAACTAATGTGCCAGTACCAGAAATTCCAGGAAAAACAAGAAATTTGTTTTTGCAATTAGCCGAGCATGTAGCCCAGTCTCTCAATGTCACTTCATGTTATAGATGTGGAGGAACTGTAATAGGAGATCAATGGCCATGGGAAGCCCTAGAATTAGTACCTATGGACCCAGTTCCTGATGAATTCCCGGCTCAGAAGAATCACCTTGATAATTTCTAGGTCCTAAAAGCCTCAATTATTAGACAATATTGCATAGCTAGAGAAGGAAAAGAATTCACTCACCCCATAAGACGACTTAGTTGTCTGGGACAGAAACTGTATAATGGTACCACAAAAACAGTCACTTGGTGGAGTTCAAATCACACAGAGAGAAATCCATTTAGTAAATTCCCTAAGTTGCAAACCGTGTGGACCCACCCGGAGTCCCACTGGGACTGGACAGCCCCCACTAGATTATACTGGTTATGTAGGCATAGAGCTTATGCCAAATTACCTGACCAGTAGGCAGGTAGTTGTGCTATTGACACTATTAAACCATCTTTCTTCCTACTGACCATAAAAACAGATGAACTCCTGGGCTTCCCTGTCTATGCTTCCCGCGAAAAGAGAAGCATAGCTATACGAAATTAAAAAAAATGATAAATGGCCCCCTGAGAAAATCATACAATATTATAGGCCTGCTACTTAGGCACAAGATGGCTCATAGGGATACCGGACCCCCATTTACATGATCAACCAAATCATACAGTTACAAGCTGTCTTAAAAATAATCACTAATAAAACCGGCAGAGCCTTGACTATTCTGGCCCGGCAAGAAACTCAGATGAGAAATGCTATCTATCAAAATAGATTAGCTCTCGACTACTTGCTAGCAGCTGAAGGAGAGGTCTGTAGGAAATTTAACCTTACTAATTGCTGCCTACACATAGATAATCAAGGGCAAGTAGTTGAAGACACAGTTAAAGATATGACAAAACTGGCACATGTGCCCATGCAAGTGTGGCATGGATTTGATCCTGGGGCCATGTTTTCAAAATGGTTCCCAGCGCTAGGAGAATTTAAAACTTTTATAATAAGAGTTGTAATAGTAATAGGAACCTGCTTACGGCTCCCTTGTTTGCTACCTGTACTTCTTCAAATGATAAAAAGCTTCATCACTACCTTAGTTCACCAAAATGCTTCAGCACAAGGGTGCTATATGAATCACTATCAATCTGTCTTGCAAGAAGACATAGGTAGCAAAAATGAAAGTGAGAACTCCCACGATTGAGTGAGAGTCTCAAAGTGGTGGAATAAGGGAGGAGACCACCCCTCATATTGTCTTATGCCCAATTTCTGCCTCCAAAAAAAGAAAAAGTAAAAACTAAAAGGCAGAAATGAAATCCACAAGCAGACAGCCCAGTGCCACACCCTGGGCCTGGTAGTTAAAGATCGACCCCTGACCTAATCGGTCATGTTATGTATAGATTACAGACATCGCATAGAAAAGCACTGTGAAAATCCCTGTCCTGTTTTGTTCCGATCTAATTACCAGTGCATGCAGCCCCCAGTCACGTACCCCCTGCTTGCTCAATTGATCACGACCCTCTCACGTGCACCCCTTTAGAATTGTAAGCCCTTAAAAGGGACAGGAATTGCTCACTCAGGGAGCTCTGCTCTTGAGACAGGAGTCTTGCAGATGCCCCCGGCCAAATAAACCCCTTCCTTTTTTAACCCGGTGTCTGAGGAGTTTTGTCTGCAGCTCGTCCTGCTACAAGAGATCTCTCTCTCCCCATTAAGAAAGTTGCACAGGTGAGGCCAAACATAACTATAGAGAGCTAAGAGTCTCATGACATTTTTTTTTTAAGAGACAGTGTAGGCCAGGCTGGAGTGCAGTGGCACGATCACAGCTCACTGCAGTCTTGACCTCCTGGGCTCAAGCCATCCTCTCTCCTTGGCCTCACAAAGTGGTGGCTTGAGACACTGCTCAGCTCAGTCTCATAACATCTTATACCTAGCTTTCATAACATTTTGTTGCCATTGCCATTGTTGATATGTCTATTTCCCCAACTAGACTATAATAACCTCCTTAAGGGCAGTGACCCTATCATACTGGTCTTTGTATCTGTAGTTTCTATGTCCCAGGTACACAATAGAGCAAATAAATGTTTGATGAAAGATGAAGAGACTGAGTTGTCTGCCAGAGTTTTTACCAGTAGGTAGGACTTGACTATACTTTGTAATTCACATATCTATCTTCCCCACTAGACCATGAAATCTTTATCCATTTTTCTTTTGTTTTTAGGCAAGGTATCGCTCTGTCACCCAGGCTGGAGTGCACTGGCTCAATCATAGCTCACTGCAGCCTTGACCTCCTGGGCTCAAGCAATCCTCCCACCTTAGCCTCCTGAGTAGCTGGGACTACAGGCGTGCATCACGCACCGTCTAATTTTTTGTTTTTTTTTGTAGAGACAAGGTCTCACCATATTGACCAGGCTGGTCTCCAACTCCTGGGCTCAAGTGATCCTTACACCACTGCCTCCCAAAGTGCTGGGATTATGGGTATGAGCCACTGTGCCCTGTTAGACCATGAAATCTTTAAGGAAAGGCCCTCTTTCCATGTATCTCCAGGACCGACACAGTGCCTGGCTCAAAAAATGTCTACAGAATTGATAATAGACAAAAATCTGTCTTTAGGGCTCTTTCACCCATTCTCTTCTGTTATTTGAGTAACCCTCCTCCCCACACTTCACAAGATCCTTACAATAGCTGCCTTTCCACGTGTGCTGTTAGTCTCTCCTTTCTTTTTCTAACTTCCAAAGGATAGGTTTAAATAAAATAGACTCACTTTGCTAAAGTGTTCTTAGCTAACTCCTTGCTAGTTCTTTCATTCATTGCCTTAATCCAGCTACAATGTACGTTGTATACAGTGGCTACCCAGTTGTCAGCTGGCATATCTAGCCCTTGGCAGAGATTTGATCAGTTAGATATAGTGCACCAACCTATGAAACCTCTCAATTTTGAACCTATCCTTTTAATATGGAGAATGAAATTCACCAAATCTAATTTCCCCCTTTCAGTTTGGGAATGCTCAAGTCTTAATCTCCTGTGGACCTGGGAGAAAACCTTGGCTCTGCCTTCCTCCCAGATTCCCTGAAGCGACCCCCAGTTTGTTTTTGTTTGCCTAGCAACCAAGAAGGGGCCACCATTTGCCATACTGATTTTAATATGAAGATATTTGGGTTCTAGTTGAGTATTCAGTTACAACATAGTGTACTAGAATTATCTATGTCCCTTGATCTCTCTATCAAGCATTACCAATATGGAGGCCTAACTAAGATTCTTTAGTATTTTCTCATACAAAGTTGGTCTCTGGTAGGGTGGGTGAAGTAATCCAGCATGTGTCATATTCCTTTTCAGTCTTTTCATTATCAAAATTAACCCCTATCCAATCATCTAACCTTTAAGGAAGAAATTACATTACTCATATGATTGCAATTTTAAATTCATACAGGAAAGCCTTTCCTATATATTTTTTAAAAACACTCAAATATTAATGGTGTTAGTTATGTTGATCAGTTGGTATACCAGTTTGTACAAGGAGAAATGTTTTGGGCTAAGAGTTCTAAATTAGAATATAGTTAGACTAAGGATTGTTAGTAAAATTTTCCTTTTACTTTACCCTGATACTTGGTTTAACTCCCTTCAGACATCTGTTCCTAGAGACTGTTGTCTTTTCTCTATATCCCCCTCTTCCAATTAGAGAGACAGATAAGCAGTTGTCTTGAGAATATAAGGTCACTGGCATTCCATAAATGGATTCCAGTGCCTGTTGCAGAAATAAGTGGTGAGTGTTCTCTGTCACTTGCAAACTATAAATTAATTAAGTTGACAACTTTTCCTTCTTTATGTTATGTTTTCAGAGGGACTTTTGAAATACCTTTTATTGCATTTTCTGATTATTAGAGTAACATATGGTCATTGCAGAGAATTGATAGCACAGATAATCACTAAAAGAAGAATAAAAACCTTAACACCCATAGATAACAGCTGTTAGCATTTTGATTTATTTATTTACAGCTTTTTTATATGCATATAAAAGTGTTTTAAAAGAAAATTGGGATCATATTATATATAAATGCCATATCTTGCTTTTCAAAGCATCCTTGTATCTGAAACATTTTAAGCACCATTAAGTGCTTGAAAAAAACATTTTAAATTGCTATATAACATTGTCATGTGGATATACCATGGATTGTTTCTTTAATCATTCTTTTATCATCTTTAGATTGATTCCAATTTTTCCATCTTAAAAATAATTCTGGGCCGGGCACAGTGGCTCATGCCTGTAATCCCAGCAGTTTGGGAGGCCGAGGTGGGTGGATCAACTGAGGTCAGGAGTTCAAGACCAGCCTTGGCCAACATGATGAAACATGGTGAAACCCCGTCTCTACTAAAAATACAAAAAATTAGTTGGGCATGGTGGTAGGCGCCTGCAATCCCAGCTACTTGGGAGGCTGAGGCAGCAGAATTGCTAGAACCTGGGAGGCAGAGTTTGCAGTGAGCCGAGATCGCACCATTGCACTCCAGCCTGGGCAACAGAGTGAGACTCAAGTCTCAAATAATAATAATAATAATAATAATAATAATAATAATAATAATAATAATTCTGTTCTTAGTCCTTTTTCTAAATTTCCGATTAAACTAGAGTCTTAGGAATTTACTGAGACTAAGTGTGTGATTTTTTTTTCTTTCAAAAAACATTCATAGTAAGAATTTTTAAATTGTTTTAAAGAAAGTTTGAGGCTTGGCTTACTGGCTCATACCTGTTATCTTAGCACTGGGGGGGCTGAGGCAGGGAGGATCCACTTGAGCCCAGGAGTTTGAGACCAGGCTGGGCAAAAAAGTGAGTCCTCCAACTCTACAAAAAAATAAAAAATAAAAATAAATAAATAAAAATAAATTAGCTGGACATGGTGGCCCGTTGTAGTCCCAGCCACTCAGGAGGCTGAGGTGGGAGAATCCCTTGAGCCTCAGAGGTTGAGGCTGCAGTGAGCTGTGATTGTGCCACTACACTCCAGCCTGGGCGACAGAGTGAGACCCTGTTTCAAAACAAATCAAAACAAAACAACAACAAAAAAAACTTTACACCAATTTGTCCATCTATTATACTAGCAGTGTTTGTGAGTGCCTATCCATTTCACTGAAATTTCTCTCAATCCCTTAAACGTTCTTAATTTGACTGACAAAAATGGTATATATCACTGGTGTTTTAAAATGCTGAATGTTAAAAAATGTATATACCATTAAGTTCTTAAACTTTCCCATATGTGTTTATCTCTGTTCTTGTTCTTTATCCATGTTCCCTTTTGACTTTCATGAGCTTTTTTATATTTCAAATCTATCAACCCTTCTTAATGTTTGTTGCAAATATTTTCCCAGTTTGTGGCTTGTGTTTTAGGTTTTCTTGTTTAGTAATGGTTTTTGAGCTTCAACTTTTTCCATTTTTGTGTAGTCTAAATCTATTGATTTTCCACATGTGATTTGTTCCATTGCTTATGTGCTTAAGAATTCCATTGTTTTTCCGTAGAGTTTTTGGTTAGTTTTACTTAGCCAGACTTATAATTTTGAAGGCAATGGATTTGTTCCACACAACTGTAAATATAGCTGTAATTGTACTTTGTTCATTTTAAATATTTTATAGGCAGATTTGGATGTGCTAGTTATAAAAGTAGGAGCAGCTGTAATTCCTTTTAAACAGGACCGTGTGTGGAAAGAGCAACTCTTAAGAAGTCTTTTGAAAAAATACTTGAAATGTTGACATTTTATTGCAGTGAATGGCATTCCACATTATTCATTTTGCATTGTGTAAGAGCCCTATAACTCAAGGCAACACAACACTCAAATTGAATAATACTCCAGCATTTTCACTTTCAGAATTATTTGACTGGAGCTTTGTTTCAAACTAGCTAAAATAGCATTTCTCAAAGGGTGGTCTTTGGACTGCCTGCATCGGAATCACATGGATACTTGTTAAAATGGAGATTCTTGAGTCCCTCCTCCAGACATACTAAATCAGATCCCTTGGGGTTGAGGTCCCTGAATCCAAAGATAGATCTGGGCCAGGTGCGTTGGCTCACACCTGTAATCCCACCACTTTGGGAGGCCAAGGCAGGAAGATTGCTTGAGCCTGCGAAGTCGAGGCTTTGAGCTCTGATCTCACAACTGCACTCCAGCCTGGGCGACAGAGTGAGACCCTGTCTCAGAAAAGAAACCACAAAAAACAAAACAAAACACAGTGTATCAGTTAATAGGAAAAGGAATAGTCAGAATACAACAGGGCTTAAGTCTAAGAGTACTGGTCTATTAATCGGAAAAAGGAGCTCTGCTAACCTCGTGTCTGAGAACGACTCGTAATCCTTCAAGTTCCTTATCCTTCAAATGAGGATAAGGAACTCATTTGTAATTGTGGTGGCTCTCACCTGTAATTGTGATGTCTCTCACTGGTAATGGCAGCACTTTGGGAGGCTGAGGTGGGTGGGTCACTTGAGCCTGGGAGTTGGAGACCAGTCTGGGCAACATAGGGAGAACCCATCTCTACCAAAAATTTTAAAAATTAGCCAGGCATGGTGGTGCGCCTGGGACCTGTGGTCCCAGCTACTCAGAAGGCTGAGGTGGCAGGATCACTTGAGCTCTGGACGTGAAGTGATGGTCACTGCACTCCAACCTGGGCAACAGAATGAGACGCTGTTTTGAAAAAGAAAAGAAAAAAGAAAATACATGTACCAGAAGTTTCTTTTTGTAAGGTCTAATTCTGTGCCAAGGAATCATATAGTGTTTTTCTTAATTTGGGAAAAGAATCCTCTGTAATAAGCCATTTCTGTGGACCTCAATGCTCTGTATTGCAAATTAAGACTTTCTAGAGTTCAGATTTTATTTTTAGACTGTGATCATTAACTTTTTTCTTTTACATATCTGATTAGGCTTAATGAGTTAACTAGGTACATGACGTGTAAGGTCCCAACAACAATTTTAAAAAAGATATAAGTGCACCCAAGTATACGTGATTGTAAGGTCCAGGTAAAAGAACAAATTTAACAGTGCTTCATCAGTTTTATTATTGTTAATAATAGAATTGGAGGAAGTGCTAGTAGTGGTCAGCATCTGGAAGGTGTGGCACCAGGAACCAGTGAGTCAGTGTTGACAAGTGTAGAGTTTAAGGTCAAGTAATACAGCCCCTGAAATTATCTGAAGTAGCGGGATGGAGAAGGGAGGGAGAAAGCAGGAAATCAATTGAAGAGCTATTAAAGTCAGAAGGAGCACAAGTTATTGACAGGATCTACATCAAAAGTGGAACAAAAGGTCTCAGTCTGAGTGATGTGATGTGATGTGAACTGAGTGATGTGAATAGCCACCAAGTTGCTTTGCCTTTCCCCTCCTCCATTTAGAGTCTGGATTGGGTTGGCGCATGAAGTGAGGGCACACCTGTAAGAGGTGACTTCATAAAACTAGTTCCTAGAATTAGAGAACTGAGAGATATGGGGGTTGAGAGGTGGTGGAGGGAGTCCAGGCATGTATTTTTCTGTTGTCACACCTTCAGGAAAGGGGAAATATGCTTTCTGACCAATGTAATTTCCCTTCTGACCTCCATCCTCTTTAGGATTTCAGTTGCCTTTATTTATTACAAAATTACTATATTCCAGTGTCATCAAATCCCAGAGGGTAACAAAGAAACTATATAGCAGTAAATATAGAGATGCATAGTTATTTGAACGCTTCTGAGGCAAGCTCCATTCATTAAATGTAGTGGAAAGGATGTGGGATTCAAGTCTGTCAGGAACCCCTGAAATTATTCCTGAGTTGGAATTCTTTCTCAATTTCCCACTATCTGTGTGATCTTGAATATGATGTATATGAGCCACATTTTTTTGAAATCTGGAAAATGGAGATAAGCATTTTTATTTAAATAGTTATTTGAAGGTTAAATAAGATATAATAGAAAAAGAACCTGGTACAATGACTGGTACATAGTAAGGACCAGTATCCTTTTTAAATTGATTGATCAAATTTCAATAAGTCTTATCCGATTTTCCAGTATAGTGCCTAAACTCATTACTTTAGCCTTATTCTGTGGGGTCTTCAATTCTTCCTCACTAGTTTTAGCATTTTTTGCTTGATCTCACCATCTATCTCTTCATTCTCTTTGTCTTTCATGTTTTCTCCTTACCTCCCACCTGTATTTTTAAAGAAGAGCATTGCCTTTGATCTGGAATCTACTCTGGATTCAAAATTATGTCCTTAGCCTCTTGAATACTGAATATATTCTCCTGGTCTTCTACTCAGAGGAATCTCTAAACCAGCCTCCAAATTTTTCACTTGGCCCCTTCCTCATTTTTCTTACTATGCACTGTTCTTCCCATGGTTGTATCCAAGGTTTTTTTCACATCATTTTTCCCCATTCTAGAGTAACATTTCTAGCCCTCCAGTGTTTGTCATCCTCTCTCTGGCCACATTCAAGTCATTCTCCAGATATGCAAAAATACACTGACCTAAAATCCAACTAATGATGGATAAGAGACCTGCTGTAAGACTCTGGAATACACAGCACTTAGAGTTAACACTCACTTCTTACCATGTTATTTAATTTTATTTAATATAATTAAACCTCTCTATCTACCCACAGGGGCCCGAGAAGTTTAGATTTTGTCTGTGGGGAAAATGCTAAAACCTTTCTCCTCCTTCTCTCTGAGTCCAAGTAGTCCTGGATAACAGAAGTCTAAAGTCTTTTATTTCAAGTTAATGAAAGGAAAGAAGTTCTTTTTGGAGATATTTGCTTGGAAGCCCCACACATCTGGGTATGCCTCTGATCATTGTACAAAATATATATATATATAAAAACAAAAAACAGTTCACACATTCATTCATTCAACAAATCTATCTATCTATCTATATATATCTGCCTATTTATCTATCTATCCATTTTTGAGACATGGTCATGCTCTGTCGTTCAGGCTGGAGTGCAGTGGCACCAATCATGGCTCACTGCAGCCTCGAACTCCTGAGCTCAAACCATCCTCTCACCTCAGCCACCCAAGTAGCTGGGACTACAGGTGCAGGCTACCATGCCCAGCTAATTTTTTTTTTTTTTTTTTTTTTGGAGACGGAGTCCCACTATGTTACCCAAGCTGGTCTCAAATTCCCGACTTGGCCTCCCCAAATGCTGGTATTACAGGCATCAGCCACTGTGCCTGGCCAAATTCAACAAATATTTATCAAAAACCTATGATACTTCCCCTACAAAAAAAGACAAAACAAAACAAAATCAAAACAAAACAAAAGCAAAAACTATGATGTGATGTGACTGGGCATGGTGTCTCACCCCTGTAATCCTAGCACTTTGGAAGGTCGAGGCGGCAGGATGGCTTGAGCCCAGGAGTTCGTAACCAGACTGAGCAACAGAGGGAGACTCTCTGTATTAACAACAAACAAACAAACAAACAAAAAAACTAAACTAAAAGAAACTATGGTGTATAATATAAAATTCTGGATGAGCAGATTAAGATGAGCAAACTACATGGTTGAATAGGGGAGATGAACCATGCACACAACTATAATACACAGCAAAAAGGAATAAATGACACGTGGTGGTACAAATGAAATAGAGTACATCTTTACAGAAGAGAGAGATTTCTCCAGGTTGAAACCTTATGTAATTAATTTCCTTCAGTGACTGACCAAAAAATATGTCGATTTCATGAAGCAAGCCTCAGCTACCCGATGTTAAAATATTTCAACTCTACAGCAGCAGCTAGACAACATCCAAAAAAAATTTAAACTCAGTATAAGGAAGAAATGAAATTCAACTGTTTCAACAATGAGCATAGTGTAATTGGGTGAGGGCCGCCTGTTGGTACCAAAAGGTCCTGACAATTGCAGTGATCCATTTGTAAAGCCTTCTTTCTTTTCCTCAGGTTGTGGAAATAAAACAGTCCTCAAGAGTAAAGTGGAGAATTTCCAATTTCGTCCTTTAATAAATGGGTTGTTGGCATTGAATAGAATGAAAATAATGATACGTCTTTTTCCACCAAAGCATAATGACCCTTGTGGCCTTTCTCTCCATTCTGTACCCTGTACTTTAGATGGTAAGCAGCAATTTGAGTGGCAACATTGAAAAAGATGTTAACCCTCTGTTGCTCAGCAAGTACTAAGCAGATACAGAGCCTATATTGTGCTCACTGCGCCAGGACTAATAGCAAAGTGGTGTTCCTGAATTTTTCCCCTTCCCCCAAGCTCACTGAAACATAAACTCTGGCATTAATAAATAAATACAACGTTCTGATTGAGAAGGTAGTGCATCCACAGATAACTGGAAAACTTACAATCCTAGAACTTTGTCTTACATTGATGTTGACATCGTATAGGAACTTAGAATCTAATTTCTGTAAATAAATTTTGCGGAACGTTTACGAAAATCATGGAACAGTTAGGTTTCAAAAATTTTTTTTACAGTCAGGGAAGAAAGAGTTTCCCCCGCCCCCACCCCTATACACAGCAGTGTAAAAACACTTTGTTTTTTAAAGGATGTTAAATTATAAAACCCAGCTCTGAATTTTAAATGCCACAGATGAGAGGGTATAACACCTTATTAGGTTGCCAGATTTAGCAAATAAAATTACAGTATGCCCAGTTAAATCTGAATTTGAGATAAACAACAAATAATTTTTTTTTAGTATAAATATGCCTCATGCCATATCTAGCAACCTTAACCTTAGAAAACAATACTTGATTATGTAATATTCCAGCTGACTGGTTAATTTTTAGGAGGCAGGTTTGCTTTTTATTCCCTGGGTTTTCATCTTTTCCCATTCCTGCATGTCTCCTCAGCATATGAGATTTCTTTGAATGAATGGAAAGGTCTTCTGTGAAGAAGACCATTCAGTTCTTAAATGAATTATTTTAAAGCCCTGCACCCCTCTGCAAAAAAAAAAAAAAAAAGTGAACAAAAAGCCCCTTTTTAGTCCTCTTTTTGTGCTGTTACAATTGCTCTTCACTTGTTGATCTGGGTTTAATCATTCAGATAAGTGCTTCAACTTTAAGTGCCTCAATTTTCTGCTGTTCTGAATATGAAGGCTCAGTATAAATGGGTGGGGGAGGGAGGGAGTCTATTGCACTGAGTCACACCAATTTGAAAAATAAATATGTAGACCTCACGTGGACTTTTCCTATAATTAAAGACTCTCACTTCCCAAAATATATAAATCAGATGCCTTACCTGTTCTGATCATTTCAATGAACATTCAATTCACGCGTCCATCAGAGGGTTCACAAATGCACGAAAAGTTCATAATTCAGGCATCATGACTCATGCCTGTAATCCCAGCACTTTGGGAGGCTGAGGTGGGAGGATTGCTTGAGACCAGGAATTCAAGACTGGCCTGGGCAACAGAGTGAGACCTCATTTCAACCACAAAAAAAATACATCTTCTTCACATTTTTTTTTTTTTCCAGACATGGTCTTGCTCTGTTGCCCAGGCTGGAGTGCAGTGGCATGATCATAGCTTACTGCAGCCTCAAATTCCTGGGCTCAAGTGATCCTCCCACCTCAGCCTCCAGCATAGCTGAGACTACAGACACATGCCACCACACCCAGGTATGCAACCAAAACTTGTAGGAAATATTACTGATTTTTAGTATTTGCTTTATTGTGTCATAAGAAAACCTCTTTACAAAGCTTGAGACATCTTCCTATTAAGGTTATAATTCCATTATGGCAGATATATGTGATGTTGAAATCACTTTTAAAATCATTATTATATTTTAAAAATTATTACTTTTGAAACATTTCTTATACTTTCTTCAACCTTTTTATTAAAAATATGATTTTTACACCCTCTTCTTTTGAAGTCATTTGCAGAAGGACATGCAACAATAAGTCCCCGAGCTGTCTCTAGAAATGCATAAGAACTCTATTTAGGCCGGGTGCAGTGGCTCACACCTATAATCCCAGGACTTTGTGAGGCTAAAGCAGGAGGATTGCTTGAGGCCAGGAGTTCAAGACCAGCCTAGGCAATATATTAAGACTTTGTTTCTACAAAAATGAAATAAAATAAAAGGCATGATGATGTATGCCTGTGGTCTCAGCTACTTGGGAGGCAAGGTGGGAGGCTAAGGTGGGAGGATCACTTGAGCCCAGGAGGTCGAGGTTGCAGTGAGCAGTGATTGCACCATTGCCCTTCACCTTGGGCAACAGAGGAAGACCCTGTCTCATAAAAAGAGCTCTATTTAGGCACTTTCATATATAACATCTGCCCTCTCAGGAATCTTTTTAATGGAAAAACATTGATGTCTTTCTGTTTATGATGATTATTTCATCTTTTGTTTAACCGTCAAAAACCTACAAAAGTTTTAAAAGATGTCATGTCTAGTATCTCAGGATACTAGAAATTGAAAGAAACTTTCTCAATTTGGCTAAAGTTGTCGATGAAATCTTTGTAGCCTGTGTCACATTAATGGTTTAAAAAAGTGAATGCTTTTCGATAGAAAAGAGGACATGAAATGTTACCAGCTCATAGAAATGATAAATACTCAAGGTGATGGATACCTCACATACCCTGACTTGATCATTACACATTTTGTGCATGTAAGAAGCACTCACAATTTCCCCATAAATATATCAAATATTATGTATCAGTAAAGGGGAAAAAAGTGAAAGGGTTGCTCTTAAGATCAGGAACAAGATGAGGAGGTTTGCTCTCACCAATTCTATTCGACATTATACTAGAAGTTCTACTCAGTGTAATAAGGCAAGAAATAAAAGGCATCCAGACTGGAAGGAAAGCAGTTAAGGCTCTCCTTATTCACACATAACATAATCTTCTACAGAGAAGAATCTACAAAAAAACTACCAGATATGTCTGTCGTCCAGTCTGGAGTGCAGTGGTGCTATCGTGGCTTACTGCAACCTCTGCCTCCTGGGTTCAAGCGATTCTCTTGACTCAGCTGGGACTAGAGGTGTACCCCACCACACCCAGCTAATTTTTGTATTTTTAGTAGAGACGGAGCTTCACCATGTTGTCCAGGCTGGTCTTGAACTCCTGGCTTCAAGTGATCCGCCCACCTCGGCCTCTGAAAGTGCTGGGATTCCAGGCATGAGCCACCACGCCCAGCCACTTCTGTTATCATTTTAAAAGCAAGAAAGTTCCATTAAACAGAAATCTTTATATACTTTTTTTTGTTGTTTGTTTTGTTTTGCAGCCTTGCTGAGAATGAGCTCCCGTATGGTTGGTATGCATGGAGATGTACTGCCTGATTAACTTATCTTACACTTTTGGGTGCAACGAGTTAAAACTTGTGGCGGTCTCTTATTTTTTCTTTCTTTCTTTTTTTTTTTTTTTTTTGGAAAAGACAGGGTGTTGCCATGTTGCCCAGGCTGAACTCGAACTCCTGGGCTCAAGTGATTCTCCCACATTGGCCTCTCAAAGTGCTGGGATTACAGGCATGAACCATCATGCCCGGCCTCAGTCAGTCTCTTAAAGTCAGAAGTACACTAGACCATAACACTGGAGACCTAGTTGTGCTCCAGCTGTGCCAACATTTAGTTTCGCGATATGCGGCAAGCCACTTCACCTCTCTGGGCTTGGGTTTCCTCATTTAGTAAAGTAGGTGGTTAACAGAGGATCACTCCTGTTCCACTTCTAAGACTTATTATTTAAGACATATAGAGAGTTTAACATCAACTTTATTATCACTTGAGACACCACTTCAGTGCTGCAACTTTAGCATTGAAGAACAGAGCAAAATGCTTCATAAATGCAGGTAAGAGTAGATATTTTGGTCTGACTCAGATAATTGCCTTAGTTATAAATTGGCGTTGTAGATCTATCTACAATGTATGTTAATAATATCAAAAAATAATAAAATAAAATCCCCAGAATTTTCTGCTTTCTCAAATAAATTCATTAAGTGTAAAGAAAGAACTAGT
>NW_026652282.1:97192171-97263944 GCF_009828535.3 Hylobates moloch | reverse complement strand
ACTAGTTCTTTCTTTACACTTAATGAATTTATTTGAGAAAGCAGAAAATTCTGGGGATTTTATTTTATTATTTTTTGATATTATTAACATACATAATGTTATACAAAGAATATACATATATTTTTTACAGTTTCTACAGTGGCAAATTTGAAGTATGGTAAATGTTGCTTCTGCATTCCAATTTGATAATGAGCCTTAACCTTGTCCATTTCATTCCATTAAAAGAGGAAAAAAAGTAGTTACTGGCAAAGCAAATGGCTCATAAAGTAATAAGAGTGATGGAAAAAGAACAGTTCCCAGCATGGAATGAAAACATCTTTCACCAAGGATGAAGTAGAATTATAGAAGTACTCCATCTGTAGCTGCTTTTTACATTTAATAGTCTTAAATAAAATTCCCCTTGAGTATCTCTGACCATTGAGGTCTGAGACCCTGAAACATGATGAAATTTACAATCTGGGCAGTCATAAAGAAAGTCCTACATTTTCTTCAGGCTTTGAGGGGAATGGGCATTCTATTATGCCTATTCCATTGGTCACCTTGAGTCTTATAAATTTCTTTATAAATTTGCCATACAAACTTTTATTTATTTTTATTTTGTTTAATGAAAATGTTTTTCTTTTTTCATAGCGATGGAGTTGCCACCATGTTGCCTAGGCTGGTCTTGAACTCCTAGGCTCAATCAATCCTCCCATCTCAGCATCCCAAAGTGCTGGGATTATAGACATGAGTCACTGCGTCTGGCTGCAAACTTTTGGATATTTTTCTTAAAATAAAAACTTTTCTAACATATACTTGTTTTGCGATGTCAAGATGGTCCAGGGGATCTTAACAAATAACAAAGAAGCCTTTCATGATATAAGGATCAAGACTTAGGTTCTAATATCAGTTTTACTGCACAATTATTGTGTAGTATTGGAAAAGTCCAATCATCTTTCTAATAATTTATTTTGAGGCTTAAGTGCAAATATGCTTAAAAGGTTCTTTTTAATCATAAAGCATTATGCAAATGTGACGTATTTTCTCCAAACAGCCACCTAAATGAAAGTGGTGGGTTTTCAATTATCTGAGGCATAAGCCATGAATCGATGTACTTTGACTACACATAAGTAATGGAGATTAGTCTTGTGGTTGCTTATTAGATTGAAATGCTTTTGCATACATATTCGTATAGAATACTTACAAGTCAAAACAGTCAACTCTGTTATTTATATAGTGTTGACAATGATGATAATAGGTAACACTAATTAAGCACTCCGTATACATCATGCCTGGTGCTAAGCAGTTTCCGTATGTTACCTAACTCAACAGTTGAAACGACCCTGTATTATAGAGAGGAAACAGATAAAGTCAGGATTATAGATTGAAGCAATCCAACTCTTCTCTTAGCCATTATATTTTTATGCCTTCCAATACTCTTAAAAATCTGCTGTCTGTCAACTTTTTATTTCTGGCAGAGCATTCTTCAGAATAAATGCAAGACAAATACTCCAGAGAGGCTTCTGGAAGCTACAGACTCCAGATAGTCTCATGATACATTGAGTAATCTGGTTAAATGGAGAGTAAACATTAGGATTATGAAAACAGAAGCACAGAACTTAATGGAGAAAACCTGCTTGATTTCCATAACAGAAAATCATGCTATACTAGAGTTTGGGTTAAGTAGAAAGTAGATACAAAAGTGGGAGCCTCAGACAAAAGAACTTTAAACTTAAAAAAAAACCCACCTTTGAAAGTTTTTAAACCAAGAAGTTTTGATTACAGTCCACATAGCATTGTAGGACATGTAATGTAAGAGCTTAGAGATGAGTGGGAGGAGCTGATGGGGAATTTTGTAGGCAATATGACCACTCTGTAATTGTAATTGACAACTTGTCAATTACCCAAGGTCTTCCATACCCCTTGTGCCATCTGGTAATCACAGTATTCTGGTGAGGAAAATAGAACACATTCTATTACACCATTTTAGAGATATTTTAACTGTTAATGGCAGAATCTTCTTAAAATTAGCCTTGAAATTGGCCTAAACTATCATTTTCACAAATTATCTTTGAAGAGAAAGTACATGAGTACATTGGTCCCAACCCACATTTATAACCCCAGCATCCATCATGACTTTATTCACATTACATTCTAGCTAGACAGAATTGCTCCCCAGGCAGTTATACATCTTTACCCACTGCCTTTTTTTTTTTTTTTTTTTTTTGAGACAGGGTCTCTTTCTGTTGCCCAGGCTGGAGTGCAATGGCACAACCATAGCTCACCATAACGTCAAATTTCTTTGTCTCAAGTGATCCTCCTGCCTCAGCCTACTAAATATATCGGACTACAGGCAAGTGCCACCATGCCCAGCTAGTTTTAGAGGGGGTTTTATTATGTTGTCCAGGCTTGTCTTGAACTCCTGGGCTCAAGAAATCCCCCTGCATCAGCCTCCCAAAGTGCTGGGATTTCAGGTGTGAGCCATTGCGCCTGGCCTCTACTCCTTTTTTTTTTCTACCATACAAGCCCATCCCAACAACTTATCTCTATTCATATTGGCTTTTCAAATCACATCTATATTTCCACCCCTAAAATCTCCTTACTTCTTGATTTCTTCAAGCATATGTTAAAATGACAAGTTCTGAGTTGTCATCACTGGAAAGGGCGCCAAGAGTCCTTTATAGACTATTCCCTGAAGAGAGCTGCCCAAGTATTGTTTCGGTCAAAATAATCAGAAAATGTTGAACATCATTAAGAAAAATTGGAGGAAAAACCAGTAAGCAGTCATTCCATTTTTTTTTTTTTTTTTGTAAATCCTTGAGGTGTCTGCATCCGGGCTGTTTTTTGTAGTTCTGGTCTATGTACAATACAGGAATAATAGAGTTGGAGAAGATCCTGAGACAAGCAACTGAAACGGTGAAGGGGACAGAAAGCAAGGCGGGATATAAGCTATATATAAAATGACAACTCTTCATATTAAAACTGGCTAAAGGTAAGCCTCATCAGAGAGCTGTGTGGCTGCAAGATTTTGTTACTGGTATCTTGCCAGAGCATATGTCCTAAACAGTTTTATCTCCAGTGGCCTCAGCCTTGGGCTGTAGTTTGGCTATTCTATTTTCTCTAACTCAATTTCTTGAATTTCTGACAATTTCTTTAGTCCCACACATCCCCATTTACCAGGAGCTTCTCATTACAGAATGGTGAATGTCAGGATGCCCTTACCTACAGGTAAGGGGCAGGTGAACAGTCTTATTTATGTTCATATGGGTTCTAGTTTCATTCTCCCTCCAGGCCAATTGTCATACTCTTTAGGCTAAGTTGTGTACATCAGAATCACCTGGGGAACTATAGATCTATGAATCATTTATCACTTAATTTCTTTATTGTGGAAAATCAGGATGTCATGTATGTATTTCTTTAATACAGAACATAACTAAACAAACAACAAAAATGAATCATTAAGTAGAAAACTGCTTTTGGTCTAATGTTTTACACACACACACACACACACACACACACACACACACACACACATATTTGGAGATTAGGTCTCACTCTGTCGCCCAGGCTGCAGTGCAGTGGCACAATCATGACTCACTGCAGCTTCAACTTCCCGGGTTCAGGTGATCTTCCCACCGCAGCCTCTGGGGTAGCTGGGATGACAGGTGTGCACCACCAAGCCCGAGTAATTTTTTATATTCTTTTGCAGAGACGGGGTTTCGTCATGTTGCCCAGGCTGATGTAGAACTCCTGGGCTCACGCAATCCACCTGCTTTGGCCTCCCAAAGTGCTGGGATTACAGATGTGAGCCACCATGCATGCCCTGCTGGTTTAATGTTATATTCAAGTTTCTCTAACTGAAGGGCATGTACTGTTGAGCATGCTCAGAAGCCAAGGTTCAAGCCATTCTTCAACTATAGATGCTTCAACTCATCTCTCTTTCTTTGAAATATTCTCTCCCTTATCAATTTCACTAATTATACCAAGTAACCCCCTGCTTATTCCCTTAGAACAGACAGAGCTGCTACTAGTCTGTGCCTTATGTGATTTAGAAAAAGACTCTTGGAACGCAGCCCCAGACCATGACGTACAGAGCATGAGTTGGGTATCGCCTCATTTTATTCTCTAATTCAGGTGCCCTTGTGCAGTGAATAACGTGGCAGCTGTGAGACTAGTGATGCTAAACAGGTTTAATTTTTGGTGCAAATTCTAATGAATTAATAATAGCTGTTTTAAAAACACACACAGTGCTAAGAAAGACTCTGAGGCTGTTTTCCGGCTCAGTAGATAAAGTGTACTGTAAGCTGGGATGATTTGCCTTGGTTGGGAGAATGGCACTAGGTGTGACAAGAATTTGCTATCTGAGGACTAGAGGCATCTCACCCGTCCTGAAGAGGTAGGAAGCCTGGGGTAGGCAGAGGTTGAAGTAGAATGTGGGCCCAGACAAGTTTTATAATTTATAGAACACAACTTTCAAATGCCCTTGTAATACAAGGCAACAATCCTACTTTTCCAGGTCTCTAACAAAAAGCATCTAGCCGAGCTAGAGTGTTTTCATGAGGCATCTGCTACACAAAACGATGTCTTGCTTAATAAATAACACCCGTTTCTACTTGGTGTCATTTTACTGTTTAATCAAAACATTTTCACCACTCTTAACCACAATCTAAAGAAGGACGCTTCAATCTCTTCCTGATTTAGCCTTAAACTTGGTCAGGTGTACCATACGACTAGGATGGCCAGAGTCAGCCACCCTCCCAACAAAGGATGCTCAGTTAAATATTGCACTGAACACACTTATACTAAAAATTGTTTGTTGTTTATCTGAAATTCAAATTTAATGGGGCATAATGTATTTTACTTGGCAATCCTACCTATGATGGACATATATATTTCCCCCCAGCTTTATTAAGGTATAATTGACAAATGAAAGTGTAAATATTTATGATATAAATGGAAATATATACAGATGCTCCTCGACTTTTGACGGGGTTACATCCTGATAAACCTGTCATAAGTTAAAAATATTGTGAGTTGAAAATTCATGTAGTACACCTAACTTACGGAATATCCTAGCTTGGCCTAGCCAAACTTAAATGTGCCCAGAACACTTACATCAGCATACTTGGGCTGATGTAACACAAACCCTATTTTATCATAAACTCTTTTATATCTCATGTAATTTATTGAATACTGTATTCAAAATGAAAGATAAAATGGTTGTATGGGTACTCGAAGTAGTTTCTATTGTCTGTGTATCTCTTTTGCACCATCATACCATTGAAAAATCTTGTGTCAAATAATCATAAGTCAGGGACCATCTGTATTGTTGAAATAGCATTTTAAGCTGGATTCCTTTTTAGAAAAAAATGATCTAAAAGGGATATGCTATAAAAATCTACAAATGAAGTGTAAGAGGTGATGTACACACGAGCAATTTCAGTTTATTCAAGAATACTAAAAATTGGGTGTGATTCCCTTGACGTTTAAGGAAGTGGTTTTGAATTTAAAAATAGCAATGCTTTATGCAGTAATAAATATATCCAATTTATTACCACTAGGAAGAGATCCAGCCAGAAAAATTTTGAAAGACACATTTAGAAAGTTTTAGATATATTCATGTACAATCATGCAAATCAAATAAAAATGATACAGCACCTACTGTATTTTAGGCACTCATGATCCAGAGATGAAGACATGGTCCCGCTGCTCAGGGGGTCTACTAGCAACACACATATAATTCAAAATAATAATATAATCTTGGGAGAAAAATAGAAGTAAATAATAAAGTACAGTCATAGTAGGAAAAAAGGCATGGTTGATTATCTCTACTGGGGGAAAACGGGAGCAAGGGAAAACTCTAATAGATCACTCTTGAACTAGAATTTTGTTGTTTCTTTTAATTGGTATGTATGTATGTATGT
The DNA here is from genome assembly GCF_009828535.3 of Hylobates moloch. Lineage (NCBI taxonomy): Eukaryota > Metazoa > Chordata > Mammalia > Primates > Hylobatidae > Hylobates > Hylobates moloch. The sequence goes on along the minus strand of NW_026652282.1, from coordinate 97,258,041 downwards.
ATGTATGTACAGGGTCTCACTCTGTTGCCTAGGCTGGAGTTCAGTGACACAATTATGGCTCACTGCAGCCTCAAACTCCTGGGCTCAAGTGATCCTCCTGCCTCAGCCTCCTAAGTAGCTGGGATGACAGGCACCACTATGCCCAGCTAATTTTTTTAATTTTTTTAGTAGATATGGGGGTCTCACTTTGTTGCTCAGTCTTGTCAACTCCTGGCTTTAAGTAATCCTCCAACAGGCCGGGCGTGGTGGCTCACACCTGTAATCCCAGCACTTTGGGAAGCCTTGGCGGGTGAGTCACCTGAAGTCAGGAGTTCAAGACTAGCCTGGTCACCATGGTGAAATCCGTCTCTACTAAAAATACAAAAATTAGCCGGTGTGGTGGTGCATGCCTGTAATCCCAGCTACTCGGGAGGCTGAGGCTCGAGAATTGCTTGAACCCAGGAGGCAGAGGTTGCAGTGAGCCAAGATTCCATCACTGGACTCCAGCCTGGGTGATAGAGTGAGACTCCGTCTCAGAAAAAAAAAAAAAAAGTTATTCTCCCACCTAGGCCTCCCAAATTGCTGAGGTTACAAGCTTGAGCCACTGTACTGGCCTGTTGCTTCTTTTTAAATCCATTTTATTTGTAGTAGAGTTTACAAACAATAAGATTTACCCATTTACCCATTTAAAGTGCAATTTGATGAGTTTTACCTTTTTTAGGGTCATTGAGGTATGATTTGCATAAAGTAAACTTTAGTCTTTTAAAATGTACAGGTCAAAGAATTTTAACAAACTTATTGAGTTGTATAACCATCACCACAATAAAGATACAGAGTATTTCTACTATCAAAAAAATTCGTTCATGCCCTTTTGTGTTAGTTTTCTATTACTGGAATAATAAGTTACCACAAACTTAGTGGTTGAAAGCAGCACCCATTTTACTGTAGCACACTCACGTATGTCAGAATTTAGGACAGTATGGTGGGGCTCTCTGCTAAGGATCTCACAAAACTGAAATCAAAGTGTTGCATAGGCTGAGTTCCTTTCTGGAGGCTCTGAATAAAATCTGCTTAGAAGCTCGTTCAGGCTGTTGGCCGGATTCTGTTCCCTGCAGCTCTAGGACTGAGGTCCCCATTTTCTGGACACTTGGCCTTCTCCACCTTCAAGTCAGCAGTGAGTTGAATCCTTCTTGTACTTCAGAACTCTCTGACTTCTGCTTTTAAAAGGTCATGTGATTCCACTGGGCCCACCTGGATAATCCAGGATAATATTGCTATTTTAAGGTCAACTGATTAGTAACTTTAATTACATGTCCAAAGTCTGTTTTGCCATGTAACATAATGTATTCATGGGCATAACAACAGTAGTAAAGGTCATAGGGTCAAAAATTCTGCATTTCACACATTTTGTATCAATGCCTCTATTCCAGCCTTTGGTAACATCCGATCTGATTTCTGTCCCTGTAGTTTAGTTTTTTCCAGAATGTCATATAAATAGAATCATATAGTCTTTAGCGTTTTTTTTTTTTGAGATAAGGTCTCACTCTGTCACCCAGGCTGGAGTGCAGTGGCAATGATCACAGCTTGGCTCACCAGTTTCGACCTCTTGGGCTTGGGTGATCCTCCCACTTCTGCCTCCTGAGTAGCTGGAACTATAGGCATGCACCACCACACCCAGCTAATTTTTATATTTTTTGTAGAAATGGGATTTTGCTATGCTGTCCAGGCTGGCCTTGAACTCCTGGGCTCAAGCGATGGGCCTACCTCTGCCTCCCAAAGTGCTGGGATTACAGGCGTGAGCCACTGCGCCTGGCCATTATGTAGCTTTTTGAGTCTGACTTTTTTTTTTTTTTTCCTTCACTCAGCCTAAGGCTTTTGAGATATATGTACAAAGTCACATGGATAAATAGTTCCTTTTTATCGCTAGGTAGTATTTCCTTGTACCACAGTTTGTTCAACCATCCACCCGCTGATGAGAAGGTCCAGGCACAAATGCAGTCTGAGAATATAAGCAGTAGTCACAAATGCCTGATAAACTGATTTAAGGGGCTAGAGAGAGAACAGAAGCTAGGAAAAACCTCTGAGAGATCTAAAATAACAAGTAGGTTCACACAATTAGGGAATGACATTCTAGGAGATGGTCTCATGTACACCATTTTACTAATGAGAAAAATGAGGTTCCAAGAGCTTAACTAACTGGCCAAAATCCACAGGTGATCAATGTCTGAGGTGGAATGTAAATCTAAGTCCATCTGACAGTAAATATATCAGTGATTCCTAATTTTTTTTTTCTTTGAGACGGAGTCGTTCTGTTGCCCAGGCTGGAGTGCAGGGGTGCCATCTTGGCTCACTGTAAACTCCACCTCCCAGGTTAGTGATTCTCCTGCCTCAGCCTCTCGAGTAGCTGGGATTACAGGGGCCCGCCACCACGACCGGCTAGTTTTTGTATTTTTTTTTTTTTTTTAGTAGAGATGGGGTTTCGCCATGTTGGCCAGGTTGGTCTCAAACTCCTGACCTTAGGTCATCTGCTCGCCTTGGACTCCCAAAGTGCTGGGATTACAAGTGTGAGCCATCGTGCCTGGCCCTAATGATATTTGATATGATAAAAGCTATGGGTCTTCCCCCCAGAAAAATAAACACGCAAATGCATACCAATCCTAGCTGAAGAATCATTTACATTTACATTTAACCCTAATCATTTACCTTTAACCCTAATCCCCTAGCACCAAATATAACTATTCCTTGTGATAAAAGCACAGAATATTACCCCAGGTAGAGACAATTGAAGTGGGAAAACCTGATTTCAAATTTTAACTGTGTCATTTACTGTCTGTGTGATGTTGATCTCATTACTTTAACCAACTGAGCACCAGTTTCTTTACCAGCAAAACAAGTATAATAATGGCAGCTTTGCAAGATTGTTGTGAAGCACACAATGGCTACTCAGCAAATGCCTGGCAAACTGAACTGTCCAGTGAACTTCAATTTCTTGTCCCTTTTCTTGTCTTCTGACCATCCTAGCAAAACAGAGAACCCCATCATGAAATTAAGTCATATTTACTCTAAAAATCAGGCACAACTGTCTGGGCCAATCAGGATGTTTGATAAGGCATAAACACCAAGAAGCCTCCTGGGAAATAAATTGTTTAAACTTAAGAGTGTCATATAACTTGACTCAAAGGCAGTTGAGCCTGTGTAAGGAGCTTGGCTACATTATTAAACCACCAGAGTGCGTGTCACAGATATCATCTGGCCCAGCCCCCCTTGAACCCAAGCCTGAATCTTACAGCAAAGAATCACTCATAAAACAAGTGAAGATGAAAAGAACTTCATTCTAGCTGGGCGCGATGGCTCATGCCTGTAATCCTAGCACTTTGCGGGGCCGAGGTGAGCGGATCACGAGGTCAGGAGTTTGAGACCAGCCTGGCCAACATGGTGAAACCCCTTTTCTACTAAAAATACAAAAATTAGCTGGGAGTGGTGGCACGCACCCATAATCCCAGCTACTTAGGAGGCTGAGGCAGGAGAATGGCTTGAACCTGGGAGGCGGAGGTTGGAGTGAGTGAAGATCACCCCACTGCACTCCAGCCTGGGCAACAGAGCGAGGCTCCATCTTAAAAAAAAAAAAAAGAACTTCATTCTAACATTTCAGCAACGTCAGTGCCAACACCTTTGGCAGCACCTTAGGAGATTGATTGTATCACTGCTATTGTCACTGGTGGAGGGTGTCCAGGTTCTTGGGATCTTGAACAAAGAGTTGGACAAAATGCACAAACAAAGCAAGGAAGGAAGGAATCATGGGATTTATTGAAAATGAAAGTACACTCCACAGTGTGGGAGTGGACCCCAGCATAGGGGCTCAAGGGCACTGTTACAGAGTTTTTTTGAGTTTAAATACCCTCTACTTGTTGTACATCCTATGTAAATGAAGAGGATGAAGTAAAGTTATCATTTACTATGGAGAGGATATTTCCTGTCATAGCTGAAGTGTGAATCAACCTTATGTTCCCTGCCTCCAGACCCTGCTTTCCTGCCTCACTATTTCCAGTACTGAAAGATAACACCAACAGAAAACCACATACCACATGTTCTCACTTATAAGTGGGAGCTAAATGATGAGAACACATGAACACATAGAGGGGAACAACACACGTAGAGGGTGAGAGGAGGGAGAGGATCAGGAAAAATAACTAACGGGTACTAGGCTTAATACCTGGGTGATGAAATAATCTGTACAACAAACCCCCATGACACAAGTTTACCTATGTAACAAATCTGCACAGGTACCCCTGAACTTAAAATAAAAGTTAAAAAGAAAGAAAGAAAGAAAAACAGCACCTTCCTTATTGGGCACTGACAACCTATGCATGGACACTACAGGCCACCAGTTGTACCTCTGGCAGGCACCTGTAGAGGTCTTGGTTTTGATGGCTGTTGACCATGACAATAGGCACCCCTAGGGAAGTTCTAGAATAAAAAGAAGAGAAATGGGAGACATGAGTGCCAGACCCCAGAGAACTTGTGAAATACCTTCTTGGTTTTCGAGAAGTTTTTTTTTTTTTTTTTTTTCTGGGAGAGGGGGAACCTAGGAGATTGGGGGAATGTGTGGGTAGGGAATGGAGAGTGAAACTCCTAGAGAGTGCAAGGGGATGGACCCAGAAAAACACTGACTTGTGATTTTCTCTTTTCTGCAAGGTTAGCATGGTCATGGAATCCCAGGGTAAGGCAGTGATATTTACTCTCCCTGAAGATCCTGTACTTTGTAGCCCTCTGACATTTGGATGTGGATTTTTCCTTCAGCAGTATCTTTCCTTGCATGGTCTTCCTCCCCGGAGGCTCCTCTTCATGTTTTTTGCTTATGCAAAGGTCCATTTTTCATCCAATTTTCTTTTAAGTTGTAATGTCTTGGACTTAGGCACATACTGGGCTATATTTGGGAAGTCATTCTCAAACTTGCTCAAGTGTCTGAGTACTTGGACATCATGGTGCTCTTTGGGGGACTTTAAGAAATGGTATTTTAAAATTTGATTCCATCACTTAATTATGAGAAGAATGAAATAAGCAGCATCATAGCAACTGTTATGTAGGGGCACTTATAAACCAAGCACTCTGTTAATCAGTTTACATTGGTTACCTTATTCAGCTCTCATGATAACCCTGTGAAATATGTACTATATGGAGATAGAGGCTCAGAGAAATTCAGAAACCCCTAGGGTCACACAACCAGGAAGTAGCAGATACTGTATTTGCTCCCTGGACTTTAAAGTTTAAGATTTTGCTGGGTTTGGTAATCCCAGCTCTAATCCCAGCATTTTGGGGTGCTGAGGCAGGAGGATCACTTGAGCTCAGGAGTTTGAGGCTGCAGTGAACCATGATTCATGATTGCATCACTGCACTCAGTCTTGGTGACAAAGCGAGACCCTGTTTTTTTTTTTTCTTTTAAGCTCATGATTTTAACTACTACATCTACTGCCTACCCTTATGAACAATTTTAATAATATAAATATGACTATATTACAAGTTGTCAGCATTAAGTAAAACCTCTAGAATATGAATTTGAGCACACACAAAATAAGCTGATAAATGCATATCTTCTGCTGAGTATTCTATTAATATTTCTTTGCCACCATAACAACACAGACTCTGTGTCCCCTCAGGCTTGTTTACAATAATTAGCTGTACTTCCTTCTCTCCCTGAGGTTCATTAAAAGCATCAGTTGATACCAAATGGTGTACTGTTTGCTACTAGCAGCTAATACAAGCAGGGAAAGAGAATTATTTTCTTAAGGGTGCACTTTTGATTACTTCAGGAAACTGTTCTTTGAAGTGTAAATTTATTTCAATCATTCGTTTTTCATTCCTTTCACAAAACTTAAGATATTCACAGTTTTAAAGAGCAGAGTGTTGGAGATGTTAACTATAAGAATGTCTGAGACTTGTTTTTTTAAAACACTTTCTTGGGCAAAAATGCCAGGAATAATCAAGGAACAAAATATTCCTCATTTTTATCATTTTCTCATCACCGTTCCTCAGAGGATCAAGACTGTCTCCTTTTAGATATCAGTAATCCTTTTCAGAATTGACCTTTACTCCCCACCATGGAGGATGCATGGACAGCCACACTGTGAAAAATCTCAGGTTCCAAGCCATACCCAGGATAACAAATGATACTGCCTAGGTAAGTCCAGAGCCAAGTCTTACAGGGCTGTTCACAAAGCTGATCTTCTAAGTTTCAACTCCTTCACCCTCAAGCAAGCCAGGACAACAGGCCCCTGGTAACTATGAAAAAATACTGGGATCTGGGCATAAGCCTAGGATTTCAGACTACTAGTAACAGAAATTGCCCTGGCTACAAGTTGGACTGCTCTTCTCCAAATCCCCTGAATAAAATTTTAGCCTGGGCATTGACCTAGCTCAGGTTCCATGAGCTGCTCTTGAGTCCAGTTTCTACACCCTACTTTTTCTCCAGTCTGTTCTTGTCACTTTGTTACAGGTTAGGCATGAGTAGGGCAGGAGACAGCTCTCCCTGACCCACTAGAAAGTTCAGGTGATGATTTGGCAATTATTGCATCGCCTCTCTAAAGGTGATAAATTGGCAGCCGGTGCCAGGGAGAGGACGCATCCTGATGGTCCACACCTGTCAGCATTAAAGTGTTAATTAAAGGCAGGCCCCAGGGAGAAGCAACTTCCTGGCCATGCACATTAAGAGACAAAAATGGCAAAGTACTGTGTCCAGAGTTGATTCCTTTTGGTGGATTCTTGGTCTTGCTGACTTCAAGAATGAAGCCACGGACCTTCATGGTGAGTGTTACAGCTCTTAAAGGTGGTGCGGACCCAAAGAGTGAGCAGCAGCAAGATTTATTGTGAAGAGTGAAAGAACAAAGCTTCCACAGCATGGAAGGGGACCCAAGTGGATTGCCACTGCTGGCTGGAGTGGCCAGCTTTTGTAACTTTATTTGTCCCTGCCCATGTCCTGCTGATTGGTCCATTTTACAGAGTGCTGATTGGTCCGTTTTACAGAGTGCTGATTGGTGTGTTTACAATCCTTGAGCTAGACACAGAGTGCTGATTGGTGCGTTTTTACAGAGTGCTGATTGGTGCATTTACAATCATTAGGTAGACACAGAGTGCTGATTGGTGCCTTTTTACAGAGTGCTGATTGGTGCATTTACAATCCTTGAGCTAGACACAGAGCGCTGAGTGGTGCATTTTTACAGAGTGCTGATTTGTGCATTTACAATCCTTTAGCTAGACACAGAGTGCTGATTATTGAAGCCTCCCTCTTTTGGCTCTGAAAATTTCAATTTATAGCTGTTGTGAATTCATCATATTCAATTAAAGGCATATTTGTACTCAGGCAAAGGAAGAAGAGAAGCCCTGTTGAAAGTCTGAGTTAGGAAAGGGGAAGCAGGGAGAGCTAAAGGAAAGTGAAGGCACAAGTGGCCATAGAGGTTAAAAGTAGAGACACAAAAAGTTAGTGGAAAGGAAGGTTTTGTGTCTGGCTTAGGAAGAGGCCCTGTTTCTGGCCTGAAAAGGGAACAAATTAGTGACACAATAGCTACAGTTTGCTTCACCCTTGGCACTTCTTGGGAACAGGAACCCCTGAAGATGGAGGTAGGTTAAAACAGCCCTTAGTGAATTCTCTACCCTAAACAGTGGCCTTCACATATTTTTACTTGCATAACCTCTAAAGGAATTTTGGAAAAACTCTATGCTCCATAGATATCTTTTTTTCTTCTTTTTAAAAACTAGAGATGGGGTCTTGCTATGTTGCCCAGGCTGGTCTGGAACTCTTGGCCTCAAGCGATCCTTCCACCTTGGCCCCTCAAAATGCTGGAATTACAGGAATAAGCTACCATACCATACCTGGACTCCATAACATATCTTAAAGTTGACATCTAACAACTATGGAGGGATTTATGAAAGCTTAAATATTTCAAGTGATGTAATTTCTGGCATATTGCAAATATTGATGTTTGAAAATAAAACTGTTGCATCCTTTTAAAAAATATAAGTGGGACCAATTACCATGACAGTTTGCACCATTATCCATTTAAAAGATACATGAAGATACTCCTTTTCTTTTCTTTTTCTTTTTCTTTTCTTTTTTTTTTTTTTTTTTTTTTTTTTGAGACAGAGTCTCACTCTGTCATCCAGGCTGGAGTGCAGTGGTGCCATCATGGCTTATGGCAGCATCAACCTCCCAGGCTCAAGTGATCCTCCCACCTCAGTCTCCTGAGTAGCTGGGACCATAGGCACACACCACTGTGCCTGGCTAAATTTTATTTTTATTTTTTGTAAAGATGGGATCTCACTATATTGCCCAACCTGGTCTCAAACTCCTGTACTCAAGCAATCCTCCTTCCTTGGCTTCCCAAAGTGGTTGAGATTATAGGCATGAGCCACTGCACCTGAGAAAGATACTCCTTTTGCACAGCCAGATTTTTTTTTTTTTTTTTGAGACAGAGTGAAACTCTGTCACCCAGGCTGGAGTGCAGTGGCATGATCTCGGCTCACTGCAACCTCCACTTTCCAGGTTCAAGCAATTCTCCTGCCTCAGCCTCCTGAGTAGCTGGGATTACAGGTGTGTACCACCCCACCCAGCTAATTTTTGCATTTTTAGTAGAGACGGGGTTTTCCATGTTGGCCAGGCTGGTCTTGAACTCCTGACCTCAGATGATCTGCCTGCCTCGGCCTCCCAAAGTGCTGGGATTACAGGCGTGAGCCACTGCGTGCAGCACAGCCAGAAATTTTATATCATACTTTTATCTCTTGAACTTATATTTTGATTCTATTCACACCACAGAATTGTACCCTAATGTAATATATTTTTGTTTAGAATATCTTTTGTTATCACATCCCAATTCCTACCATAAAACATGTAAATTTACATTGTAAAAAAATTTTATTCCTGTGACTGTAAGGCTCAGAGTCTTTGGGACTTTTTTGTTTTTTATAATCATTAGCACACGACTGGTTAGAGTAACATAAATATATTATAAAACCTTATAGTTAATAAACAGAATATTATTGAGAATGTATCTCTTAATGTGATGGAAGAGGATTTTTTAAAGTAGTTCATATGTCTGTGGATCAGTGTTACTTATTGTTAGAATGAGAACAAGTTCAATATTTTTAGTATACTTAAGATGTTGAGAAATCTTGTTCATGTAAATGAGATAAGAATGAAAGGTTGGTTAAAATAATATTCAATTAAGCATTTTCCTAAATATATGCCAAAGATTACATTATATCTATCATAATTTTTATGATAGATCATAATATAATCTATCTGTGTAATGATCTAGCAAATGACAACTTGTTTAGATTCTCCTTTGATTTTGTTGAAAGCAAGGCATTGGAAACGACTTGCCTTTATAAAAGTATTTGTTATCCCATCGTTAAAGTAATGCACTTAGTACTTGTGCTCACACATCTCTCAATATCAACAACAATATTTCCAATGATCCCTTTTGGTGCTCAAGAAGTTTTCATGTTTTGGGGCCAGGCACCAAGGTAAGCCTTGAGATGAGTTAGAGATGTGCCTTTATTTTGTAAAGTGGGAGAAAGGAAGTGGGAAAGTAGAACCATCAGGTATGTTCTCACACAAAGCAAATTTAGGAAAGAGTACACATGGAAGTTAAAAATCTGGAAAATTGTTAAAAACAAAAAGACACACAAACAATACCTACCTATGTATCTCTTTAAGTCTGAGGGTGCCTTGGGAGTATGTGCACCCAGGTTGAAGAACATTAACCCAAAGAACAGAATAACGTAAAAAGCAGGAAACTGGAGTATGGAGGAAGGCATTATCCCTCCTGACCCCCACCAAGATACATTAACATGGTTTTAAGAGTCATTGTTGAGACAGCGTGAGATGGGACCTCAGAACTCATGTATTCAACCTAGAGCTCAGTATGCATACATTGCATATGTCTTTGGGATAAGATACTCATTTACTTATGTTAATAGTAAAGTGAAAAAGACTGATGAAGGAGTATGGGAGATTGCTAAAATGCAATTGGCCCTATGGACAAAGGAATTGGTTTCTCAGTTTCCCCTTAATTGCAGAGGTTGAATAAAGCTCTTTGCAGTGCTTTAGCTAGTACATGGCACACAGCGTAGATTGAGGGAGCAATGGATCAAGAAAACTTGTAAGAGGCAGCTAATTTAATTTCTCCTTAAGTAGTCTAATAATCCACTTTTAGCCTAGCTTAGTGATTTGGACTTAAGCAAATAAGGTTCTATCCCAGCAGGTTATCAACTAAGCTCCACAGAAACTCACGGGGCAGGATGCTCCAGAGTTCTGCCGGTGAAACATTTTGCCAAAAGTGGTCCATCACTTCTGTCTATTTTAAATATCGAGGTTTGGAGAATGATTTAGTTGGGAAAAGTGCTCTGTTGCCAAACATACACACACATACATACACTCACAACACACACCACTCGTGCCATTCACTGGACACACAATTACTTTCACTCATCTGTGCTCTCACATACGTTGTTTCTTCTGCCTAGGATAACCAAAACTCATCTCCCCATCTCTTTCAGACAAAAAAAAAAATGTTTGCATTCTCTTCTAGACAGTACTTTTTATTTACCATTATTATAGCACTCCCCATGTTGTATCATAACTGTATTATTACATGTACTGGCAATTCAACCTTCTAAATGTCTCTAATATGCCAGCCCCTCTCCATTCCCTCTACCAATGCCTTAGTTTACCCTTATCTCTCGTCTGGATCATTTTGACAGCAGTCTTGACCCTTTCCTATCTATTTTCCATACTGCCACCAAGGTGAGCCATCTAAGTAAGGCTCTATTCTGATTGTATCATGCCCCTACTTAAGACATTTTTGTGGATCCCCATTGCCCTAAATGATAAAGTGCGTGCTTCTTAGCCTAGTTGACTTGCCCCTGCACTCCTCCACAGGCTTCTTTTACTGTGCCCCTCACTCTATCCTTGAATCGTACATTCCAGCCATTAGGGAGTACTGATCGTTCACTCAGTAAGCCATGTTACTTCAAGGTTTTGTGCCTTTGTAAACATTGCACTTCTTACTTGAGGTATCTATTTTCTAGTGTTCAGTGAAATTAATTCCTGCATATCTTTTAGATTTCCACTTAGATATCACTTCCTCTGGGAAGGTTTCTGACCCTAAAGTGCCTTTTTTTGATCCACAGTTCTCTTTCATGCTTTTTTTTTTCTTTTTGAGACAGGATCTTGCTCTGTCACCCAGGCTGGGGTACAGTGGCACAATCTCGGCTCACTGCAACCCCTGCCTCCTGGGTTCAAGCAATTCTCATGCCTCAGCCTCCGGAGTAGAAGGGACTACAGCCGTGCACAACCATACCGGGCTAATTTTTGTATTTTTAGTGGAGACAGGGTTTTGCCATGTTTGCCAGGCTGGTCTTAAATTCCTGGCCTCAAGTGATCTGCCAGCCTCAGCTTCCCAAAGTGCTGGGATTACAGGCCTGAGCCACTGTGCCTGGTCTCTTTCATCCTTATTTACCATATTTTATGGTAATTGCTTTTGAGTCTGTCTCTATTATGACTCTTAAGTCTTTTTTTTTTTTTCTTTGAGACAGGGTCTCACTCTGTCACCCAGCTGGAGTGCCGTGGCATGATCATGGCTCTCACTGCAACCTCTACCTCCCAGGCTCAAGTGATCCTCTCACCTCAACCTCCCAAGTAGCTGGGACCACAGGTATGTGTCACCATGCCGGGCCAATATTTTAACTTTTTGTAGAGATGGAATCCCAGTATGTTACTCATGCTGGTCTCGAACTCCTGGGCTAAGCAATCCTCCTGCCTTGGCCTCCCAAAGTGCTGGCATCACAGGCATGAGCCACTGTGCTCAGCAGACTTCTAAGTCTTAAGGACAAGGACTGTTATCTTAATAATTTTGGTATCTCTATTTCCGTGTATAAAGCCTTGCATGAAGTAATTGTTCAATAAATAGTTTTTTTTTTTTTTTTTGGGGAGGAGAATGTATGTTTCGCCTAGGGTAGGCTTAAGACATCTGCTTTACTTTGGTGTCCTGGTTCATTCCCAACTAAAGCTTCAGGGTTTTACAGAATGACATGGAGAGCCAGGTTGTTTTGGCTATGCCCAGAAAGTGTTGGCTTCAGTATAATCTACCAAATTTAGGAGTTATTTGTAACAAAACTAGATTAACTAGAATTTCAGAGTCTAACAGCTACTGCAATATATACTGTAGCACAGTCAACAGCAGTAACACGAATATATTAGGAAAATGAGATTGCTGAAAGACTAAAGGAAAAAGGAATCTGGGTGCTATAGAGACCAAACAGTAGTCACAGCTGTTGACTCTAGGGGACAACAGAACAAGAGGAGGATAAGAAGAGCAATAAAGGGCCATTGAAAGTACACCTGTTATAGTAGGAGACAGGCCTTGGACAGTATCCGGTTACATGCCTAGGACAATTTGCCTCTTATTTATTTTAAACTCTGAGTAATCTAGGGATAAAATCGGTCTGAGATGGGGCATTGTTTTAACATTTCGTATTGGCAATATCCTTTTTACTGGGAAAAGACATATAGTCAAACATAAAGCAAAGGCAATTTATCTTTTCAAATACATGTATAAAATGTAAATAATATAGGAAAAAGAAAATTACTGAGCAATAACCATCCAATTCAAATGTAATCTTACTGTTAACCTTTTCTGATGCCCTGTCTTCCCACTAAATATAATTTTGAGAAATCTTATCATCCAGATGTTATTATTAAAATAATTATTTCATCTTTAACCTCAACAGATGGCTTAGATACACAGGAATCTAGTTCTATATTTTAAGTATTATATTTTAACAATTCCTGAAACTAAGTGAGTAGCTTAATAAAACAGATAATGTGTGCAGATAGCTAAAAATATTTGGATAAAAATGGAAACATAAAGTCAAAAATCTGGATTTATGTCTACACGATGACAGAATAAAATTTTCATTTTTAGTATAATATGCAGACACTGCAAAACATCTCTTTCAAGTTATACATTTCCCCATATAGAAGAGAGTACTGCTGCACGAACAAGAACAACAGACAAACTTTGATTATATTAATTGATTCTAAGGTAGGCATGCCGAACAGGAAGAAGAACCTCCTATAGGACTTGTATGTGTTTCCTGTTTGATGTGTTTCCTGTTTGATGTGTTTCCTGTTTGATGAACCAAAGAATTTCCTAAATGGTACCATCCATAGTTTATGTAGTATCAGTTCTAGTGGTATTTATTTATTTATTTGAATATTAAGCCGTTGGTGGAGGGACAGGGTCTTGAAGGATATTCCAAGTAGAGCAGCATGTGCAGAGGAACCAAGATGGTAAGGAACTGGGCATGTTGGAGGATGTAAAGGAAGGCCAGAATAGTACAAGAAGAGTGAGTAAGGACAGGAGTTTGGGCTTTACACTAGGCGCAACAGGAAATCACTGAATGGTTTTCATGTTCAGGAGTGACACAATCTGGTTTATGTGGCTAAATGGTCCCGATGTTTACAGTGTGCAAATTGGAATGGAAGGCTGGGCAAGGTGCAAGCTAGAGGCAGTGGTGATATCTGTTGACTTGCCCTAGAATCCTGGCAATAGAGAAGGAGAGATGTGGACAGATATGTCAGTGGTAGAATCAATAGGGTTTAGTGAGTAATTAATCAGAAGAGAGAGTGTAATGTCGAAGATGACTTTTGATGTTCTGACTTGAGTAACTGGGTGTATAGCAGTGCTTTTCACTGAAATGCAAAGCACTAAAGAAGAAACAGGAATTTGGGGGAGGTCATGTAAATCTTGGATACACTATTTGCCCTGTTGAATTTTTGGTGCCTATGAAATATCTATGGTAGGCAAGTTTTGGGCTCAGTATAAAAGTCTAGGATGGTTTCACTGGCACATAGCTGAAACCTTGGAAATGAATGAAATAATCTAGGGAGAAAAAACCCATACCCTGAGGAACTCCAGCATTTAAAGTTTGATCAGTGATGGAGGAAGCAACAACGGAGCCAGAAAACTGCAAATGGTCATATCAAAGAAATCAAGGGAGCATTGTTTCAAGGAGGCGGATGTAATCTTGTAAGGTGAAGACTGAAAGACAGTCACATACAGAAGATTCTCTTCAGTCATGTTCCTGTCATGGCATCTCCTTCTACGTGAATTAAATGGTATAATTCACTGGCAAGGTGACTCTTCTACATAGGCAAGATTGGAGTATATGGAGAAAAATGATTCTCCTCTTGAATCTAGTAAAGTTTATGGAATAATGCCCTGGGTATTTTTCTACAGGCATTTGACAAACTATTTTGTTTTCTTAGGAGAACCAGGCTTCCTATTTATTAGCACCAACAATTGCCAAACACACTGGAACTCAACAAAAAGAATTCGATTTTTTCTAAGAGAGAAAGAAATACAATTTCAGGGGAAAATGTCCACAGGGACTTAAGATATTATGTCTATGTTTGTTGAGCAGGCATAGAAGACAGATCAAAGGGTAAAACACACTGAAAAATGGTTCTTGAGCTAAAACTCCCTAAGGTTTGTGGATTTCTGGGAATCTGAAGCCTTTTGAATGAAGAGTATAATCTGTATACAAAGTTTGAGTTCAATTAGGATCAGATATCAAAGATGATCTTGCTTACTTCAAATGATTTAACTGGATACTGGCTGAAAAGAGCTTAAGCTAGAAAGGAACTAGAAACGTTGTGACTAATATTCAGACAGATGAAAATAACAGGAAGAACTCTGTGGCAATCCAGGTGGAAAAAAAATGAAAAAGAGGTCAAATAGATGCAAATGGCTGATTTCTTTCACTGAGTTTCATCCTAGTGATGAGTTCAAATAGTAAAGATCTCATTTCAGACAAACAAATATTCATTAATGAAGAAATATTACACACTGTGGAATTTCTAAGCCTATGCTATTAATAAGACCTTTTTAAGATAGGGAGTGAAAGGAGAGAGGGAGAGATGGGGGAAGGGAGGGAAAGGAGAGAGATAGAGATAGATAGATAGATAGCTATAGAGCAAGAGATTGAGAGAGAGAGAAATAGATTCTGAGAAATTGACTTTGTGTCTGCCTGACAGTCATTGGACGAAATCACAAAGAAGCACTGGCAAGAGATCAGACCTCCCGGAATCCATTAAATACAAAAAAGGAGAAAAATAACTAAATGCTGGTTGCAGATCAGCATGCTATATCCAAAGATTTGAGTAGAACTGTTTAAGGGTGAGCAGATCCAGTAATAAAATTTCATAATCGGCCCTCATAAAAATAACACGAACAGAAGTTTGCTGGGTTAGAGAGCAACTGCTGCTACTACATATATTGCATTCCATAAGTCAGTCTTAACTAGAAACAAAGATGTTGGGCATTTAGCTCTCATCTTTGTTCTTGCCTCTTGGCATATGCAAGTTTCCACAATGCCTCCATTAGTTACTAGTCACAATTACACAGTTTTTTGAAAGTGTGCTTAGAAAGAAAGACTAATCTTCTGATCAACTTAACTGCAGAGTTAGAATAGAAATTAGGGCTCGTCTAGGCTGGGGAGTCGTCACTGCATCAGTCATGTCCCTGCTCCTATACCTCCTTTGGTGGATCAATTCAATGAACAAGAGCTATGTGGTAGAATGACTTGACATAAAAGTGTAGCCTGCTATACTGAGAAGTATTAAGGAGAAATTAGAGAGCAGATAGGCAAGATGCCAAACACAGGGCAGTCAGCTAACACAGGATAGAACAGGTTGGAATGAGGCTTAAACAGAGTAGAACAATGGTTTCTGATCCTTAAAAAAATGAAGATCACACATTACTAGTAAGACAGTAACTTTTTGAAAAATTACAAAAACAATGTTCATTTTATAAAAATTTTGTAAGACACATATAAACAAAAAGAAGACAATAAAAAACACACACACCACCACCATATATAGCCAAAATTAATAACTCCTTGCTGTACATCCCACAAGATTTTCTCTATGCCTATAGAGTTGTATATATGCACATACTATATTTTAATCAGTTTAAGCTTATATCTTTTTATGTGCTTGTTGGCCATTTGTATATTTTATTTGGAGAAATGTCCATTCGGGGACTCTGGGGACTCAGGGGGAAGGGTCGGAGTCAGGGGAGGGGATACAAGACTACACATTTGGTGCAGTGTACACTGCTCAGGTGATGGGTGCACCAAAATCTCAGAAACCACCACTAAAGAACTTATCCATGTAACCAAACATACCTGTTCTCCAAAAACTATTGAAATAACTTTTTTAAAAAGGAATTACACTGAAAAAAAAAAAGAAGAAAAAAGTCCATTCAAGTTTTTTGCCCATTTTTAATTGGGTTGTTTTTCTTTTTGTTGTTGAATTGCAGAAGGTCTTTATGTATTCTAGATACAAGATCTTAATCAGATATACGATTTCCAAATATTTCCCCCCATTCTATGGATTGTCTTTTTACTCTCTTGATAGTGTCCTTTGATGTATAAAAGTTTTTAATTTTATGAAATCAAGTTTGTTTATTTTTTCTTTTTTTGCTTGAACTTCTAGTGTCATATCTAAGAAACCATTGCCAAATCCAAAGTCATGTAGTTTTACCTGTTTTCTTTTCTTTCCTCTGTTTTCTTTTAAAAGCTATATGTTCTAGTTCTTTTTTTTTTTAAATCCACTTAGAGCTAATTATTGTATCTGGTTTGAGTTGAAGATCCAACATCAGTCTTTTGTGTGTGTATTCCCAGTCTTCTCATTTTTTACGTATTTGATATTATAAAGAGATCCTTTAAAAATAATGTGTTCAGTTATATTCACTACAGTATTTTTCATAGTAGCAAAAAAACAGAAACACCATACATGTTCAACAATAGAAGATTCTTAAAATAAATTGTGACATACCTTTATAATGTAATATTATATAGAAATAAAACTAGTATTATTCATAAAAATATTATTAAGCAAACACTTATAAAACCATCAGATCTCATGAGAACTCATTCACTATCCTGAGAACAGCAAGGGGGATATCTGCCCCCATTATCCAATCACCTCCCACCATGCCCCTCCCCTGACACATGAGGATTACAATTCAACATGAGATTTGGATGGGGACACAGAGCTAAACCGTATCAATGGAGAGACAAAATGTGATATATTTATAAAATGAAATTTTATTCAGCCATGAAAAGGAATGAAGTCCTGATACATGCTATAGCATGGATGAACCTTGAAAAAGTTATGCTAAATAAAAGAAGCCAGATACCAAGAACACATGTTGAATAACCAAATTTATATGAAATTTCCAGAATAGGCAAATCCAGAGAGAGAAAAAGCTGATGTGTAATTACTAGTGACTGGAGGAGGGGTTATGGGGGAGTGACTGATTAATAGGTATGGAGTGTCCTTTGGGAGTGATGAAAACATTCTGGACCTACATAGTGTTGATGGTTGCACTACACTCTGAATTTACTTGATGCCATTGAATTGTACTTTAAAAAATAGTTTAAATAGGCAGGGCACGGTGGCTCACGCTTGTAATCCCAGCACTTTGGGAGGCCGAGGCAGGCAGATCACGAGGTCAGGAGATCGAGACCACGGTGAAACCCCGTCTCTACTAAAAATACAAAACAGTAGCCGGGCGTGGTGGTGGGCGCCTGTAGTCCCAGCTACTCGGAGAGGCTGAGGCAGGAGAATGGCGTGAACCCGGGAGGCGGAGCTTGCAGTGAGCCGAGATTGCGCCCCAGCCCTCCAGGGTGAACAACAAAAACTCCCGCTCTCACAAAAAAAAAAAAAAAAAAACATAGTTTAAATAGTAAATGTTATGTTTATCACAATAAAAATTATAAAAATATAAAATTGTGCTTATAAGCTTACATAATAATACTACTACTATCAATATCTATTATTGGAGAAGTTGGATAATGACAAAAAGCTAGTATGAGTTTACTAATACTTTATGAATTAATATCCTATTAAACATAATATATAGACATGCTTGAAAAAATATAATACTAGATCTATATGCAAGATAAATGTATACGATCTAACATCAGGCTTGTTTCATATAAGGATCCAAAGACTCTTTGCAATAATTCTACTGGTTACTGGAGATTTAGGATCCATAGGCTATGACTCACTGGGCAAGAGAGTTAGTTCACAGAAATCAGAAAGGCAGTTCCCTATGGCTGCTTAACAAACTTGATGGTTTAAAACAACAGGAACTTATTTTCTTACAGTTCCAGATGCCAGAGGTCCAAAATCAAGGTGTTTACAGGGGTTCTTTCTCCAAAGGTACTAGGGGAAGATCCTTTCTCTGTCTCTTCCAGCTTATGGTGGCTCCAGAAGTTCTTTGGCTTGTGACCACATCACTCCAATCTGTTTCCTCCTTTTCTGTCTCAAAATTCTTTTCACTTCTATATTATAAAGGTACGTGTGATTGCACTTAGGGTCCACCAGATAATTCAGGATAAGTTCTTCCTCTTAAGACATTTAATTTAGTCACTTTTTTTGATCATATAATTTTCACTTTTTTGCCATATAAGGTAATATTCACAAGTTCGGAGGATTAGGACGAGGACATATCTTTTGGGGGGACCATCATTCAGCCCAGTACAGTCTTCCCTCTGGCCTTCCCAAATCCACATTCATCCCAGAGTGTAATGACAGAACTCTGGCGGGGGGAGTATCTATAGTCAGGAGTGAGAGGAGAAAGAAAGAGCCATAGAAGAGGGGAGAAGAGGAGCAGTCAGAGAGTGAGAAGGTGTTTCAAGGCAGAGTGGTGCTATTTAACTGTCTGTCAAAATGATCAAACTTTGGATGACTTATTGTTGCTTTATGTGAACACAGCTAAAGCCAGACAGTTTGAGAGTGCTTTCAGCTTTCGATCAAATAAAATGCCATTTAGTGCGTTGTTATTGTATCAGTCATTTAATAAATAATCCTGTGATCACTTAAAATTGCTACCATATGTCCCAAAGTTTCCAATTAAGATTTAGGATATATGTAACTTACCAAAATTGCATACTGTTTGATATTTAGTTATTAATATATGCCTTTTACTTATTTTTCATAAAAACATATATATACAGGACCTCAAGAAGGGGAAACTTGAGGAAATGGAATAATCACATTCCAGACTTCAACAGAGCATGAAGCTATACAGAACTTTCATATGGTTTCATTGTTAAAAATGCAAGACAGAGTGATTATCACCAGCATGTTATCTAATTATTGCATAATGAAGTACTGAGAAACAGCTTGAACTTATAACAAAGGCAGCTAGCACTGCATGTTTTATATAATCTTTGAAATATAATTTACATACAATAAAATTTACCCTTCTAAAGTGTATAAATCAATGGTTTTTAGTATATTTATAGAGTTGTGCAACCATCACCATTATCTAATTGATACGGTTTTGCTGTGTCCCCACCCAAAAATCTCATATTGAATTTTAATCCCCATAATCCTCATAATCCTCACGTGTCAAGGGAGAGACCAGGTGGAGGTAACTGAATCATGGGGGCGGTTTCTCCCACGCCGTTCTCATGATAGTGAGTTCTCGTGAGATCTGATGGTTTTATGTGTTTGGTAGTTCCTCCTGCATTCATTCTCCTTCCGGCTGTCTTGTGAAGAAGGTGTCTTGCTTCCTCTTTACCTTCCACCATGATTGCAAGGTTCCTGAGGCCTCTCCAGCCATGTTGAACTGTGAGTAAATTAAAACTCTTTCCTTTATAAATTACCCAGTCTTGGGTGTTTCCTTTAGCAATGTGAGAACAGACTCATGCACTAATTTTAGAACATTTTCAACATCCTGAAAACAAGCCCATTTTCTATCTATTAGCAGTCACTCCTCATTCTCCCCGTTCCCTCAGCCCTTTGCAACCAATAACATACAATATGTGTTTTTTTCTTTTTCTTTTCTTTTTTTTGGCGGGGGGGCGCGGTCGGGGGGTGATGGAGTCTTGCTCTGTTGCCCAGGCTGGAGTGCAATGGCGTGATCTCGGCTCACTGCAACCTTTGCCTCCCAGGTTCAAGCCATTCTCCTACCTCAACCTCTCAAGTAGCTGGGACTGCAGGCATGTGCCACCATGCCTGGCTAATTTTTGTATTTTTAGTAGAGATGGGGTTTCACCATGTTGGTCAGGCTGGACTTGAACTCCTGACCTCAAGTGATCCACCTGCCTCGGCCTCCCAATGTGTTGGGATTACAGGCATAAGCCACCACACCCAGCCAATATGTGTTGTTGTTGTTGTTGTTGTTGTTTTTCTGACTGGCTTCTTTCACTTAGCATATTTTCATGGTCAATCCATGTTGTGGCATGGATCAGTACCACATTCCTTTTCATGGCTGAATAATATTCCATTGTATGGCCATACCACATTTTGCTTATCCACTCCTCAGTAGTTAATGGACATTTGCATTGTCTTCATCTTTTGTCTATTATGAAAAATGCTGCTTTGAGCATTTATGTACCAGTTTTTGAGGGGTTATACTTTCAGTTCTCCTGTATACATCCATAACAGTCAAATTGCTGGGTCATATTGTATCTATGTATAACATGAGGAACTGTAAAACTATTTTTCAAAGCTGTGGCAACATTTTACATTTCTTCCAGCAATATTTGAATGATCCAGTTTCTTCACATCCTCACCAACACCTGTTATTATCCTGTCTTTTTCATTACAGCCATCTTAGTAGGTGTTGAAACAGAAATGTTGAACATAGTACAGAGTTCCCATGTACATCCTCAAATACACGATACCCCTATTATTAAAACTTGCATTAATGTGGTGTATTTGTTATAATTAATGAGCTAATATTAATACATTATTATTAATTCGAGTCCATACATGAAGGTTCACTCTTGGTGGTGTACATTTTATGGGTTTGAGCAAATGTATAATAACATGTATCCACCATAACAATAGTTTCGCTGCCCTAAAAATCCTCTAATGATTCAACTCTTCATCTTTCCCTTCCCCCTAAAAAGCACTATCTTCATAGTTTTCCTTTTCCAGAATGTCAAATAATTGTAATCATAAAATATGCAGCCTTTTCAGACTGGCTTATTTCACTTAATATTATTCATTTAATGTTTCTTTATTTTTTTTTAAATAAACTTTTATTTTAGGTTCAGAGGTTCATGTGAAGGTTTGTCACATAGGTAAACTCGTGTCTCTGGGGTTTGTTGTACAGGTTATTTCATCACCCAGTTATTAAGCTCAGTAACCAATCTTTTCTGCTCCTCTCCCTCCTCCCACCCTCCTCTCTCAAGTAGACCCAGTATCTGTTGTTTCCTTCTTTGTGTTTATGAGTTCTCATCATTTAGCTGCCACTTGTAAGTGAGAACATGCGGGATTCGTTTTTTGTACTTATGTTAGTTTGCTAATGATAATGGCCTCCAGCTCCATCCATGTTCCCGCAAAAGACATGACCTCATTCTTTTATATGGCTACATAGTATTCAATGGTGTATATGTATCACATTTTCTTTATCCAATCTGTCATTGATGGGCCTTCATGTCTTTTCATGGCTTGATAACTCATTTCTTTCCACAAATTCATTTTTATATTCCCTTCAACAAATATTTACTGAGCTATATTAGTGTCACTGTGGTTTTGATTTGTATTTCACTAATGATGTTGAGCATCTTGTAACATGCTTATTGGCCATTTACATATCTTCTTTAAAGAAACTTCAGTCAGATTATTTGTTCCTTTTTTATTGGGTCACTAATCTTTTTAATTGTTGAGTTGTAAGAGTCCTTCATATATGCAAATACACATTTCTTATCAGATATATGGTTTGCAAGTATTTTCTCCCACTCTATGGGTTGTCTTTGCACTTCCTTGATGGTGTTAACATTGCATTTTTGTGGTGCCTTTCCCTGGAGCACTGAACTACTTTGATATATGAGATTCAAGAGTAAGGTTGAGATTGCTCTTCTTTTAAAATAAACATACCAGCATTTATATATCTAAAATATGTTTTCCACACTCAATTCATTGTCTTAGTAGGTTACATATTTATTCTAAATATAGCTAAGCATGGTGGCTCATGCCTGTAATCTCAGCACTTTGGGAGGCTAAGGTGGGAGGATCACTTGAGCCCAGGACTTAGAGACTAGCCTGAGCAACATAGTGAGACCCCCATCTCTACGAAAAAGTAAAATAAAATAATTAGCCAGGTGTGGTGCCATGCACCTGTGGTCCCAGCTACTTGGGAGGCTTAGGTGAGAGGATCACTTGAGCCCAGGAGGTTATGGCTGTAGTGAGCTGTGATTGGGCCACTGCCCTCCAGCCCGGGTGACAGTGAGACTCTGTCTCAAAAAACGAAGAAGGAGGAGGAGGAGGAGGTTGAGACTGCTTTTCTTTTAAAATAAATATGCCAGGCTTTACATTTCTAAAAAAGATGTTTTCCACACCCAATTTATTGTCTTGTTAGGCTACATATTTGTTCTAAATATAATATTACCATTGTTTATATAGTCAGTTTACTAGAAACACAAGAGGTCAGACATATTGTTCTAAAATGGTGTTTCTCAAACTTTAGGGTGCTTCAGAATCACTTGGAGCACTTGTTGATATATAGACTTGTGGGTCCCACCCTGAATTTCTGATTTAGTAGGTTCAAAATGGAGCCTGATAATTTGCATTTCTAACACATCTCTGGGTGAGGACAATGCTGCTGGCGCTGGGTCATGTTTTGAGAATCACTCTCATAGAGCAGCATTTCCCAAAGTGTCTATGGGTATATATTTTTAATTTTAATTAGTTTTCTTTCTCTAATCCCATGACAGATTTGTCTATGGGATATTAATAGTTATTACATGGTGGAAGGATTTTATTGTCATATAACTTTGTGAAAATTTGGGTCAAGCAGATAGCAGATTTCTTTCTTTCCCTTCCCCCTCTCCTTTTTTTTAAAAGATGAGGACTCACTCTGTCACCTAGGCTAGAGTGCAGTGGCTGGAGTGATCACAGCTCACTGAAGCCTCAAACTCTTGGACTCAAGAGATCCTCCCACCTCAGCCTGCTTCATAGCTCAAACTACAGGCACGTGCCACCACGTCCAACTAATAGATTTCTGTACTGTAAGTTTTCTCTGAGATTTTAATCTGTGCATGAGCATTTATTACAAGCTCCAAAGTTGAACACGGTATGTTTTTTCCACATTTTTTGACCATGGGCTGCTTTTTCAAAGCCATTTTATTGACATATAATTGGTATATGTATATATTTATTTTTTAACTTCAGATGTTTAAAGTGTGCTGTTTCATACATTTTGATATATATAGATATCCATGAGACCATGTCCACAACCAAGGTAATTATCATATCCATAATCCCCCCAAATTTACTCCTATCCCTTCTTAATCCTGCCCTCTGGTCATCACCATCTGCTTTCATTACCAGGCAACCACCCATCTGATTTCTGCCACTAGTTTGTAATTTCTAGTGTTTTACATAAATAAAATTATACAGTATGTCATCTTTTTTGGCCTGGCTTCTTTCACTTAGCATACTTATTTTTAGATCTTTTTCTATGTTGTTACATGTATCAGTAGTTCATCCCTTTTTATGGCTGAATATATAGAAGTCCATTGTATGAATATACCACAGTATGTTTATCCATTCTTTCATTGATGGACATTTCCATGTTTTGGCTATTGTAAATAAAACTGCTTTGTACATTAATATACAAGTCTTTCCAGAGACATAGGCTTTCAGTTCTCTTGGATAAATAACTATTACTAGAATGGCTGAATCATATGGGCAGTGTATGTTTAGCCTTTTAGTGTGTTTAACTTTTTAGAAAACTGCCAAAGTGTTGTGCAAATCAGTTGTTCCATTTTCCATTCTCACCAGCAGTATAAGACAGTTCCAGTCCTTCAGATTCTCACCACACCGAGTACGGTCATTGTTTTCATTTTAGCCATTCTAATAGATGTGTATTGTCATGTGCTTCTGTAATGATTCTAATAGATTATATTGTCATGTGCTTCTGTAATGATTAATGATATTGAATATATTTTCATGGGCTTATTTGCCATCTGTATATCTTCTCTGGTGTAATGACTGTTCAAATATTTTGCCCACATCTTATTGGGCTTTTCTTGTTTTATTGTTGCATTTTGAGAGATTTTTTAAAAATACATTTTAAAGTCTTCTATTAGATATATGACACTTTTTCAAAGGGACATCTAATAGGACTAGTGTTGCTTAGTGTAACTTTAAATGCACACAATCATCTCTTTAAACTGTATTACTTTAAAAAGGTGGCTTCTAATTCAGTAGTTGTCTTAATCTGTTTGTGCTGTTATAACAAAATATCTCAGATTAGGTCATTTAAAATAATAGATATTTGTTTCTCACAGTTCTGGAAAGGCCAAGATCAAGTTGCCGGCAGATTCAGTGTCTGGTGAAGCCCCGGTCTCTACTTACAAGATAGCATCTTGAGGCTGGGCTCAGTGGCTCATGCCTGTAATCACAGCACTGTGGGAGGCCAAGGCAGGAGGATCACTTGAGCTCAGGAGTTTTGAGACAAGCCTGGGCAACAAAGTAAGACCTTATCTCTACAAAATAAAAAATAAAAAAATTAGCTGGGTGTGGTGGTATGTTCCTGTAGTCCCAGCTACTCAGGAGGCTGAGGCAGAAAGATTGCTTGAACCCAGGAGGTCGATCCTGCAATGAGCCTTGATTGCACCACTGCACTCCATCCTGGGTCAGAGAAAGAGACTCTGTCTTAAAAAAAAAAAAAAAAAGAAAGAAAAAAGGAAAGGAAAGAAAAGAAAAGATGGCACCTTGAACACTGTATGCTCCAGAGGAGGCAAATGCTGTGTCTTCACATGGCAGGAAGGACAGAAGGGTAAAAGGATCTAGTTAGTTCCCTCCAGCCCGTTTATAAAGCATGAATCCCATTCATAGGGGTAGAGCTCTCATGGCCTAATCACCTCCTAAAGGCCCCATCCCTTTTTTTTTTTTTTTTTGAGACAGGGTCTCACTCTGTGGTGCAGGCTGGAGTATAGTGGTGCAATCACAGCTCGTTGCAGCCTCAAACTCCTGGACTCAAGCGATCCTCCTACCTCAACCTCCCAAGTAGCTGGGACTACAGACGCACACCACTATGCCCAGCTAATTTATTTTATTTTATTTTTTGTAGAGACGGGATCTCACCATATTGCCCAGGTTGGTCTCAGACCCTGGGCTTAAGATATCCTCCCACCTCGGCCTCCCAAATTGCTGGGATGACAGGCATGAGCCACTGTGCCTGGCAAGCCCAACCTCTTAATAATTTTGCATTGGAGATTAAATTTCAACATAAATTTTGGAAAGGACACAAACATTTAAGCCACAGTGGTAGGTTTGTGGTTGAGTCTCATAGTCTTCTTTCCTGGTAAGCCCTCAGGTTATGCTAATCCATGGACCACACTTTAAGTAGCAAGCCTTTAGCATACAGTGAAACTGATCTGGGAGAGAAAGGTTGTGCTTAGATTGATCATCCATCTTCCTTATTTATGAGTGTTGGCTTCAGAATTACTTGTCCATTAAAAAAAATGAAATCTGCTGTCAAATAACAGTTTTTTTCTTTTTTCTGCTGAAAAGTGTGGTGGACACTGTTGGATACCTATTCAGTACCTACCACCCCTTCTTCCTTGTCAACAGAACCCCAAATTTCTCCATTATTTGTCCTTTAGTGAGAATGACCATATCACCTGCTGAGGTAGTAAATACTGATTAGTCTAAGCCAATGATACAAATCTCTTTCCCTTTGTTAGTGTTTGCAGTATGGACATGTAACTCAATTTTCATTAATTATATGAGAGAGGATGTTTTGGTGGGGAGCTTTTTGAAATAGTTTACTCAATCTTTAATAGATATTCACAGGATAATATGGTCTCTTCTTCCACTGGTGGTAGTTATGTTAGATGTTGTGGCTGGAACTGCAGCAATCATCTTCTGAACATAAGAAAGAAGAATAAAGCAGAGGACAAAATTGCCACTTTACGCATGGCAGAACAGAAAGATGGAATGAACCTTGTCCTATAATTCTTTGAGACACTGAAAAACTGAAACAAAAGAAAAAAAACAGTAAAGCCACCTAACCTTGTGTCTTCTTCTTATATTTGTTAAACATTTTCTTTATGGTTTATACCATGGGATTTTCTATTACATACAGCTGAAAGCATATTTATACACTATTCCAAAACACATATCACTGCTCATTCGGTTACTGGTTCTTTAAGGTCAGACAGCTTAGCTTGGTGCTATATGAGTTGCAGAGTACAATTTTATGTACCTCTCTTCATTTATGTGCCATCTACTGTGTTTACATCTCTGGTCTCTGATTCCTAGAAATGTACTCATCTTCGAATAGTTGGTTTTGGCCATTCCTTGCCTTTTGCAATTTAGCTTCACATTCAACTTTCAGCTTCCAATGACTTTCTGAATTCAATAGCTCCCACAGTCATCTAATAGAAGTCCTTTCTGTTACTGATGTCAGTTGAGTAATGCTAAGCACCTTCTCTGGTAACAGGTACCTCTTCCTTTATTTTCTGTTTCAAAAAATATGATACCCCCTTCCACACAGATGCCCAAGCAAGAAAAATAGAAGTTATCCTAGCTTCTTCTAGTCTTCTCATCCTAATATCCAGTAAGTCGTTGTGTTAGTCCATTTCGTGTTGCTATAAAGAAATACCTGAGACTGGGTAATTTATAAGGAAAAGAGATTTATTTGGCTCACAGTTCTGCAGGCTGTATAGGAAGCATGGCATCAGCATCTACTTCTGGTGAAGGCCTCGGGAAGCTTTCATTCATGGGAAAAGTGGAAGGAGAGGTGGCATGTCACATAGAAAGAGAGGGAGCAAGAGAGTGATGGGAGGTGTGCCAAGTTTTTAAACAACCAGCTTGTCCACTAACTAATAGAACTCACTCGTTACTGCAGAAAGGGCACCAAGCCATTCATGTGGCATCTGCCCCAGTGAGCCAAACACCTCCCACTAGACCCCACCTCCAACACTGGGGGTCATATTTGGAGAATACTAATATCAAACTATGTCAGTCATCAAAGACTTACTTATTTTAACCTTGAAACGTTTCTTAAATTCTCCTTCTCCCCTTCTTTACTGTCATTATCCTAGCTCAATCAACCGTCATCTCTTCTAAGTTATAACAGTGACTTGCCCGCCTGTTTTTCCAGTCTCCAGTCTTATTATTTCAGTGGAGCCCACATTTTGCAGTGAGAGGAAATTTTCTGAAATGCTGACTCCCATGCTCAAAACCTTCCCACCACCCCCTTATCTACAGAAGAAGGTCTTTAAGTAGGAACACAGGGCCCCATAACTAGCTCCCACTTGCTTCTCCAGTGTCATGCCTGATCACCCCCCGATTCAAATTTCATTATCCAGCAATAATGAATGTGTTGTAGTTCTTTGGAACACCCATGTCATTATTTACCTACATTCATTTGCTTATAGTCTTCTCTGCATAAAATGCCCCATATCCTTCCATACTACTTTCCTACTTATTCTTCAGGCCTACATTTTGGCATCACTTCTTGAAAGATTTATTTGATCCCACTCAATCTAGAGTGTATTTGGTTCCCCTTCTTGACTTTTTTTTAAATGACAACGTGTATTTTATCATTGCCCTTAAAACATATTTTTATGGTATATTTATTGGGCCATATTTCCTCATCCCAATTCCTACCGGAGTTTGAGCTCCTTGAGTGCGGGGGTGGCATCTTATTTTTTGCTGTATCCCCAGCACTTAGCTTAAATGAGTCTTATCAGCTGAGAACAGGGCCTTTGGCCCCAGTCTCTCTACCTTCCATTGCAATGAATACTGAATCTTTTGCCTGGAATTCAAGATTCTTGAGGATTGCTGCCACTCACTCAGAGACAATAGATAAGATGTCAGTCACTCATGTTTGGCATGGGGCCAAAATTGAGTCACACAGAACAAGCTGGCTTCACTCACCACTCAGTTGGAAGAAAGGAAAGATTATTGCTTAGCCCATATTCACAGATCTACTAATCAGATTTCACCTCCTCCACCACTGAACCAGCATTTGGAGGTATTTATATGGAATCCTATCTAGTTATTCTTCTTCCCCCAAATGTAGCTTTAATGGACTCCCAAGGCTCTCAGCTCATAGGTAAATCCAAGATGGGTTTTTTTCCCCCTCTACTCACTGTGAAATGGAATCTGAAGAGAACCTCTTTATCCACTGTAATTAATTTATTTTCTTTCTTTCTTTCTTCCTTTCTTTCTTCCTTCTTTCCTTCCTTCCTTCTTTCTTTTTCTTTCTTTCTTTCCTTCTTTTTCTTTCTTTCTCTTTCTCTTTTCCTTCCTTCCTTCCTCTTTCTTTCTTTCCTTCTTTCTTCCTTCCTTTGACAGTTCCTCCCTCCATCACCCAGGCTGGAGTGCAGTGGCACGATCACAATTCACTGCAGCTTCAACTTCCCAGGCTCAAGCAATCTTCCCACCTCATCTTCTCAAGTACCTAAGACTACAGATGCTTGCTATCATGCCTGGCTATTTTTTTTTTTTTTTTTTGACAGAGTCTCACTCTGTCACCCAGGCTGGAGTGCAGTGGTGTGACCTTGGTTCACTGCAACCTCTGCCTCCCGGGTTCAAGCGATTCTCCTGCCTCAGCCTCTCGGGTAGCTGGGACTACAAGTGCCCGCCTGGCTAATTTTTTTTTTTTTTCCCGCGACGGAATTTCGCTCGTTGCCCAGGCTGGAGTGCAATGGCATGAACTCGGCTCACTGCAATCTCGCCTCCTGGGTTCAAGCAATTCTCCTGCCTCAGTCCGCCGAGTAGCTGGGATTACAGGCATGCACCACTACACCCAGCTAATTTTGTATTTTTAGTAGAGACAGGGTTTCTCTGTGTTGGTCAGGCTGGTCTCGAACGCCCAACCTCAGGTGATCCACCCCCCTCGGACTCCCAAAGTGTTGGGATTACAGGCGTGAGCCACTGTGCCCAGCCTAATTTTTGTATTTTTAGTAGAGGCGGGGTTTCACCATGTTGGCCAGGCTGGTCTCAAACTCCTGGCCTCAAATGATCCGCCTGCCTTGTCCTCCCAAAGTTCTGGGATTACAGGTGTGAGCCACTGCTCCTGGCCCTGGCTGATTTTTTATTTTCAGTAGAGAAGAGATCTCACTATGTTGCCCAAGCTGGTCTCGAACTGCTGGGCTCAAACGATCCTCCCACCTCGGCTTCCCAAAGTGTTGGGATTACAGCTATGAACCATCGTGCCTGGCTCACTGCAACTTTTTCAACAGCTCCACCAGCCAATAACTCATAACTGCTAAGTTGCATGGTAGGAGAATCCCCTTCTACATCCCTATGTATCTAAGTGTAGGAAATCCTTACAGCAGTGTGTGCAATGATATTATCCCAAACAGCTGCCAACTTAATCTGTGCATTCCTGGTCCCATCTATCTGTCTAACTGAACTACACTCACTTCAGTGCAGGTGGGCTACTAACAACATGTACCATGGATGTAGGGGTCTGATGACTGAGAGCATCCCCATGAAGGGGTTCATGCTGTTTACCTCTAAGCCTATTATTTCCCTTGTTCTTGGATTTCTCATCCTTACATTCTCATTCTCCTTGGAATCTCCTCCTGTGTCCTACATCTTACTTCCAAGTTTTTGGTTTGTTTGATTGTTGTTTTAAAATCAGAATTCCTGTTTCATTCTAGGATTCTACTCAAATAATTATGCCACAATTCAGAACACGAAGGTTTGTCTGCTGGAAGTTTTTAAGCTAGAAATAATTTATTCAACAAAGTGTCTTGAGCACCTACTTTATGTTCTTGGGCTCTGTTCTATATCCTACAGATACAATAATAAACAGATCAGGCAAAGTCTCTGCCTTGTGAACTTACATTCTAGGTGGGGGCAGGGACAGATATTAAACATTAATAAGTGAAATGTAAATGGTGATAAAGAAAAAGCGATTCAGAAAAGGTTTGATTAAATTAGTGGTGGTTGTGTGATTGTAGCTTAACTTTAGATAGGATAGTCAGAGAAAGTCTTGATGAAGGCTTGGAAGAAGTGAGAGCTAATTATGTGGATGTCTGTCTGAAGAATGTTACAAGCAGAGAGAACAGCAAGTGGAGAGACTCAGGTAGAAAACTGACTATAGGGTTTCAGAAATAAGAGGCCAATGTGCTGGACTGAGGCAAGCAAGAGGGTGAGTAGCTGGAGATAAATTCAGAAAGGGACAGAGAATCTGATCTGGTAGGGCCTATGGGTCACAGTAACAACTTTGGATTTGGAATAGGGTTTTTGAGTAAATGAATTGTGTGGTTTGACTTAAGTTTTAACAGGATCACTCTGGCTGCTGTGGTGAGAGCAGACTATATAGGTAGGTGAGTGTATTAGTCTGTTCTCGCACTGCTATAAATAAGAACTTGAGACTCAGTAATTTATAAAGAAAAGAGGTTTAATTGGCTCACAGTTCGACATGGCTGTACGGGAAGCATAGCAGCTTCTGCTTCTGAGCATGTCTCAGGAAACTTACAATCATGGTGAGAGGCAAAGGGGAAGCAGGCACTTTTTATGTGGCTGGAGCAGGAGGAAGAGAGAAAGGTTGGGAGTGCTACACACTTTTGAACAACCAGATCTCATTGAGAATTCACTCACTATACAGTACCAAGGGGGGGATGGTGCTAAAACATTCATAACAAACACCACCCCATGATCCAATTACCTCCCACCAGGCCCCACCTCCAGCATTGAAGATTACAATTCAGCATTTAATTTGGATAGGGACACACATCCAAACTATATTGGTGAGCAAAAATGGAAGCAGGGAGACCATCTAGGAGAGTATTGTAGTAATCCAGGCAAAAAGTGCTAATAATTTCAATCATTAACTTGGCAGAGGAAGTGGTGAGAAGTGGTTGCATTCTGAATATGTTTTGAAAGTATTATTGACAGGACTCTTAGATGTGGCTAATGAGGAATAGAGAATAAGGACAACTCTCTGATTTTTAGCTTGGACAACTTGAAGGATGGAGTTGCTCTTTAGTGAGATAAAAAATGTGAGAATAGGCTTGAGAGTTATCAGGAAATTGATTTTGGGTCTGTGAAGCCTATTAGACATCCAAATAGAGGTGTTGGATATATGATCCTGGAGTTCATGGGAGAAGGCTGATCATATATGTTTGGAAGTCATCAGCATACAGACAATATTTAAAGAATGGACGAGATTACCAAAGAGTACTGCAAGGTTCAATAGATAAAGAAGAGAAAAAGACCAAGGATTGAGCCCTGGGACACTCTAGAAATTGGGCTAAAAAGAGGATTCAGCAAAGGAGACTGATAATGAGAGGCCAGTGAGACAGAAGAAGGTGGGGTCCTGGAAGCCAAGCAGGAGTGAGTGGTAAATGATAATTCCTACTAATAAGACAAATAAGGTTTGAACTGAGAATTGAATGTTGGGTTTAGCAATGTGGAGGCCATTGATGAGCTTGAAAAGAGTAGTTTGATTGGAATGATGTTGGTGAAAACCTGATTGCAGTGAGCTCAACAGAAAATGGGTGTATGGGCAGGTTTTTCTGAGTTTTGCTATAGAGACTAAAAATATGTGTTTTGGGGGAGAAGTGGGATAAATAATTTTTCAGATGAGAGAAATAATCGTATTTTTAAAAATGCTGATGGCAATGATTTAGTAGAAAGTAGGAAGTGGATGATGCAGGAGAGAGAGGGGTGAATTGCTGGGATGATGTTCTTGAGTAGGTGAGTAGGGACAGAATCTAGTGGACAAAGGGAAGGGTTGGCATAAGACAGTAGCATGGGCATATAGGCACAATTCCACACACAGCCACAGAAGCTGGTAGTTTGGTAGATGTGGTGGTGAAACGTTGTGAGAGTTCTTTTCCAGTTTGTGTTTGCTCTTAGGTGAGTGTGATAATGGGAGGAGAAGATGTTGGAAGTTTGAGGACAGGAGAAGTGTGAAATAGTAATTTATGACATTGGTAGAATGAACGGACTAGGAAAATGTAATATGATTCTTGAGCTGCATTAAGAATCTATTTGAAGTTGGTGGTTGTGTGGGATTTTTTTCTCCATCTATGTTCAGCAGCAAGAGTATAGGTATAGAATAGGCAGAAAGTTAGATATAACTAGTGTTGGAGCTTTTTCAAGTGAGTAAGATGAAGCAAGGGGTAAGCTAGTTGAGGGGGTGATTACACTGTTTGACCACTGTAATGAATAATTTGGAAATCATGAGGTGGTTGAGGGAGAGTGAAGGTTGAAAGCTATGCCTGAATTGGGATACTCACAAACTTCCTCAAGCATAATACACTTGCGTCCTGAGACCCATGTTAGTATCAATAGTCACATAATTACAGACAAATGGATGAACTCCCACAGTGACTGCTTTGACTGTGACAACACTGATGTGAAAATATAAATTCTGGCATGTGTGTTAAAAAGAAATCCAGTCACATCACTAATGTGCGAGCCTCACTTCATTTGTAAATTACCTTTCCTATGAAAGGTAAAGCCATGAAACAGTCTATCTCAAACGCTACACATGTTTCAGTGGCTATAACTCAGAAAAATCAAGGTTTGAGCAAAAGCAGATGAAAGACTAGAGATACTAGAAAGGGGATGAAGAGAAAGTGGAGTAGAAAGGAAGCAGCAGCCCTTGAGAATAAA
Organism: Hylobates moloch; assembly: GCF_009828535.3. Lineage (NCBI taxonomy): Eukaryota > Metazoa > Chordata > Mammalia > Primates > Hylobatidae > Hylobates > Hylobates moloch. Next base: position 97,225,385 of record NW_026652282.1, on the reverse strand, counting down.
AATAACATTGGTAAGTCAAACTAGTAAATAAATAATATCTTAAAAAGAACTGATAGGATAAACAAGAGTAATAAAAGCATTGTACAAGCAGAAGCATAAAATGTATGGTAAAATAATACAATAATATTACTTATATAATAATTTGTATAATAATATCTTCAGTGATGTTTCTGAAATAATAAAGTTGAATTTACTTATTATTGAGGCATTTGAAAAGAAATTTATATTTTTTCAGTGCTTAGTATGCACAGAACATTTTCATTTGTTTATTTATATTGCACTCTCAACAGCTCTAAAAAGTAGATGCCATTATATGAATGGAGAAATGGAGGTTTAGAGAAGTTAAATCACTTATCTATGCCCTACAACTTTTCTCCCCGAGTCCAAAGCCAGTGCCCCTTCCATTACTCAAACCTTCTCACAGTTTAATGAGATACTGTATGTAAAAGTATCTTTTTATTTTTTTTTGAGACAGGGTCTCACTCTGTTGCCTAAGCTGAAGTGCAGTTGTGTGATCACAGCTCACTGCAGCTTCAACCTCCCAGGTTCAAGTGATCTTCCCACTTCAGCCTCTCGAGTAGCTGGGACTGTGGGTGTGTGCCACCATGCCTGACTAATTTTTGTATATTTTTTAGAGATGGGATCTCACTATGTTGCCCAGGCTGGTCTCTAACTCCTGGGCCCAAGCGATCCTCCTGCCTTGGCCTCCCAAAGTGTTGGGATTACAGGCGTGAACCACAACTCCTGGCCTATAAGTATCCTTTTAAAATGTTAGTTACTAAAATCCATGCTTAATTTATTATTTTTATAATAGTTTATACTTAGAAAATGGGACAGAATGTTTGCAATTGTCTATGAAGATAAGAATGCTAACTTAAAAGCCACACAACAATTTGACAGGTTGAAGGGTAATGCAAATGAAAGTTAAAATGTTCCTCTGAATTAATGCATTTAACGGAGGCTCATAACCCACATATTTTTGGTTCTATTTTTGTACAATATACTGTATTCACATTCATTTCATTTGATTGGATCCTTCAATTTTATTTCGTTTTTTATGTGGCCTTCTCCACAGATAATAACATATCATCTGCTGCTGCTTTGGGCTGGATTTCTACTTCGCAGCATGGAGAACCCCACTCTATTTTCCTAAATCCACACCCTGCTTGTTGCTGAGTTATTCCAACTTGATTTTTCCGGATTATAAAAGTTTATAGAAATTGCCAAAAAAATACTAGCCAGGCATTTGACTGTATTTGTTACTACATTGTGCCATGCAAATAATACTTTAAAATGCAGAATGAATGACAGCTAAAACATTACTAGAAAAGTAGTCATGTTAAGGCACTTTAGAAATCAGTCCATTTCACAGATTTTCAAAAACCTATACAAAAACAACATTGTTTTAAATATAGCAAGTCTACCTTCCATAGATTTTGGCTAAAATGCTGCTTTCTTTCTTATATAAGAAGAATTGGATTTTAAAGATGTAAGAGACAAAACAAGTATAAAGTCTTTCATTCTTTTCTTTTTCATGGCAACTTATTTCGAGCTATGCAGATTAAGCGGAATTAGTATCTCCCTGGTCAGACTGCTACAAATCAATTTATCTTGATACAAGTCTTAACCATAGGAGTCATATCATAAATGTATTTCTCTGAGACAAACAAGGACGGAAGAAAAAATGAAGAGAAGGAATCCAGATATATCACTTCAGCCCTATGTGGTACGTTCTTCTGTTCCAATCCCAGACAAAGGTCTGTGGACATCCCTGGTATTTGTTGACTGAATTTCACAACAGAATGTGGGGCATGACATACAGCCTAATGATTTTCCCTATCACAGACTACGCAGGAAAAATACTAGGCCATGTAAACATTCAAGCCGAGCAGTGAACTATTCACTAATAAGTTAGAAAAGTTCAAACAAGCTTCTTTACATCAATTTACTGAATAAATAGAAACCTCAATGTTTCTAAACAACTTTACTAATAATAAAACCCAACCCTTATATTATTTACAACTTTTCAGTAACAAATATGTACATATTCACTTAGAATTGCAAAAACATGGAACGAGATCACTTTATTTTATTCATCATTCTTTGGATGAATGGTAAACTATCTGTTGTCCTTTTACCACATTAAGGTACTTTGTGTTCAAAATAACCAAGAAAGTAATGTAGAAAAAGGGGCCTTACAGAGAATGCCTTCAGGATGGGGGTAGGATTCCTTCTTTGACTACTTCAAAAACGAGGAATATAAAGACCCACATGGGGAGAAAAAATTTTAAATTGAAGTCTTTATGTCTTAATCTGCTCAGGATGCCATAACAAAATACCACAGACTGGGTGGATTAAACAACAGAAATTTATTTTTCACAGTTCTGGAGACTGGAAGTCTAGGATCAAGGTACAGGGCAAGGTAGGTTTCATTCTGAGGCCTCTTTTCTTGGCTTGTAGGTGGCCCACCATGTTGCTGTGTGCTCATGACCTCTTCTCTGTGTTCACATAGGGAGAGTAAGTGAGCTCTCTGGTGAGAGCTTATAAGGGCACTAATCTCATCATGAGGACACCCTCCCCCAGGCCCTATCTAACCCTAATTATTTCCTAAAGGCTCCATTTCCAAATACCATCACATTGGGAAAACTTCAACATACAAACTTTGGGGGGATATAAATATTGAATCCAAATATATCACTTCAGCTGTATGTGGCATGTCCTTATGTTCCGATTCCAGACAAAGTTCTGCAGATGTCATTCCCTGGCATTAGTTGACTGAATTTCACAACAGAGTGTAGAGCATGACATACAACCTAATGATTTTCCCTGTTACAGACTATGCAGGGAAAAATACTAGGTCATGTAAACATTCAAGCCAAACAATGAACTATTCACTAATAACACATCACAAACATATGTGACATAGCTTTTAATATCAGTGTCTGTGTACCTATTTATTTCCTCCTGGATGCTAGGTTTATAGATCAGACTCATTGTCATAGGGAAGACTGTGGTGCCTTGGTTATGGCTTCATTGTTTGCTCAGCTAAACTTCCTATTAAATTGATTATCAGAAATAATGTAAGTAGAACATTTGCCCATCAGTTGTTGACATCTGGTATTGTATCTGATTTGTCAGTGTCCATGCTGCACAAGTCATTAAATATTTTGAATATCACCACTGGTTAGTTATATGTATTCTTTATTATAGAAAATACATTATTCATCAAAACATATAATAAAGCAAGGCATATGGAAATAGAAATATATCCATCTTGACTAACATTGTGAAACCCCGTCTCTACTAAAATACAAAAAATTAGCCGGGCTTGGTGGTGCACACCTGTAATCCCAGGTACTTGGGAGGCTGAGGCAGGAGAATTGCTTGAACCTGGGAGGCAGAGGTTCCAGTGAGCCGAGATCACACCATTGCACTACAGCCTGGGAGACAGAGCGAGACTCCGTCTAAAAAAAAAAAAAAAGGAAATAGAAATATTTAAAAATAATTAGCAACTATTCTCATTAATTTTTAAATATTATTATTTTCTGATTTTAATGTAACTCAAGCTTAAAAATAACTAAGTGATCTTGAATATTAAAAGTTAGATTCAGAGCCTCCTGTGATTTGAGTAAGACTTCTTTTTTTTTTAGATGGAGTTTTGCTCTTGTTGCACAGGCTAGAGTGCAATGGCATGATCTCTGGTCACTGAAACCTCCACCTCCCGGGTTCAAGTGATTCTCCTGCCTCAGCCTCCCGAGTAGCTGGGATTACAGGCATGCGCCACCACACCTGGCTAATTTTGTATTTTTAGTAGAGATGGGGTTTCTCCATGTTGGTCAGGCTGGTCTCGAACTCCCGACCTCAGGTGATCCGCCTGCCTCGGCCTCCCAAAGTGCTGGGATTTACAGGCATGAGCCACCGTGCCTGGCCAAATTTTTTTTCATTTAGTTGAAATTCACATAAAATTAACCATTTTAAAAGGAACAATTCAGTGGTTTGCAATATTGTACACCCACTGCCACTAACTAGTTCCAAATGGTTTTCATCACCTGGAAAGGAAACCCCATACCTACTAAGTAGTTGCTTGCCAATTCCATTGCCCCAGCTCCTGGCAACCACTGATAGAGTTTTTGTACAAATTTGCCTATTCTGGACATTTCATATAAATAGAATCATACAATATGTGGTCTTTTGCAACTAACTTTTTTCACATAGCATAATATTTTCCAGGTTCATCCATGTTGTAGCATGTAGCAGTACTTCATTCTTTTTATACGGTTGGATCATATTCAATTGCATATATATACAGTAGTTTGTTCATTCATTTGTCTGTTGATGGGTATTTGGGCTGTTTCTATTTTTTGGCTATTGAGTTAGACTTCTAACAATCCAATCAAGGCTCAAAACTCCTGAAACTCCTCCTCTGCCCCCAGTTTACATTATGAACTTAACTGTCCTAGAAAAAGAATCTTACTGCTTCATGTATCTTGCAGTACTTGGCTGTGTTGCCCCTGAACTGCTCAGTCTCTTCCTATCTGAAAGCTTATGGAAGAATCTGTCTCATGCATTCAGCTTCCACAACAGAAAAATCAATCAGGCCACACAGCTTGAACTGCTCCTTCGCTTCCTCCTCCACCCCGTTGACCAGTTCTTTCCTAAACGGAGTGCCTTTCAATCTTTGCTGCTGCTTCCCTGCTTTTATTCCACCTGGTATTTGCCAGCCATGCACCTGGTCCTCTGAGCGATTTGACACATGCAGGAATATTTTTGTTCATTATCTAGACTATCCTCTAAAAATAGCTTGGTATTATAAAACTTTGCTACACCTAAACACAACTTTAAAAAACACGTTTAAATAAAATTTAATATGAATCATATCCCAGCTTTCCCCTCCTCTCATTCCCATCCCTGCTGTAGTTGGCCATTCTTATGTCCAGCTTTTGGCTTGATGGCAAAGGAATATCTTTTAGTTATATAAACCAGTTCCTCATCCATACAGATGTTATCCCTCTGACAAAACAGAATGCCTCAACCCAGTTTAGCTCTTCATTTCTTCTGAACAAAAGCCATTAGGATTGACTACATGGTAAGAAATACAAGTCAGGAGGACCAAATTGCCCCCAGTGTGCTCCTGAAATCATACTATGCTAGCACCTGGCTTCTCTGGGTTTACAGAAGGCCTATACTAGTAGCCATTATAAGAGCTATATCCTTTGCATTTCTACTCAAGGAAACTTATTCTTGGATGTTATTCAGCTCTCAATTGCTGTAAAGATTCTAAAGTCAGCCGAGCATGGTGATGCGTCTGCAGTCCCAGCTATTCGGAGTCTGAGATGGGAGGATTGCTTGAGCCCAGAGTTTGAGGCTGCAGTGAGCTATGATCGTGCCATTGTACTCCAGCCTGGGCTGCAAGACCTCATCTCTTAAAAAAAAATTGTAAAGCTAAGAGGAGGCTGTGGGTAACTCCTCTCATACAGTGCTGGTTTTACCCAATAGACAGAGCACATGATCACAAACCTAGGGCATAAACTCTTTTGGGGGCGGAAGAATTTGGAGTTTATTATTTTATGCAAAGCATTGAGACAGTCATTATGGGAAAAACCTAAATATAGCTTAGATTTCTATTTACTTAGTACATACTATAACATTATTTTATTTTTAAAATTATCATACAGTAAAATGAACTTTTTCGTGCACTGTCCTATGAATTATAGCATATCTTTTAAATTCTAAATCACGTATAAAGTGGAGGCACTGCAATCTTTTCATGGCTTAGTGCCTTTATAGGGCTTAATCCAGCCCTGTAACTCAGGCATTTACAGGTCAGAAATGAATATATAATTTTGAGGAGACTCATGATATAGCTCTATCATCCCTCATCTCACATTTAAAATTAAATAAAGAGTTACAAATAGAGCATTTCACTGCCAACATCCTTTTTCCTTCCTGTGTCACATAGTAACTTATGGCAATCAGCCCATTCTATGATCAACCGAAAAAGAAACAATTTCCATAATTTTCAAGGATAACTGGCTCTGAAATGTGAAATATTTCTTACTTGCCTTTAACCTTGGAAAACTTTTTAAAGGTTTTTGAAAATGTTGGAGTTGAAAAAGCATAGTTTTGGTGATATAATATCTTTTTTTTTTTAATTTTTTTTATTTTTATTTTTTATTTTTTATTTTTTTATTATACTTTAGGTTTTAGGGTACATGTGCACAATGTGCAGGTTTGTTACATATGTATCCATGTGCCATGTTGATTTCCTGCACCCATTAGCTCGTCATTTAGCATTAGGTATATCTCCTAATGCTGTCCCCGCCCCCCCCACCCACCACCCCACAACAGTACCCGGAATGTGATGTTCCCCTTCTTGTGTCCATGAGTTCTCATTGTTCAATTCCCACCTATGAGTGAGAACATGCGGTGTTTGGTTTTTTGTCCTTGCGATAGTTTACTGAGAATGATGTTTTCCAGTTTCATACATGTCCCTACAAAGGACACGAACTCATCATTTTTTATGGCTGCATAGTATTCCATGGTGTATATGTGCCACATTTTCTTAATCCAGTCTATTGTTGTTGGACATTTGGGTTGGTTCCAAGTCTTTGCTATTGTGAATAGTGCCGCAATAAACATACGTGTGCATGTGTCTTTATATCTTAACATAGGGTATATCTTATTTGAAACTTTCTATCTTAAGTACAAATTAATTAATTAATTAACCGAATCAAGGTCACACTCTGTTGCCCAGGCTGGAATGCAGTGGTACCCTCACAGTTCACTGCAGCCTCGACCTCCCAGGCTCAAGTGATCCTCCCATCTCAGCCTCCAGAGTAGCTAGGACTACAGGTGCATGCCACTGCACCCAGCTAATTTTAGTTTTTGAAGAGACAAGGTCTTACTATGTTGCCCAGGCTTGTCTTGAACTCCTGGGCCCAAGCGATCTTCCCACCTCAGCCTCCCAGAGTGCTGGGATTATAGATGTGAGACACTGCACCCAGCCTACTCTATTTTTCAGTTTCTGTTTTGGTGCTGCAATTTGCATGTTGAACCACAGGGCAACTGATTTTACTTTTCAACATAATTTTAACCTGGCACTTGAAATTAATGTTTTCCACCTTCCCATGTTCCACATAGCTTATAGGAAGTCTGTATTGAACAAAGAATATTTATATCAAGGTGGGATCTGAATCTGTGCCTTCTAGTTTGGAAAATTGAATTCCATTCAATTTTATAAATATTTATTGATTATTGGCCAGGTGTTGTGGTTCATGCCTGTAATCCCAGAACTTTGGGAGGTCAAGGTGGGTGGATTGCTTGAACCCAGGAGTTCAAGACCAGCCTGGACAGTATAGGAAAACTCTGTCCCTATGAAAAAATTAAAAAATTAGCCAGGCATAGTGGTGTGTACCTGTAGTCTCAGGTACTCGGGAGGCTGAGGTGGGAAGATCACTTGAGCCTGGGAGGTTGAGGCTGCAAGAACTGTGATCGTGCCACTGTACTCCAGCCTGGGTGACAGAGTGAAACACTGTCTCAATTTTTTAAAAATGCAAAATGGAAAAACTAGAAAAAATAAATTACTGTGTCTAAGACATTGTTAGGCAGTGAGGGGGAGATAAAGAGGAATAAGATGATATGTTCCTAACCATGTGCATATTTTATCATGTATTCCAATTATTATATTTGTTGGTTCATGTTTTTTCACCCCTTCAGGCAGGGAACGTGCCTTATTTGACTTTGTGTATAAGTTTTAAAACTATTTTTTTTTAAACCTGTTTTTGTTGTTGTTACTTTGCTTTTTTTTTTTTTTTTTTTTTTTTTTTTGAGACAGGGTCTCACTCTGTTGCCCAGGCTGGAGTGCAGTGGTGCAACCACGGCTCACTGCAGCCTAGACCTCCAGGGCTCAAGCCATCCTCCCACCTCAGCCTCTTGAGTCGCTGGGACTACAGGTACATGCCCCCATGTCCAGCTAATTACAAATTTTCTTTTTTTAATGACAGGGTCTTACCGTCTTGCTTGGACTTGTCTCAAACTCCTGGCCTCAAGGGATCCTCCTGCCTTGGGTCTCCCAAAGTTCGTTAGAGTCGTGAGCCACTGTGCCTGGCCAAAACTATTTGTTGAACTATGTTTTTGGCGCCCAAGTTGCAGTAAAACTAAGTGACCTTGATTTCTAATACGCGAGATAGACCCTTGTGGAACATGAACATGAGTCCATGACTCTCAGCAGCTTCATCTGGCATCAAGCATCCCTAATACCATATTTCTACTATATGTTTTAACAATGAGGTCTCCTGATTAGATCTTTAGATTAGCTTACTTATTTTTTCTTTTCCCCTTTGTCGTAAGATTATACTTAAATGAATGAATGAATAGGCTTGTAGTTAATTAAAAGAGATGTGTTAGATACACGGGAAAAAAAACTGTAGCACAAATTAGGGAACAGCAGCAGCTAAAGTATTAAGGTAGAAAAATACAGGATATCATCAGTAAAAGGGTGTAGCCCAGTTTGAGCAGAGTGGAATATGGGATGCCGGGGGATTAACATAACATAATGCAGGAAACATTTGTTCACTTGGGTACACAGTGGAGCTTAATAATGGTGTCACTGTCAATACTTGGCTGAGCTGTTGAGTTTCATTGGTACAGATAAAATCTTTGCTCCGTGGCCCCAGATAGCTTCCAGAACCTGCTAACTTTCTCTACAAGGTGCTCCAGAGCAAGTGCAAAAATGAGTTCCGTCTGTCACACCTACTCTATAAACAATATGAAGGTGTCTTAACTCATTGAGTGGCAAAAGCCTCTTCAGGTGCAAGGGTGTACAATTATATAGTACTACGTGAGGCTAATATGCTGATGCTCAAGTCTGTTTAAATAAACCAACAATCTCTGTGGGTCTAATTTTCCAAAGTGATGATTAGGGTTTTTTTTTTTGTTTTTTGATAGGGTCTCACTCTGTCACCCAAGCTGAAATGCAGCGGCATGATCACAGCTCACTGCAGCCTTGACCTCCCAGGCTCAAGCAGTCCTCCCATCTCAGCCTCTTGAGTAGCTGGGACCACAGGCATACACCACCATTTAGCCAGGCATGGTGGTGTGTGCCTGTGGTCCCAGCTACAGTGTCTCTCTGTATTGTCCAGCCTTGTCTCGAACTCCTGGGATCAAGTAATCTTCTGTCTCAACATCCCAAAGTAATTTCCCAAAAAAGTGAGTATGTCTTTATTTCTAAGGTTGTTCTGAACAAAAGATATTTCATCTCTCTCCAGCCTTGCCAAAATAAGAGGGTTTGGATATTCTTAGACCACCAATAGGCATTATACCAAACCTATGTCTTGCTACTAAAGAGGGACCATGTTTAAATGGCATCATGTAGGATGAAGTTGAAATGTGAGTTAAAATGTGGAATGGCCAAGGTCATTCAGGCAAGTAACTTTTCCAGAAATCATTTTAAAAATTGATTTTTATATGTTTAACTGTTTGAGATATTTTATGTCTAGTACAGTCTGGGAGCAAAATTTCTACAAAAGCTGATTTCACTCCAGCATCTATTTCAAATCATTTGTTTATTCAACAATTATTAGTTGAGTACTCACTACATGTCAGACCCTATTCTAAACCTCAGGGACAAGAAGTGAACAAAACCAAGTCCCTGCCTTCATGGAGCTTGCAATCTTGTGAGAGATACATAATAAATTAATCAATACATATATACCGTATCATCGCATGCTGATAATTACTCATTGGAAAATTAAAGCAGGATAAAGAGATAGAGAGTGAATGGGAGGGGTTATTTTATACAAGGTAGTCAGGTACAGCCACTCTTAGGTGGTGATGTTTGAGTAGATACATTAATGTAGTGAGGGAATAAACCATATACAGTTTCCGGGGAAGATCTTTCCAGGACAAGGCAGCAGCTTATCTGAAGGTTCTGAGGTATGAATGAGTTTAGCATATTCTAGAAATGGCAAGGAGAAGAGTGTGGCTAGAACAGGGTATACAAAGCAGTGGAACATGAGGTCAGAGAGGTGGAGGTGGATTGAATAAAAAACATGCAGGGCCATACTGACTCATGATTAGGATTTTAGACTTAATTAAAAAAGTGATTAGACAAGAGAGTAATGTGGTCTGGTTTACAATTTAAAAGTGCTCTGCTTGCCCTTGCCACTGTGTATAGGTTAAAATTGGCCAATTCCTGGTGACTATCTGACAGAGCCCCCTAAAAAGACCTCTTTCTTTTTACTTTGGGCAAAAAGAAATTTACCATAATTGCAGACCCTAGGGGAACTCAGTAGCACTCCAGTTCTCTGCCTTTAGTGTTTCAGTTTTCATTTCCCCCTTTCTGGTGGACATGGTCCCAGGCCCCTCATCAGTGTCTGGCTGAAAGTAATCTACTCAGCTTTACAGACACATGCACATTCTGTAACTATTCAGCCATTTCTCCCTGTCCCTAAGCCTGTGGGTGGAATAGATACGTCACTACATTTCTGTTAACCTGGTAGTAAGTATTTCATTACTTGGGTTCTCTGAAATAATTACTGGCCCGATAGAGGGGCTCCTGTTGTCATGAGACTTGCTTTAGTGCCTTGCTCTGACACTCCTGTTTCAAAGCATATTTGCAAATAGCTCCAGGAACTCCAGTAAAAGTCTCCTTTCCTTTTCCTCCAAAAGGATCAGTATATACCTGTAAACAACTTAGAACTTACAGTCCTCAAGTCACCACATTATTCTAGGAATAGCTTTCATTCTGGTTTTTTGTTTTTTTTTTTTCTCTCCCAGGCAAAAACTGAGAAGTAAAGTTCTTTAGCAACCAAATGGCAGAACCAGATTTAGAATCCAGTAAAAACTATCTGTGAAATGTAGGAAACTATGTCATTATATGTTGTTTTGTTGCTAAAGATATACTAATTTGCCATTTAAAATTTCACCTTCCACCAGGCACGGTGGCTCACGCCTGTGATCCCAGCACTTTGGGAAACTGAGGCAGGCAGATCATCTGAGGTCGGGAGTTCGAGACCAGCCTGACCAACATAAAGAAACCCCGTCTCTACTAAAAATACAAAAATTAGCCGGGCGTGGTGGTGCATTCCTGTAATACCAGCTACTTGGGAGGCTGAGGCAGGAGACTCACTTGAACCTGGGAGGTGGAGGTTGCAGTGAGCCGAGATCGCGCCATTGCTGGGCAACAAGAGCGAGACTCGGTCTCAAAAAAAAAAAAAATCACCTTCCTCAGTACCCAGACTATAAACTTTACTGGCTTTTATTTAGATTCAATTTTCAAAAAGAAGCTCCCCCCCACCCCATCAGTTTTATTTGAAAATATATTTTAAAACCTGCAACTTATTGGGAAAAATATGGAGATTGCTTTATTTTTGTTGTATGCATAATAAAATTAAATAACCAAGACTAACATTAATTTGAACTTTACCTTGGAACATGTCCACGAAGAACAAAGGAAGCCAGACTAATCTTCTTTTTGACTTTCTCCACTCTAGCTTCTTATATCAAAGACCCTTGGACACAAGTAAGTTATAGCTTTTGAGTTACTTATGGTAGCTTGGATCCATCCTGAAGGCTTTGCATACTTAGAATAGAGATTTTGCCCTGATTCCAGTCTTCTATCTGTTTTTCAAGTTATTTCGGCCATTATTTTACTTCATTCAGGTTCCTTATCTTTCAAACCACATTATTTGGGAGGATGAGTTATGGGCTGAATCAGACTGATTGTCAATTTTGATTTGGGAGGAAGGTTTCTGAAATGCAACAGTGCTGTAGCTCATTGCTCAGTATTCCAAGAGATATCATTGCTATGATTCTCAAAGTTTTCAAATCTTTAGAAAGAATGTTGGACAGCTAATATGTTTCAGGCATATTACTTCAGAGCAAATCTCCTAAGAGATTGGTAGACCTCCTCCAAAGCTGACTTTGGCTATGCTTGGGTTTGTTTAACTAAGATAATGAAATAAAGGCAGCTAACTGCAGATAAGCTTCCACATGCTTTTTCTTTAATGCAAAGTTTACAGTGACTCCAAATCAAAATTTGGCAATTTTTCTAATGCAGGGTGCCACACTGCTGACTTCTATTATTCTGGAAAAGGAATAAGCATGGGCAAGGTGCACAAAGAGGACTCTCACTCTGCTGAAGGAGGCAATCTACAGATAGTGTTAACGTGCTTATGTTTTAAAATGAAAATAAGGCCAGGCGCGGTGGCTCACGCTTGTAATCCCAGCACTTTGGGAGGCCGAGGTGGGCGGATCACGAGGTCAGGAGATCGAGACCATCCTGGCTAACACAGTGAAACCCCATCTCTACTAAAAATACAAAAGATTAGCTGGGTGAGGTGGTGGGCACCTGTAGTCCCAGCTACTGGGGAGGCTGAGGCAGGAGAATGGCGTGAACCCCTGGGGGGCGGAGCCTGCAGTGAGCCGAGATCGCGCCACTGCACTCCAGCCTGGGCGACAGCGAGACTGTCTCAAAAAAAAAAAAAGAAAATTTTTCTTAGATAGGTTAAATATATTTGATTTTAGGTAGCAAGTGGATTTTTAGGGGTTAGAGCAGGCGTTGGCACATTTTTTTTTGTAAAAGTCCAAACATTAAATATTTTAGTCTTTGTGGATTACACAATCCGTCACAGCTTCTCAACTCTGCTGTTGTGGTGCAAAAGCATGCATAACACTACACAGCTGAATGGGCATGACTGTATTCAAATAAAACTTTATTTACAAAAGCACAGCAGGCTGAGTTCGGCTCATGCACCATAGTTTACTGACTTCTTGATTATAATACTTACAGTAGAGGTTTCTTAATCTAATAATTTCAACACAGCCAAAGGACATAATGAAATTATTACTATTATTTTTGAGACAGGGTCTCACTCTGTCACCCAGGCTGGAGTGCAATGGTGCCATCTGGACTTACTGTAACCTTGAGCTCCTGGACTCAAGCTGGAACTACCAGCTACTCTGGAGGCTGAGGTGCCTCTGGAGTGTGAGGTATACCACCACACCCAGCTAATTTTTCTTTAGTAGAGAAGGGGTCTCATTATGTTATCCAGGCTGGTCTGGAACTCCTGGCCTCAAGTGATCCTCCTGTCTCGGCCTCCCAAAATGCTGGGCTTATAGGTGTGCCCAGCCCATCATGAAATTATTAGACAACTGAGAGAATGACTTGAGATGGGGTAGCTACTTTGTAACCTTGCCATCAACCCTAGTGTCTTCATTCTACTAAAAGTCACCTCATCTGCTGCCTTTGGACTTGAGCTAATATTTTACTCTGGCTAAAAGAGGAGACACTGCTGATATTCATTTTTCATTGATCTTATTCTCATAATTCCCTTAGAAATAGCAAGATCTGGCATTAGAATTCTAGAAGATTAGAATTTCTAGAAGTCTTGCTTATAGCAAATTTCATAAGGCAACTAGTGACTTTAAAAAGGATCTTTATAGGAGCCATTTGAAGTACAATAAGTAGGAGTCATTTCAATGTATCACACTCCAGTTTCTAATTTTGCATATGGCCAAGTAACACTTTATGTCATTTTGCTGCTCAATTCCTTTTAGAACTTGTCTAAATAGTTTTGGGCATTTATTAAGACATGCACTTGTTTTTTTCTTACCATATATCAGAATAACCATATATAACTATTGTGCTTTTCCTTAAGGCTTACAGAGAGAATATCCTTCAATAAGGACTTTCACATATGTTTTCTCATTTAATATAATTTAATTATTTTTACAGATGAATCACAGAGAAGATAAAGTTACTTGCCCAAGGTCACCCAACTAGTTGAGTGCAGTCAGGCTTCAAAAACAGGTGTGTCTAACTGCAGAGACTTTGCTTTTTCCACTACATCACAATCACAATGCCTACAGGAAGCTACTTGCAGTTCTTGGCAGGCATTCTCCTTTTTTTTTTTTTTTTTTTTACCTTAGTTGTTTTCAAGTAAATCATAGAAGAAACTGAATAGTATAGTATTTGATTCTTTTCCTATATTTCGGAAAGACGTGTTTTCAAAAGGGGATATGGTGAATGCTTTTCTTTAAAAAAACCATAGTTCTATAACTAGAATATTTCCAAATAAGGGTGACTTCCAAAAATGATTTGCTTTCTTGGCAGTCTCCGCACATTCTTTGTGAATGCAACTACATTTCCCATCTTCCTTGTTCAGCAAAGAGTCATATGCTAATAAAATTTTTTGAAAGGTGTGGCTTGGTAATATTCTTTTCAAATTTGAAATAATCAGACTTCCTGGCATCATAATTTTAAACTGTGGTAGAGCTGGCTGATAAGTTAAACATCTGGAAATTGACTTTTATTGGGGTGTAGTTCTGTGTAACCCTGAATGTGGATATGAATTGGGGTAGAAGCTAATGCCAAAATCTTAAGATAAAGCTATTCAAGTGTGTGCTTTTTATAAGTGTGAGATAAATTTCCTTTTATCAGAATGGCTTTTTTTTTTCTTGGCCAGAGCAGAAAATACCATAGTGAATCATTGCATGATAAAAACTGGGGTTAGAAGAGCTCATCGAGCTCATCCTTAACATTGTTGCAGCATGTATGATTCTGAGGCTTCATTGTTATGCAAAAATATAACTATTTCTCTAACATCTATATTTCAGAGTTTGAGCCCCAATGGTGGGCTCCTTAACATAGCAATGTCATGCATTTGAGTTCTTGTATGGTACCAAGGTGCTGGGGGATATGGGGTGAATCACAGTAATGAAGAGACAGGCATATAGTTGTTAATCAGAGGTGTAAATAGATAACTGCTGAGATGTCCGGTCTCCTGGCCCTTGGGTCCCTTCAAGTCAGAGGTCCTTGACTGCTTTCCTAGTGCTCTTGGGGCTGAGGAATCTTGGCCAATTCTTCCTACAGACTTGCCTGTCAAGAAGCACCTAACAGCCGTTGCTTTCTAGGATCTTGATGCTTCCCTACTAGAACAGCCGATAAATGAAAGTTACTTGATTCTCTGCACTCCTCTCGCCCAGCTTGGAATAATCCATTTCTAGTTTGAGGAAAAGCCTTCTTCCTCCTTTCTATATTTTAAATGTCCTCAGTGCTTCTGGAATTTCTTCCTTTGTGGGATTAGACCTCTTGAATCCCCGAACTTGCAAGACACTTATGGTTTTTGCTGTGTCACCTTATCTCTTTTCCCCAAGACAGTGAGAACACAGCCAGCTACCTACTTAGATGGAAGGAATGAAAAGGGCAGAATATATGAAGAAAAAAGTAGTTAAAACCTTAAAATATTAGCTTGTCACCTTATTCATAAGAACCAGCTAATTGCTCATCTGCGGAGTTTTCTCAGTGCTTGATGAACTTTGATTTAGAGTACAGAAATAATAGTGTTATGGTGACTATCACAAAAATCAGTATAAGCCTATAAAACCCAGTCCTTAAAAACTCTAGAATGAGAAGTGGGGCCACGGTGCTGAAGAAAGGGCTGCTCCTGTGAGAGTTTCGACTTTTCTATCTTTTTAAAAGAATACTAATTTTGCCAGGCATGGTGGCTCATGCCTGTAATTCCAGAAATTTGGGATGCCGAAGCAGGTGGATCACCTGAGGTCAGGAGTTCGAGACCAGCCTGGCCAACATGGCAAAACCCTGTCTACTAAAAATACAAAAAATTAGCCGGGTGTCGTGGCGGGTGCTTGAACCCGGGAGGCAGAGGTTGCAGTGAGCCGCGATCGCGCACTCCAGCCTGGGCAACAAGAGCAAAAAAACTCCGTCTAAAAAAAAAAATTAATTTTATCATTATTTTGTAGAGACAAGGTCTCGCTGTGTTGCCCAGGCTGAACTTAACCTCCTGTTTCCTTCCTTCCTCCTTCCTTCCTTCCTTTTCTTTCTTTCTTTCCTTTCTTTCTTGATGGAGTCTTGCTCTGTTGCCCAGGCTTGAGTGCGGTGGCGTGATCTCGGCTCACTGCAACCTCCACCTCCTGGGTTCAAGTGATTCTCCTGCCTCAACCTCCTGAGTAGCTGGGATTTCAGGCATCCGCCACCATAGTGGCTAATTTTTGTATTTTTCATAGAGATGGGGTTTTGCCATGTTGGTCAGGCTAGTCTCAAACTCCTGACCTCAGGGCATCTACCAGCCTTGGCCTCCCAAAGTGCTAGGATTATAGGCGTGAGCTACCGCACCTGGCCAACCTCCTATTTTCTAATTATCATTAATACTGACTACAGAGCAGTTGTTTGGACCACAACAGAATACATATTATGCAGCAATTAAAAGTTATCCTTTTAAGAAATATTTAATGTCATCAGGAAGTGCTCACAATGTAATGTCAAATGAACAAAGTAGGATTTTAAAAGTTTGCATCTAGAGAATATCAGAGATCATGTTTATTTTCATATACTAGAACTCTGACTACAGTAGGTTTTTCAAATAGGATTTTATTTTCCTCATATTACCAAAAATATGAAGGTAGAACATCCTGAGCTTCTGCAATGTTTTCCCGTTGTCATCCATGTCCCAGGCTCCTTCTATCTTTCCATTCTACCACTCTTAGCCAGTGATTTTGTCCTCATGCTTGTCATCTCATGGTTACAAGGTGGGTGTTCCACATCCAGCCTCACAGGCATGCTCCCAGGAAAAGAAAAAGGAAATAATAAGGAAAGCAAGATGTTGCCTGAAATCTCCAATAAACTTTCCCTTCCATCTCATTCATCCAGAATCTTTAACTAACTGGAAACATTGGTTTTTGCTGGAACTATTGCTGTACTGTAGAGAATTGAATTCCTTTAGTAAAGAAGAAGGGTAAAATGCACATTAGATTGGTGTATCTCAATGTAGTAACAAAAAGAAGCATAACACAAGCAGCCATACCTCTATTCTCTTGCCCAGATAGAAGACTAAGTGACTATATGCCAAAACATTACCAGTGTTTATATTTTAGTGGTATTGTTTTTAATCTTCTTATTTATAATTGTGTGTATTCCTCGAATTTTCTAGAGTGAACATATACTATTTTTATAATCTGAGAAACAGCAATTTTAAACAAAAATGTACACACATAAGTTTAAAAATGAAATACTTCTTTATGTACTAATGTAGCAAGCATTCTACTTATATGATGCTAAAAAAAGCAAATTTCAAAAAACTCTGATCCCATTTATTCTGTTAAAATATAGAGAGATTTGGACAAGGCATAGATATCCTTATAAGAACTGAAAGGAATTTGTAAGACTATGCATCAATCTGTTAAGTTTTCTTGGAGGAGCAGTGTTGAGGGAAGCATACCTGATTTTTTTTTAATGATACATTTGTTATTATTTAAATTCTTTTTATGACAAGAATATATTGCTATTTTTTTTTCATTTTTGTTTTTTGTTTTGTTTTGTTTTGTTTTTTTGAGACAAAGTCTTACTCTGTTGCCCAGGCTGAAGTGTAGTGGCTCAATCACAGCTCACTGCAGTCACAACCTCTTGGGCTCAAGCGGTCCTCCCACCTCAGGCTCCCAAGTAGCTGAGACTATGGGTGCGCACCACCATGTCCAGCTAATTTTTCATTTTTTTTGTAGAGGTGGGGGACTCTTTATGTTGCCCTGGCTGGTCTCAAACTCCTGGGCTCAAGTGATCCTCTTGCCTCAGCCTCCCAAAGTGCTAGGATTACAGTTGTGAACCACCGCTATCAGCCTACGGCTTTTAAAGATTTAAATCTAAATATATCAAAGTAAACAAAAATTTAAGTTAGTCCAATAAATGGTCACGGTCTTTAAGGCTCCAGACTTCTGGTTTTAAGACAGTGATTTTTTGCTCATTTTGGGTAGAGTAGAGCCTTTGCAAGATATAGTGAAGTATGAGATGTTGCCTTCCTCAATTTCAGAAATGTGCTGTTGAATAATTGCTTTCATATGGGACATAAATATCAGTGAGAAAAGGGATCACAGACCCTAGCAGAGTAGGAAAGGTCAGTAGCAGATCAAAAGATGGATTGCATTGAAAAAGACAACTCCACCTTGAACACCAAAGACAAGTTTGTAGGAAGCAATAATCAAGTCCTGTTACTTGGTGGTCTTGGAGGTCACATGAGTATTTTTCTTGATTGCCAAAAAAACTCCTATTGCAGTTCTGCAAGCTGTTTACAGCCATTCACAGGCTTGCCTTCTTTCCTGAGAGATATTAACAGTGATAGATGACATTTTGGAGCACAATGCACATATCCCTGTTCTCTTTCTGCAACCAGAAGGCCCATGATTACCCCCTTAGAAACAACAGCAGTCTGAATGCGCATGGCATGGACTAGACTTATCACCAGTGGGAATGGGACCATTGTCCCAAAATGAACTTTTTTCTACTCCTGTGATTTAAGTATGCCTGAACTGCTGAAGAATACAAGACAGCATTTTATGTATGAAAGCTACTGCTGGGATGGCTCTGGAAAAAAAGCGTATTTCCACTATAGACACTGAACTTTTAGAATCTCTGTTGACCGGGCATGGTGGCTCACGCCTGTAATCCCAGCTCTTTGGGAGGCCGAGGCGGGTGGATCACGAGGTCAGGAGTTTGAGACTAGCCTGGCCAACATAGTGAAACCTTGTCTCTACTAAAAATACAAAAAATTAGCAGAGTGTGGTGGTGCACACCTGTAATCTCTGCTACTCGGGAGGCTGAGGCAGGAGAATCGCTTGAACCCGGGAGGCAGAAGAATTGCTTGACCCCTGGAGGCAGAGGTTGCAGTGAGCTGAGATCACACCATTGCACTCCAGCCCAGGCGACAGTGCGAGACACCATCTCAAAAAAAAAAAAAAGAATTTGTCAAATCAGCTTTTTTTTTTTTTTTTTTTTTTTTTTTGCCTTTTGGTAAGGCAACAACGTAAAAACAAGCAGCCTCTACTCCCAAGACTGCACATTCTCTTTTTGGCAGCTGCATTTGCTCCTCTGGTTTTTATCGTTTGTTTAATTGAAAGTATGAAGATTTGCCCTTCTCAAATTCTTTCCCACATTCTACTTCCCAGTGTCTATGCCTCAAGGATTTCTCCATCTGCTTCTAACCTCCCAGAGAAATCTAAAAGAGGCTCTCCACTTTCCCTCTTATGCTAGCCAACAATATGTGAGTGGAAGTCTATTACCCATTTCAGTTTCTGTTTTCTTCTCTGGCCACCTGGGAATCAGGCATGAAAATTAAGAAATGTATTTGCAAAGTGCTGAGGGAGTCATTAAAGATATGGGCAAGGAAGTACATATTACATATGTACCTATCCTCTTGGAAATCATCTGAGGGGCCTGGGGTTCTAGTTAACACTGAAATTGTTTGCCTTTAGATTCAATCATAGGAATGAAAAATGAGCAACTTAGAGAAAAACCACCAGAAACGGTGGATGCTTCTCTTTCCCTCTGCAAGGCTGCCAGAAGACCTGCTGTTTTTCTTTGACCACTTCGGAAAGGTCCATGGGGTTGTCGACTTGGAGCAGGGCCTCCTCCTCTACTGCTACCACCAGCACACGACCACACACTCTGTCTTGGAGGCCACCATCTGGCCCTGCCGCGCCCACTTTCTCGTCCTCACGCACTGGGTGATCTTCACCGTCTGGAACTGGGGGCAAGCAGGGGTGCAGGCTGGATTGCAGCGTAAGGTTGGTCTGTTTTGTGACATTGATGAGAACAAGCTCACGGGCCTCTACTGCTAGGGGACCCTCAGGAAAGGCCCAGGGTTCCGATCTACCCACTGCCCTTCGTCATCTGTGTGAAGCTGGGCTTCACATATGCAGGGGGCCAGAAGGTCGACCAGAGGGGTGAGTTTGAGGATAACCTGAGGCCTCCTGAACCTGCAGGAGGACTGGGACTTCCTTCCCTTCCTCCGAGAAAGCTGCAGCAGCCACTTTCAGGCAAGAGTCCTGACAACTTCCAGCTGTTGCCTGCTGCTGCATCTCTGGGCTTTTGAGACCTTCCAGGCATGATTTGTCCCTTTACAACATTCGCCTTTTGTGTTAAGTGCTCAGTTCAGCCCCTTGGACCTGGAGGCTATGACAGTAGCTATCTTGTATGTGCAGTCCTGCAGAGAGGAGCCTGTCCCACCAGCGTGGCAGTAGCCATCAGGGTCTCACTGTGGACCAAAACTGTCCCTGGATACAGGCTGCCTGGTCCTTTTGGACCCCAGGCCTTGGATATAGGCTCGGGACCTCCTTGCAGGTGACCTTGGCCAGTCAAGGGGACTCCGTGCTAGTCTTTTTCATCTAAAATGGGAGGCAAGAAGGAGGTTTTTTTGTTTGTTTGTTTGTTTTGTTTTGTTTTGAGATGGAGTTTTGCTCTTGTTGCCCAGGCTGGAGTGCAATGGCACAATCTCGGCTCACCGCAACCTCCACCTCCCGGGTTCAAGCGATTCTCCTGCCTCAGCTTCCCGAGTAGCTGAGATTACAGGCATGCACCACCACACCTGGCTAATTTTGTGTTTTTAGTAGAGACGGCGTTTCACTGTATTGGCCAGGCTGGTCTCAAACTCCTGACCTCGTGATCTGCCGGCCTCGGCCTCCCAAAGTGCTGGGATTACAGGTGTGGGCCACCACACCTGGCTGAGAGAGGCATGTTTTAAGGCTTGAATGAAATAAAAGTTAATCTGCAAAGTTAAAAAACTAAAAATCCATAATGTATTTTGATAAAAATTTACTCCCTAGCCTTTTTTCTTTTTTTTTTTTTTCTTGAGACTAGGTCTCACCATATCACCCAGGCTGGAGTGATGGGATCATGGCTCACTGCAGACCTCAAACTCCTGGGCTCAAGGAATCCTTCTACCTTAGCCTCCTGAGTAGCAGGGTCAACAGGTGTGTACCACCACCTCCGGCTAAGTTGGTTTATTCTTTTTTAGATACAAACTCTCCCTTTGTTGCCCAGTCTGGTCTTGAACTCCTGGCTTCAAGCAATCCTTCTGCCTCAGTCTCCCCAATTGCTAGGATTACAGGCTTGAGCCGTCTCACCTGGCCCTAACCTTTTTAAAATATGTGTTTTTGGGAAACTTTTCACCCATTGAAAAATCAGCAATCTTCATTTTTTGTTTTCTGAAAGAACACCTTTATGAATATTTTTATAGGTTGTCAAACAAATATACTTAGTAGACTAATTTATGGCAGAATTCGAGAAACAGGGCGGCCCAAGCTATGAAATTGCACCCTGTGTTATTTGGGAGGCTTGCGTGCTTGAGTTGCCAAACTAAGCCGCACAACTGTTCTAAGCTCTTGACTGCATTGGCTTTTGCGTGACCATTTTCCTTCTTGCTCCACGTTGATTTTAGACATCTTTGAAAAATTATCATTCTCAGACGTTTGGACAAAGAGGAAAATTGTTGCCTTGGCTCCAATATCAATTCCTTTCATAACACTAAATATGCCATTACTACTAGAGTTTTAGTTCTCCGTTTCTCCCCGAGGACATTGGTATTAAGAAGAGATTTGGCTCAAGCTACCTGATCATACTTATCTTGTATACAGTTGCTAATACAATATGATTAGCAAGACTTGGGTATAATGTTACAGTGGTGTGGTAACAGAATTCTGATTTATTCTACAGGCCCTTTGGCCATTTTGTTATTTTCCCCATTCAAGTCTATTTTTTGTATTTCTAAGAAAAAGAATGTTACAGTTAGGTTATAACTATGTGGCACCGCCACAATTATCATTTTCTATTCAATTTAAAATTTTGACTGTCATAAAATGCAAGCTTTACTGAATTAGAATCATTCTGAATTGTTTTGTTCCTTAGGACAACACAATAGCTAGACCTACAAGTTCCGAGTCTGGTTACTAATGTAATTCAACCAGTCAGGCAGTGATCCAGTCCATTGTTCAGCCACTGAACCCCAACAAAAAGCTAATTTCATCAGTTATATCAATCTTGTCTGAAGATTTATAACTTGAGTAGCGTTATTTCAACAGACTCATTTTCCATAGGGCATCTGGAAAATGAAGATACTATAGAAAACAAAGAAATAAAAGTAGGGAAAAGAAGGATGATCATTAGATGTGTTCACCATGTTTCCTTCCAGTTCTGTTTTTATCATATGACTACACAATTTGTTCAAGTCCAGATAAATTATTGCTTCCCACAGGTCATCATTCTTTCCACTCATGTCAAAACTATTCATCATCATCTCCAAAGTGTGTTTTGACTTATGCTGTGCTTTGTAAAGGATACACCCAAGGTTGGAGGTGAAATATGTGTCAGAGACTAGGACTACAAAAATTAGATGTTTGGCTTTGTTCATGGATACTCCCCAAGTTTGATCATGTACTTTCATGCTTCTGACCATATGCAGTTCTGTCCCTTTTGTATAAAACACCCAATGATTCCCTTGCACAGCTGGTTAATTTTTCAAAGTCCTTTGAGAAGCAAACCAGTGTCACTTCTTCCAGAATGTCTTTCTTGTCTTTAACGCACTGGTAATAAATTATTCAATAACAACTCTCATTTTTTAGTAATTTCCATGGGCCAGAAAATGTACTGTTTTGAAGTCATTATCCTTCCTGACTATTCCTAAATCAGTATTTAATTATCACAACTACATTAGGAAGCACATACTACCCCAACTTCCCAAAGAGGAAACTGCTGTTTAAAGAGATTAAGTAACATTCTTAAGGCCACACAGCCAGTACATGG
This sequence comes from Hylobates moloch, assembly GCF_009828535.3. Taxonomy (NCBI): domain Eukaryota; kingdom Metazoa; phylum Chordata; class Mammalia; order Primates; family Hylobatidae; genus Hylobates; species Hylobates moloch. The sequence continues at coordinate 97,202,800 of NW_026652282.1, read as the reverse complement.
TAGAGGCAAGATTTGAACCTGATTTCTGTAGTCTATGTTCTAAGCCACTAGAGCATATGGTTTGGCTCTGTATCCCCACCCAAATCTCATCTCAAATTGTAATCCCCACTTGTCAAGAAAGGGAGGTGATTGGATTGTGGGGGTGGTTTCTCTCATGTTGTTCTCATGATAGTGAGTGAATTCTCAAGAAATCTGGTTGTTTGGTAAGTGTGAGGCTCTTCTTCCCTCGTGTACTGGCTCTCTCTCTCTCTCTATCTCACCTGCCGACAAGTAAAACATGCCTGCTTCCCCTTCCACCTTGATTGTAAGTTTCCTGAGGCCTCCCTAGCCATGCAGAGCTGTGAGTCAATTAAACCTCTTTTCTTTATAAATTACCCAGTCTCAGGGAAGTTCTTTATATAGCTGTGAAAACAGATTAATACAAGTATTGTTTCCCAAAGAGCAGCACGTGAACCACTGCAGCTATAAGACAATTTTCAATGGACATCTTTACATGAATAATTTTCTATTATTTCTTCTTTTTTTGCAAAACATTCGGAAAATAAGAAAACAAATAAATTCTCAGCATTTTGCCGAATTTTCTTTGTATTTTTATTTTGAAGAAAATAAACATTACATATAGAGTTAGAGACCTCTTTGTGGCTCTCCCAGATCTCATTCCTTTCCAGTCCTCCTCAGAGGTAATCATTATCCTAAATTTAGTGTTTATCTTTCCACTACAAGTTTTTAAACGACTGCTAAGTACATATTTATCAATATACAATATGTAGTATTGTTTTACTTGTCTTCAAACTTTATGTAAATATCATACCACATGTGTTATTCTGCAGCTTGTTTCATTCACTCAACATTTAGTTACTGATATTTATTTATTTGATACACTTGGCCTCTGTTCATGCATTTCAAATGCTGAACATCATTTCATTGCATCAAAATGTCACCAGTTTATTTATACATTCTCCTTTTGACTGACATATATATTACTTCCAATGTTTGATATTATAAATAATGCTGCTCTTAGCATTCTGTTGCATGTCTTCTTGTGCACATGTGCTAGATTTCTTCCAGGTACAAAGAAGCAGAATTGTAGATATAGATTATATGTATCTTCAACCTTACAAAATATTACCAAATTGCTCTCTGAATGTGTCAATTTTCATTCCCACCAGCAGTTTATGAGAATTCCCTTTTCTCAAATTCTTTAACCAACTTAAGTTTTCCAATCTTGTGAGTGGGAAATGTTATTTTGTAGTTTTAAATTTGCATTTCCTGATATTAGTGATGTTAATGGAGTTTAGTAAATGGCCAATAAACTCCTTTCATGGGGGTTTATTAGAATAACCCCATGAAAGGGGTTTATTGGCCATTTGGATTTCTTCTTTTGTGAATTGCTCATTATCCCTATTAAAATTATTTATTTTTAAAATTTATATAGAGTAAAATTCACTATTTTTTGGTACATGCTATGAGTATTTGACCAATGCATACAGTTGTGTAATTACCACCACAGACAAGATATATGAAATAATATCCCTTTGTAGTCAACCCCTTTCTTTATGCACAATCCCTGGAAACTGCTGATTTCTTCTCCATCCCAATAGTTTTGTCTTATCCAAAACGTCATATAAATGGATTACACAACATGTAGATTTTGGGTATCTGGTTTCTTTCACTTAGCATAATGTGTTTAAGATTCCTCCATGTTGTTATGTATTTCAGTAGATTGTTATTCTTTGTTGCTGAGTGGAATTCCATTGTATGGATGTACTACCATGTATTTGTTAATTTACCAGTTGAAGGGGTGTTTTAGATTGTGAATAAAGTTGCTATGAGATTTTGCATATAAGTTTTTGTGAGGCATATGTTTTCATTTCTCATGGGATTGCTGGGTCTGAGACTAGGTAATTTATAAAGAAAAGAATTTTATTTAGCTTGTTGTTTTGCATGCCAGGAAATTCGAGGACACGGCCTTGGCTTCTGGCCAAGGCCACTTGTTGCATCATAACATAGCAGAGAAGGTCAAGGGAAGTGGACACATGCAAAGAGACAAAACCAACGGGCATCCTGGCTTTATAACAACCCACTCTCCTTGGAACTAATCCATTCCTGGATAATTAATCTAGTCTCGTGAGAGCAATAACTCATCCATTACCTCTAGAAGGGCACCAAGCCATTCATAATGGCTCTGCCCCCATGAACCAAATGCCTCCCACTAAGCCCCATCTACCAACACTGCCACATTCAGGATGAAATTTCAGTATGACTTTTGGTGAGGACAAACAAACCATATCCGATTCATAGAAGCTTGTGTAAATAATGATACATAGTTTTCCTTTAATCTGTTAATATAGTAATTTATATAATTAGATTTCCCAATTTTGACCCATTCTTTCATTCTTGTGGAAAATGCTACCATGTTGAATTATATCAGGTTTTTATACACTGTTCAACTTCATATTCTTGTGTTCTTTTTTTTTTTTTTTTTGTGAGACAGGAACTCACTCTGTCTCCCAGGCTGGAGTGCAGTGGCTCAAACAAGGCTCACTGCAGCCCTGACTTCCAGGGCTCAGGTGATTCTCCCACCTCAGCCTCCTGAGTAGCTCGGACTACAGGTGTGTGTCACCATGCCTGGCTAATTTTCATATTTTTTTGTGGGGATAGGGTTTCACTGTGTTGTTCAGGCTTGTCTTGAACTCCTAGGCTCAAGTGATCCGTCCACCTCAGTCTCCCACATTGCTAGGATTACAGGTGTGAGCCACCACACGTGGAGGATATTCTTGTGTTCCGTTTAGGATACTTTGCACTCATGTGCATATGAGAATTTGGTCTTATACTGTATATATTTCTTGTACTGAAATCGTCTGGATTCAGTATCAAAGTCGTATATAGGCCTCAGGGCATGAGCTGGGTACCCCCTCTCTTTCTAGTTTCTAAATTAGTTTCTATGAATAGTATCTATCTCTGCCTGATGGTTTTAGTAAAACTCGCGTGTAAATCTTCAAGGCCCTGGTATCTGTTTTGAGTATGGTAAGGGAGAAGACTTGTTCACATACTCAGTTTAATGATTACCAGTTTATTTAGGTTTTCTGTTTCTTCTTAATCAGCTTGGTTTAGTAATTAATTAATTAATTTTAATCTTCACAACCTACTCCCATTTTTCTCTTCAACCTACAAATAATTACTTAAATGACATTTTATTTAACATTGAATATGTGTTTGATATGTACTTTTGTTTGCGTTACTGCCAAATATATGGAGATTTTTATATACATGGGTTTTAATTTAGGAAAATGGTATTCTGTTACACATTGTATCTCATTCTGTGCCCTACTTTTCTACTCAGCAGTATGTTTTAAAGATCTATTTAAGGTGTGGTAAGTGAATCTAATGCATTGCTTCTAACTGCTGCATTAGAACTTCATGAAACATCTGTGTGTACCATATTTTACCTGTCCACTTTTCTAATGAGGAACTTTCTGGTTACCTTCATCTTCCTGATGCCATAAACAATTCTGACGTGAATGTTTTCTCTGTGTCTTCTTATTGGCCTTTGTGAGAATCTTTGGTTTCTATCCTTAGTGAAACTGTTGGCCATATTGGTAATTTGACTGTGTACAGATCAGTTGCTGTCTATAATGGCTGCAACAGTCTACACTCCTGCCAACGGAACAGAACCTTTGTTCTATTACCACATGCCTACATTTGTCATTTTATAGCGTTTAGAATTTTGCCAGTCTAATAAGTGTAAAATGATATGCACGCTGTTTTAATTTTCATATATCTGATTTTCAGTGATTTTGAATACCTTATCATATTTCTGCTACCTTTTTGAGTTTATTCTCTAAGTTGCTTGTTCATATTCTCTATCCATTTTTCTATTGGGTGTGCTAGCTTTATCTTTCTGCTTTGCAAAATATGCTTGTATATTCTAGGTATTAACTCCTTGTTTGTTTTTTGTTTTTTGAAATTTCAAAATTCTTATCAGCTTCCATAATTCTATCATATAATAATTTTGTCAGAGATGTCCTTAGTTTAACAGAACTTTGATATTTTGAAGTTACCAATATAATCAATGTTTTCTTTTGCATTTGTGCAGTTAGATAAGGTCCTGATTACATTTTTCTCCATACGTTGAGCTGGTTTATCAATCTTTTTCTTCCATTGATTTGTTTTGCTATTATGTTCCATTTGTTCTATTTATTATTATTATTTAGAGACAAGGTCCCTCTATTTTGCCCAAACTGGACTTGAACTCCTGGGTCAAGCAGTCCTCCCACCTCAGCCTCTCAAGTATCTGGGACTACAGACACATGCCACTATGCAGGGCTAGTCTGTTATTCTTGAGGTAACTCCATAATTGCCTTTATAGGGTTAACTTAGCTATTCATAGACCTTTATTCATCGATATAAATTTTAGGCTGGCCACGGTGGCTCACACCTGTAACCCCAGCACTTTGGGAGGCTGAGACAGGTGGATCACCTGGGGTCAGGAATCCGAGAGCAGCCTGACCAACATGGTGAAACCCCATCCCTACTAAATACAAAAAGTTAGCCGGGTGTGGTGGCACATGCCTGTAATCCCAGCTACTTGGGAGGCTAAGGCAGGAGAATAGCTTGAACCTGGGAGGTGGAGGTTGCAGTGAGCCGAGGTCGTGCCACTGCACTCCAGCCTGGGCAACAAGAGTGAAACTCCATCTCAAAAAAATGTATATATACATATTATATATAATATATATATAATATGTACATACATATTTTTTTAAATAAAATTTATCAAGTTCCTCAAACAATTCAACTGGAATTTAGATTGGTATTGCATTAAACAGGTTAAATTGGTGAGAATGTTTACAATAAGTTGTCCTATCCAAGAGTATGGACCATTTCTCCATTTATTTAAATAATATTTTATTCTTTTATTGGAATTTTTTCTCCATAAAGGCATTTGTTACTTTTGTCTTTATATTATTTGTAATTTCTTTTTGCTATTGTGACAGTTTCACATTTGCATGTCTCTTCTAGCACGTTATTACTGGTGTGAAGAAATGGAAGTTATTTTTGGAGATTGATATTTTATCTGGCAACCACTTTGAACTCTCATATTAATTATAATTCCGCAGTTTGCTGAATTTGTTGCTGATGGCTTTTAGGTAGATTGTCATATTTTTATTGCAAGTAATTGCAGGGGTGTTTGTTTGTTTTTTGTTTTTTGTTTTGGCTTTTTTTTTTTTTTGAGATAGTTTCTCACTCTGTCGTCTAGGCTGGAGTACAGTGGCGCAATCACAGCTCACTGTATTTTCAAACTCCTGGGCTCCAGGGATCCTTCCACCTCAGCCTTCTGAGTAGCTGGGACTACAGGCATGTGCCACCACACACAGCTAATTAAAATTTTTTGTGTGTGTAGAGACAGGGTCTTGCTATGTTGCCCAGACTTGCTAGTGTGGAACTCCTGGCCTCAAGCGATCCTCCACCTCAGCCTCTCAAAGTGCTGGTTTTACAGGTGTGAGCCACTGCACCAGGCCCTTTCATTTTTTATTAATTATTTTTTTCTTTATATCATTGGCCATGGCTGGCAGCAATAGGTTAAAACTTAGCAGTGATAGATGGGAACTATGGTCTTGTTTCTGATCTCAAAGAGAATAAATCTAAAGTTTCTTCATTGTTATAATACTTACTATAGTTTTTTAAAAATGTAACCTTTAACAAGTTAAAGAATTATCTTTCTGTTTCTCGTTTGCTAAAAAGTTTCCCCCTTCCTTCCTTCCTTTTTAGGGAATACAGAAAAATTAATATCTGTTCTTTATTGTCCACTTATGCTGCAGGAACTATGTTGTACATTTTACAGCATTATTCCTTTTTATTCTCAGAGCCACCCCAAACAAGTGAATACTACTATTAATCCTATTTTACTCATGAGGGAACAGAGCCTCAAAGGGGTTAAATTTTAAACATTATCCAAAGAATGATGGGAAGCTGGTACCCAAACCTTGGTCAGGCTGACTTCAAGGCAGAATCTTAATGAAATGCAAGCATCGAAGTGTTATTAAGTACCTTTTGTATAAAGCCTTAAATATTTGCAGTTACCTCTTTAGGTCTTCATTGGCTTCTTTCTACTGACTGAGTATCCTTAAATTTGCTGCAGCATCCTGTCAGGGGTCGCCATGGACTTCTGGTTCATTTAACCAGCTTTGTTTCACCTGCACACTGAGCTCGCCTTTCAACCTCTGGTCTTCTCATCATTGAAAAAACTCTAACTACCTGCACATTGACTGGAGAGATGGCATTAAATCACATTCCCTTTTAAATTTTCTCACACTGGGCAGGATCAAACAATGTTTCATGGTTAAAACCAAAGGAAATTAAGAAGTCAGGATTTTTTATTTCTTTGCTTAAAATCTCTTTATATTCTAATATACTTAAAACTTTTTATTTTGGAATAATTTTATATTGATAGTTGGAAAAAATGTACCGGGAGGTCCTGTGTACTCTTCACCCACTTTCCCTCATGGTAATATCCCGTATAATGATACTATCAAACTAGGAAACTGATTTTGGTGCAATCTACAGAGATTATTTGAATTTAACCAGTTTTCTGTGTTCTCATGGACACACACACGTATGCATGTGTGTGTAGGCCTATGCAGTTTTATCACATGTGTGAATTCAGACCGTATGCATGTGTGTGTAGGCCTATGCAGTTTTATCACGTGTGAATTCAGACTACCAGTTTAGATACAAAACTGTTTCTAGGGTCCCCCTCATGGGACTCTTTCATAGCCACATCCACTCCTCTACTCCGTCTCTAAACCCTAGCAACCACTAATCTGTTCTCCATTTCTAATTTTGTTGTCTCAGTGTTATTTAAATGGAATCATACCGTATGTGATCTTCTGGATTTACTTTTTTCATTTAGAATAATTCCCTGAAGATTCATCCAGGCTGCTCTACAAGTTAATTATTCATTTCTTTTTATTGTTGAGTGTCTCCCACGGTATGCATGTACCAGATTTTAATCATTCACCTGATAAAGGCCATCTGGATTGTTTCTAGTTTTGAGCTATTATGAACAAAACTGCTATAAAAATTAGTGCACAGGTTTTTGTGCAAAGATAAGCTTTCATTTCTTTGGGAAATTAACTGAGGTGAATTGGGTTTCTTTCTTTCTCTTTCTCTTTCTTTTCTTTTTCTTGTATTTGGGTCTTGCACTGTCACCCAGGCTGGAGTGCAGTGGTGCGACCACAGCTCATTGCAGCCTCCAACTCCTGGGCTCAAGCAGTCCTGCTGCCTCAGCCTCTTGAGTCATTGGGATTACAGGTGTGAGCCACCATGCTTGGCACTGGGTTTCTTTTTGATTATACATAATATTGAAAATCAGCAAATTTTTTGATAGTCTTGAAAGAAACATATAATTTCCTCCTTTATTAATGTGAATAAGTTATACTGATACATTTTTTGTTTTTAAACTGGACTAGAAAGGTAGGTTGCATCCATACTGAGTCATTAAATAGGGAATTCGTGCTTACTTTACAATCAATGTGGAGAGATAAAAGATTTATGAGGAAAGTAATATTTTATATAGATTGATCTGGCCACAGGTTTTAGGATGAACTGAAGTAGGAACAGAGAGGAGATAGATGATGGGGCCAGGTGAGCAAAGACACAATCACTTTATAGTGGAAGAATGAGCATCAGGAGGACTAGGAGATTTCTATCCTGATGAAGGTGGCATATATAACAAGTTTAGTGACAGAAATGAGATCAGAATAAGAATCTACTACATATGCCACCTTCATCAGGTCATTTAACTTTTTTTGTTTGTATTTGAGACAGTCTCACTCTATTGCCCAGGCTGGAGTGCAGTGGTGCCATCTCAGGGCACAGCAACCTCCACCTCCCAGGTTCAAGCGATTCTCCTGTCTCAGCCTCCTGAGTAGCTGGGATTACAGGCGCCCACCACCATGCCCAACTAATTTTTGTATTTTTAGTAAAGATGGGGTTTCACCATGTTGCCCAGGCTGGTCTCAAACTCCTAACCTCAAGTGATCTGCCTGCCTCAGCCTCCCAAAGTGCAGGGATTACTGGCCTCAGCCACTGCGCCTGGCCCATTTAACTTTTCTTGACTTCGGTTACCTCATTTGTAAAATGAGTGATTTGGCCTGAGTCCGCAAAATCCATAATTGCTTTCAAATCTGCAATTCTATAACTCCAAACCAGGAGGGAGCAGTCAGGAGTTTTTCCACTGGGAAAGGAAAACAGAAGATGGATCCAAAAAGCATCTTGAAGGTAAGAATCTACTTGGCTCAGTCAGTGATTGAAGGTAGAGCCCAAGATGAACTTTCAAAAAGACTTCTAAACTTCAATGCTGGGTGACAGAGAAAGGGCAACACTATCAGTTCAACAAAAATGAACTCAGCTAGGTAAGGTCATTTTGGTTGAAGGACTTTTTAAAGTTTAATTTTGGATGTGTTTTGTCTGCACACAACGTAGTTGTGTTATACAACTCCTGGAGGCAGTATTTATATGGTGTTCTATGTAAATGGCTCCCCTTCCTCCGGCGGGTATATAGTACACCGCCTGCACAGCTGTAAACAACAGTCTTCACTGTGGACATCCAAGTGGAAATGTCCAAAAGATGAGTCTGGTATTTGGAAAGGAGTATACATGGGAAATGTTGGCTTGGAGTTAAGGAGTTAGTGGTGGACAATATATAGACACTGTACATTGAGAAAAAGTACATGCTGTGACTAGAACCAAGCCTTTAGCTGTAATCAAATGTATGATTTAGTTGGATTATTTCAATAAACCTATAAGTGTTGACTTTATAATAGTTTATTTTGTCTCATTCTGTGCATAATGTTGTATAAAAATCATGTATTGCCTAATTACAGATTCTTCATGCCTGTAAAAATGAGACGATTCTAAAATTAGCAAGAAGTTATATATCTATGGGCCAAGCATTTGGTTGAAAAGTGATAAAATAAATTTATTGCTCAACAGATGCATCCAAAAGTTTTACTTTATAAAAAGAGATTAGGTTATAAAAATGGGCAAAGATTCAGAGTTTCTTTTCTTCAGATAAGATGAAGAACTCCTCCTAAATTGTATTTATTCTTGAGTATTCACTCTGCACATTGCTGTCATGAATCTTTCTGGTTGATGGTTAGTCTGTGTTTGCAAGTTTTATCTCTAGGGAGGATGCCAGTCTGAGGCTGAGTTATAAGATATAAAAATGAAACCTACTAAAGAGAGGACCACCTGTGTTACTTTTGAGTCAATCCAACTGATGTTCTTGCTAGGAGATACATGGTGCCACTAAATGACTAAAAAAATTGAACAAAGCAGATATATCTGAATCTATATTTTCTAATGAGTATCAACCTTCAAAGTCAAAGTGTAATCCTTTTGGGAGATTTGTTTACCATTGCTAGAGACTGAATGTTGGTGATCCCAAAATTCATATGTTGGGATCCTAACCCCCAATGGGATGATATTAGGAAGTGTAGTCTTTGGTAGGTGATTGGGTCATGAGGGCAGAGCTTTCATGAATGGGATTAATGCCCTTATAAAAGAGACTCCAGAGAGCTCATTTGCCTCTCTCACCAAGTGAAGACACAATAAGTCACCTTCTCTGAACTAGGAAGCAGGACTTCATCAGACACTGAATCTGCTGATCCCTTGATCTTGATCTTGGACTTATCATCTAGAACTGTAAGAAATAAATTTCCATTGTTTTAAGCCGCCCAGTCTATGGTATTCACCTATAAAAGCCCAAACAGAGCAAGATACCCATCTACTCACTAATTCATGAAATCTTTAGCTGCTGAGCTGATATATGAACTGTGCAAGAAAATAAATATGTTACATTATAAACACAACTGATTTCTGCCCAAACTTTATTATCCAGTTTAATCACATTTAAATCAATAGAATGACTTTTTGCTGGTTTCCACAAAGCATTCCTCCCTCAAAGAATTAAAATTTACCACCATCACACAAAGACATAAGAATAATACAATGGACTTTGGGGATTCGTGGGAAATGGTGGGAGGGGTGTGAGGGATAAAGGACTACACATTGGGTACAGTGTACACTGCTCTGGTGATGGGTGCACCAAAATCTCAGAAATCGCCACCAAAGAACTTATTCATGTAACTAAAACCACTTGTTCCCCAAAAACCTATTGAAATAAAAACAATCATGTTTAATGGTAATGTAGCTATCCTAGGAAAAGACCAACCCGTTTTTATCACTCTTTATCATTGGCCCATCACAGATGACAGCTTTCTATCTTATGGAATCATTTGCACAAAGTATATATAAGGATGTATATTTGCAGCATTTCTTATAACAGTAAAAAAAAAAAAGATAGTCATCTAGTTAATGCCACTGAATCGTACACCTTAATGGTTAAATGACAAATTTTGTTATACATGTTTTGCATTTAAAAAAAAAATAATAGTAAAGAAACTAGTGAATTGTATACTTTAAATGAATTCATTGTATGGTATGTGAATTATGTCTCAATAAAGATATTTTTAATCCCCCCAAAAAATAAAATTTATCACCATTGAGAAGATTCAAAACAATTATTCTTAGACCACAAAGGCATTCTTGAAGTTCTAAAAATTTTTT
>NW_026652282.1:97166484-97187584 GCF_009828535.3 Hylobates moloch | reverse complement strand
TAAAGAAAACTGTCCTTGACATTTTACTGTGTATGTACATCAAACCATCTTGAAAACATATTGTTGTGGGCATTGGGACTCCTGAACTTTCTGTTGTTGTAGGAGTTTGTCCTTGCAGGCCTTACCAAGCTTTTTTATTTAGCTGTGAACATCTTAGGACCACGGGTGGTGAATAGCAAGAAATGTGCCTTGTTAGTCTCAAGATGGAGTCTTTTGGTCATTTTATTTATTTATTTATTTATTTTGAGACGAAGTCTCACTGTGTCACCCAGGCTGGAGTAGAGTAGTGCGATCTAGGCTCACTGCAACCTCCACCTCCTGGGTTCAAGTGATTCTCCTGCCTCAGCCTCCCGAGTAGCTGGGATTACAGGCACCCGCCAACACGCCTGGCTAATTTTTGTATTTTTAGTAGTGATGGGGTTTTACCATGTTGGCCAGGCTGGTCTTGAACTCCTGACCTCAAGTGATCTGCCCACCTCGGCCTCCCAAAGTGCTGCGATTTACAGGCATGAGCCACCGTGCCCAGCTGGAGTTGGTTTTAAAATGATGTCACTCTGGCTTTCCTAGGCTCCTGTTTCCCTAACAGTGCATATATAAAAGTTATCCTGCAATTGCTTGTGGACACTGCAAAGTGTCCACAAGCAAAGGTGTGGGGCAAGGCGCCATATAGGACACTCCTTGCTGTCTCTAACACATCCTAATCCTGTTTCTACCTCAGGACTTGTTCATCTCTTATTCTCTCCACCTGGAACTCTCTTCCCAAAGATAACACATGAATTGCTCCCTCACTTCCTTCAGGCCTTTCCTCAAATGTCACCATCTCAGTGATGTTTTCCCTGACCACCCTATTTAAGGGAACCCCTAGTACACCGTACTTCCCTTTCTTGCTTATTTCCTCCATATCACTTTTCTTCATCTAACATACTAGTGTCAGCTCCACGAGCGCAGGATTTTTCTCTTTATGTCCACTGCTGTATCCTCACTGCTCAAAACAGTGCCTGGCACAGTGTGGTGCTCAAAAAATATTTCTTGAAAGAATCAGTGATTTTATTCCATTTCAATGCTGTCACATGCCCAGGATCAATGGTTTTAAAATCAGAACAAAGGGGATGGGGAAAATAAATGAATGTGAAAAGAGGGGTGAGGCAAAGCCTACCACAGAGCTCCTTCCTTGATATGTTGCCTGCAGACCCCCCGATGAGGTTTATAGATCAGTGGAAATGTAAAAAAGGAACAGTCGATTTCCAGTCACAAGAGGCTGATCGAGGAAGTCTGGTCCACCTTTTGAGGTGATGTCTCCTTTGGTTTACTCTCAAAGTAAAAGTAGCAGATCGGCAGCGGAAAGGATACAAATGCACGAGGGATGCATTTGTAAAGACAATAGGGATGACTAAACCACTGATCCTGAATGAAAGCAGTGTCAAAGTTGGGAGGTAAATAATTTGTAAAGACACTAGGGATGGCCAGGTGTGGTGGCTTTTGCCTGTAATCCCAGCACTTTGGGAGGCTGAGGTGGGTGGATCACCTGAGGTCAGGAGTTTGAGACCAGCCTGGCCAACATGGTGAAACCCCGTCTCTACTAAAAATACAAAAATTAACCGGGGTGGTGGCAGGAGCCTGTAATCCCAGCTACTCGGGGGGCTGAGGCAGGAGAATCGCTTGAACCCAGGAGTCAGAGGTTGCAGTGAGCCAACATCGCGCCATTGCACTCCAGCCTGGGGGACAAGAGCGAGACTTCATCTCAAAAAAAAAAAAAAAAAAAAGAAAGACACTAGGGATGACTTAACTGCTGACGACCTCCCGTGTATCTCTCAGAGACATGCCCTAAGTTCTGTAGACTTGGCATCCCACACAGAGGGAAACCTCCACCAGTTTTGAGAGTTAAGAACTTTGGGTTCCTGTATTTTATGCCCACCTCCCTGGCCCCTTATTCAGCATCCAGAGACAACTCGTTTTACTACAGAAGGCAATAATTTCCCTATTCAGGATGTCATGTCACCAAGGCTCACGTTTTGTGCTGGGGCCTTGAAATTCTTCCTGTGTCAGCCCAAGAGTAATCTCTGTTTTTCTGTGCCTGAACTACAGGACCTAGTTTCCATTTTGGTCCTCACTGAGGCCTATTCTGGTCAGGTCTGGCCATGGCCAACCACACCAGTCACAGGTGTTGCGTAATATCACATTGGCAGAGCATCAGAAGAAAGGCAGCATGGTCTCACAATATATGAAGAATAGGCTTAAGAAGCAGGAGCCAAAATTGATGTAACAAAAGATAAGACTATCAACATGGTGACCCAATTGAGAAGTGTCACTATGTGAGATGAAAAGGTGAAAGAAGAGCCAGCAGAGTTATTGGCTTTTGTTTGCAGGAGAAGATGATACTAAACAAAATTGATTCATAGAAATATAGACACCATAAAATGAAAGGACCATCTGGATGTTTGGGGAGCATGTCAATAAGAAATTATAGGACTGATCTCAAACATCCTACTGCCAGTTCCCAGCTCATTGTGTGTCTTCATTTACAGCATTAGGCCTTCCAGTGGGGACCTTTGACATGGCCCTCAGGAATTAGTCAGAATGCAGGATGCCTCAAGAGAAGGGAAGGCTGGATATGACCAATACAGAATTATTGTATACTTTTGAGTTTCAGTGCTTTAAGAAAGTGGGAGATAGTTAATGGGGTTAGCTTCCAGCCCACCCATCAGTCCCCGTAGCAACAAAAGCTCATTAAGTGTCACACAACAGCCTTCTCAGCCAATGTTATGAAAGAGAAAAAACAAAAAACAGCAAGCCAATGCACATAAAGAGAGTTTACAAGGGTCTTATTAAAATAGAGTGAAGGTATGAGCGTAAAGAACCAAAAAAAAAAAATCACAATGTAAGTGATGAAAAATGGTGGGCACCTGAATAGGTGACTCACATCTTAGAGATGTGGTAGATTAAGTAGTGAAAGGATAATGGAAGAGTACTGGAGGGTACTGACTTAGCAAGGAATTTATACACACTGCCTATGAGCTTATTATTGAGTTTGTTTCTGGGGAATTTACAAATATAAGTCTGTATAATAAAGGAAAAGATGGCCTTTTCTATAGTCATAGTTTTAAGCAGTGAACCAGGAACCAGTGACATGGTTTTAAACCACTGATCCCGATGAAAGCAGTGTCAAAATTGGGAGGTAAATCTGGTTAGGTTAAGATTATTTTTGGTTTTCTCTATTTTCTGATGAGTTTGTGGTGCTGAAAGGGACATGGCGGGCAATGGGAGCAGGAGGGCTGGCTTTCTTAGACACCCTGTCCCTGGGATTAATTTCATATGCAAAAAAATTTCCAAATCAAATAGTTACATGGAATGTACTGAAATGCAGAGAAAATTGTTAATCAGCAATAAAAAATAATGAAAGTAATTTTTAGAAACAACATTGTTTTCAACAACAGTATGGTGTGAGGAAAGAACATTGCCTGGGAATCCAAGCCGGTTCTAGTCTGAGGTCTGTCACTGCCACGCACAGCAGAGGACCAACATACAAGGCTCCTCCTGAGCCCAAAAGGCCATGACAAGATCAAAATAAAGGGAAACCTGTATTCCCACATAATCCAGAGATGGGAGCCATCCAAATGACAAAGACTTTGCATGATTCCAGCACCAATATCCTACTTGTTGCCTAGAGATATTATGAGTGAAGTATACCTATTCCCACTTTATTAGGTTCTTACACTATTGATTATCCCGTCTTCCCGAATCTTCCATTTTCCCTGGTTTTCTGGCTCATTTCCATTGTCATTTAAAGAGACTCTAGTTTCTCTCATCTTAATAAATGCTGACAGGATCCCAAATGCCTTTCCATATCACTGCAATGTTCAGCATGAAAGAAAGATGGTGTAGATATAAGATAAATCTAAGATAAATGAGGTTAAGTAAAAACCTTGTAGTACTAAATCTGAATGTGCAAATAAAGTTCCTGTTATCCAAACTGAAGGACTGAAGAAAGGAAAGACTTCCTGTTCCTTCATTATAGTTCCAAGCTCCAAGCAGTGACCAAAGAACCACTGGTATGGATATATATATGTATATATATATATATATATATATACCTGTGTCTGTCTATCTATCTATCTAATCTATCTATCTATCTATCCTTGTGTTATATATATATATAGACACAGGGATATATATATATAGTCATGCTCTGTCACCCAGGCTGGAGTCCAGTGTTGCAATCGTGGCCTACTGAAGCCTTTACTTCCTAGACTCAAGCAATCCTCCTACCTCAGCCTCCTGAGTAGCTGGGACTACAGGCATGCACCACCATGCTTAGCTAATTTTTCTTTTTCTTTCTTTCTTTCTTTCTTTTTTTTTTTTTTTTTTTTTTTGTAGAGATGGAGTTTCACAATGTAGCCCGGGCTAATCTTGAACTCCTGGGCTCAAGAGATCCACCTACCTCAGCCTCCAGAGCTGGGACTATAGGTATGAGCCTATAGTACCTGGCCCTATACTACCTGGCCGGTATGGTTTTAAGCTGGTGAAAGTAGCATCTATGTTGGAAGGTGGAGCTGGTTACATTTGCACTATTCTTAGTTTCCTCTGTATTTTCCTATGTTTCTTTTGTGGTTCAAGGTACATTTTCTTTGCCTGTGATTAAGGATTGTGTGGTTCATGGGAACATAAAGTAATGAGACCTGTTTTCCCATAAGACAGATACATTCACTGAGGAGTTTATATGCTTTGCTCTGAGATAATATTTGTACAACAAAAACCTGAAGTGGTTCCCAAAGTGTCAATATCTTAGTCTGTGCCAAATAAGATAGCTGAATAAATATAACTGAAGTAACCAAATACTGCCAATTTGATAGCAGCATATAGGCATGTCCTGATTGTGGAGAATAACAGGTATATTCTGTTATTTACTGTTATTAAATGTTAATAACTGCAAACCTACTCTTTTACTTGGAAATCAAAAGTATGTGTCTATGTCTAGATATTTGAGTTTAGAATTGTATCACAGTTAGGTCTTTAATAATGATCACTCTAAATCCTTATGTCATGCTATCTCCATCCTTAAGTATAACTAAATCACAGGCATATTTTTCATAACTAACCACATTTGAAAATCTTGATGCAGAGCAGATAACATATATTCCTCTTGACAAAATATCAGGTACAATATAGATCAGAAATATACATTCCCAGATTTTATCCCAGAAAATACGTGAACTCAAGATGGGGAGCTACCACTTCAGTTTTTTTTTTTTTTCTAATTGTCTTTGCAAGATTGTATGATGTATTGATGAAAACGTGAAATATAGTGTTATCTACATTATAATGTATAGCTTCCTCTTTAAGAAGTAGCTTATACATTGGCAACTGGGGATAGCTATCTATCATAAGCTAGAGTTCAGTATGTGTGAAAGAGAATTAGAAAAAAATACTAAACTTATGTGACTGAATCACTTCCACAAAAATTTGGAACAGCCTTGATTAAACAAGAATGAACCAAAACTATAAAAAATGAACTCAGAGACTCGAAAGTTGAGATCTGTAAAGATCAAAACTAAATAATTATCATTGTGTCTTGATGCAGTCGCTAAGAATTTTATCGTGTATAATTTTTACTTCAGTGGTGAACAGCCATTGTGATAGGAAAAATTTCAGTTCTCAACACTTTTGCTTCATCAAGGATGGAATAAAACAAAGAGTTTGTGCTATCTTGGTTTTTGGTTATAATAAAAGCTATTCAAACAGTTTTTATATGTTTATTATTTTCCATCTATTTTTCTGCATGCTCCTTTGTTCATATGATACTGCCTCAGTCAGGCTTGGTGAAATCGGTGAGACTGGCCAGGTCAACAAGGCCTAGAACTGGACCAAACACAGGAGGATGATTCAGGAAGTAGAGGGGAACATCAGGAAGATGAGCTGGTAAATTACAGGGACTCAGCCACAGGCATTAAGGTTAACATACAACACTCCCATCTCTAGGACTCTGATTTTGGACGAGTCATGGTGAGACTCTAGTTCTGTAGAAACTGAATGTCAAGCAGAAAGTCGTACATAAAAGAAAGAATATCTGTGGGAACTGGAGTGCAATTCAAGTGGATTTATTAATAGCAAACAGATCAGAGAGCTATTACCAGAACAAAGTGCAGAAATAGCGCAGGGCCATCAAACAGGTTGACTTTTATAGAGAATGGATGGTAGGTAGAGTTTCTTATGTTCTCACTGTCTGTGACCTGATTTTTACCAGAACTTGGAGCAAGGCTAATCCTACCAATAGGATTACGTGGCCCTGATTATAGTGTTGGAGGCCTGGTAGGCAGAATTAGGCAGATCATTGTTCGCTAAATAAATTATCGTTTGTTTAAGTTTAGTACAGGAGTTGCAAACTATGACCTACTGCTTGTTTTTGTATGGCCCATGAGCTAAGAATGATTTGTACACGTTTAAGTTGCTAAAAAAATAAAAATGAATAATATTTCTTGACATGTGAAAATTTTATGAAATTCAAATTTCAAGGTCCATAAGTAAAGATTTATTGGAACACGGCCATGCTTATCTGTTTTCATATTGAATATGGCTACTTTCATGCTACAATGGCAGAGGTGAGTACTTGTGACCAACACCCTATCGTCTGGAGAGCCTTAAATATTTACTGTCCAGACCTGTACAGAAAAAGTTTGCTGAACTTGGTTCAGTGTATACGGTCTGTGGATATAAAGAAATTTAATAGCACAATATTTAGGGCCTGATCATGTTTAATTCTTTAAGAAGTTGCGTACAACTCAGGGTAGAAATAAAAACCATAGCAATTGATGAGTATGATGTTTTGTGACTATTTAAGAATTGACAAAGAGAAGAGTTAAGTGAAACAAAGTATATGAGGTAGCCTTTCCTAGCCCCGCTCTGACAGAGGCTAGGACTATTCTGCCTCCTACATTGAGTGAGCCAAATCCTGCCTACAACCAGCAGGACACTAGGCATTCCTCCTGACAGCCAGCATGATAAAATAGACATGACCCCCCAGGCACCTTTATGTCTGTTGTGTGTTCACTGAACTGCATCCTCTTCTCTGACCACCCATCCCCCTCTAGTGTTGGATTACCCTCTGTGATTGACTTTTTGCCTTAGTTTTCTGATTAGGGTTGTAATTCCCACTTTGAGGCTAGAACTAATCCTCAGTTCCAGCCTAATTGCCTAGGGCCCTGATTCTCTAAGAAATCCTTCCTATTCCCATTGCCCCTGGGAGCTGGATCCTGTTTTGCATAGCTTCCTCTTTTAGCTGGCATCTTGCTGTAATCCAAATAGACCATCTGGGATTAGTTCTTGCCAGCAAATGTTTGGTTCTACTGCTTTCCGTGACCCAACTCCAGGACTTGATCATCCTTTGAATAAAGCCTGTTTATCTCATCCTTTGAACTTTGATTTGACATGCCAAACACAATCTTTTTTTAAAAAAAAAAAGTTGTGACAGGGTCTTGATCTGTCACCCAGGCTGCAGTGCAGTGGTGTGATTTCAGCTCACTGCAGCCTCAACTTCCTGGGCTCAGGCAATCCTCCCACCTCAGCCTCCCAAGTTTCTGGGAGTACAGTCATGTGGCACAACGGCCAGCCAATTTTTAAATTTTTTATAGAGGTGGGATCTCGCTATATTGTACTGGCTTGTCTTGAACTCCTGGCCTTAAACAATCCTCCTGCCTTAGCCTCCCAAAGTGCTGGGATTACAGGTATAAGCCACTGCACCTGGCCCCAAACACAATCTTGAAGGTACATTCCTATAACCAAGTTAGTCCATGAAATTTCAATCCAGCCTTTTCCAAGATTCTGTCCTACTCCTTTCCTCTTCTTCCTTCTGCTGAGGTCCCAGCATGCATTATGGTCTAGTATACATTTATTATAGTAGCCAACAGATCATAGACAATTAGAGCCGGAAGGAATCTTACAAGTTATAGATGAGAAGACCAATTTAGAGGTCCACAAACGGGAATATACGTATCAGTTCACTTTAACAAACAAGGAATAAGTAGACCCACATCCTCCAAGAAGTGCCTTGGAAATAAAAGTTAAATGTAGTTAACTGCCTTCAGTGAGTCAATTTTGAATTTATTTATTTTTGACTCACCATTAAAAAAAGACAAAGAAACAAAAGTGGGAGAAATCAAAATGACTGTAATAAGTCTGTCCAAAAAAGGAAAAGGATAAAGAGAAGGAGGAAACCCATAATTTGAGGCCATATGCAAATAGAATTAGTTTTGCCAAGATGTCTCATTGTCTACCACTCCAATTCCCCTTTCCATTTCTGACAGTTGTCTCTTGGATTCTGTGTGACTACTTTAATGCCTAAATCTTTACAAGGAGAATCTCCAAATAAAATCTCAAATTATAACTTGCTTGGTTTCATTTGATTTAATGATCTGAACAGCACGAGTACTGGCCAACCAGAAAGGAAACCAGCTTATCATCAGTCCTGCCTCTATCTACAGAAGCAAAATGAAAGGAGCACTGAGGCACTTATGGCAATTTCGCAAGGGAATCAGGTAAATATCCCTTGCTATCATGGGAAAACAGTGGTGGAGTTAGGGTGGGAGTGGGGATTTGTATAGGGTCTTCCCTGGCTAATTACTCAGAATTATTTCCCTGTAGAGGCAGTGTCCGTCTCTTGCATGTGGCTGCTGAAGCGGATCACTGCATATCAGGTCCAATCAGTTAAGCAATTTTAATGATCAATGCATTTTCCCTCTGCGTTCATTCTGCTGTGAACTAGATCGTGAAGATCGCTATATCAATTTAATCAATCGTGCCTCAAGATTCAATGTAGCTACTGCATGTAGATTTTTAAAATGTTTGTTGCAACAACTCGTGCATCTCCCTGTCACTTATTAATATATTAAGAATTTAATAGCTCTTGACTGGCTAGTGTGGAATACATTTATAGTATCCAGCACATAGTAAGCCTAATAAATATTTGTTGATAGCATTTAATGACTAACTGTACAAGTCATAATAGAATAATATAGACATTCATTTGGAAGTAGAGTATGCCTTAGATTAGGCCAGTGGTTCTTAACAGGAATGATTTTGCTACCTGCTCCCAGGGGACATTTAGCAATGTCTGGAGACATTTTTGGTTCTCACAACTAAGAATGGCAGGGTTTCTGGCATTGATTGGGTAGAGGCCAGGGATGCTGCTATATATCCTAGAATGTACTGGACATCTGCTTTAAAAGGATTACCCTGTTCAAAATGTCAAGAGTCCGAGATTGAGAAATCCCAGATTAGGCACATAATAGATATTGAGCAGTTTGGCTTTTTTAAAAGTAGATGAGGAGGAGTGAATAGGCAGAGCTCAAAGGAATTTAGGACAGTAAAACTACTTATGACAGTACAATGGTAGGTACATGTCATTGTACATTTGCCAAAATCCATAGAATGCACAGTACCAAGAGTGAATGCAAGTGTACACTATGGGACTCTGGGTGGTCATGATGCCTCGATGTAGGTTCATTGATTGTAATGAATGTACCACTCTGGTGCCAGATGTTGATAGTGGGGGAAGCTGCGCATGTTGTGGTGGGCAGGAGGTATATGGGAACTTTGTACTTTCTGCTCACTTTCGCTGTGGACCTCAAGCTGCTCTACAAATAAGCCCCTGTTAAAAAAAAAAGGAGATGAAGGTTCCCTTACATCAACTGTTTAAGAGTCGGTCTGTAAGAAGGAACAACCTCTCCTCTTCATCTCTGTCATCTGCTAGGCAGCTGTGAAGCAGAAACCAAGCCCTTGCCCAAGCAGTGTTTGTAGACCTGGAACCCATGGTCATTGATGAAGTTCGCTCTGGCACATACCATGAGCTCTTCCAACCTGAGCATATCATCACAGGCAAGGAAGATGCTGCCAATAATTATGCCCGAGGGCACTACACCATTGGCAAGGAGATCATTGACTTCATGTTGGGCCAAATTCATAAACTGGCCAACTTATGCACAGGTCTTCGGGGCTTCTTGGTTTTCACAGCTTTGGCAGGGGAACTGGTCCTGGGTTCACCTCCCTGTTCATGGAATGTCTCTCTGTTGACTATGGTAAGAAATCCAAGCTGGAGTTCTCCATTTACCCAGCCCCTCAGGTTTCCACACCTGTACTAGAGCCCTACAACTCCACTCTCACCACCCACATCACCCTGGAGCACTCTGATTATGCTTTCATGATAGACAATGAGGCCATTTATGGCATCTGTTATAGAAATCTTGATATTAAGGCCCAACCTACACTAACCTAAATAGGTTCATAGGTCAAATTGTGTCCTCCGTCACTGCTTCCCTGAGATTTGATGGAACCCTAAATATTGATCTGACAGAACTCCAGACCAACCTGGTGTCCTATCCCTGCATCCACTTCTCTCTGGGCAACTATGCCCTCTGATATGGTTTGGCTCTGTGCCCCCACCCAAATCTCATTTTGTAGCTACCATAATTCCCATGTGTTGTGGGAGAGACCTGGTAGAAGATGATTAAATCATGGGGGTGGGTATTTCCGGTGCTGTTCTCGTGATAGTGAATAACTCTCACAAGATCTGATGGCTTTTAGAAACTGGAGTTTCTCTGCACAATCTCTCTTTGCCTGCTGCCATCCATGTAAGATGTGACTTGCTCCCCCTTGCCTTCCACCATGATTGTGAGGCCTCCCCAGCCATGTGGAGCTGTAAGTCCAATAAACCTCTTGCTTTTGTAAATTGCCCAGCCTTGGGTATGTCTTTATCAGCAGTATGAAAACAAACTAATACACCCTCATCATCTCTACTGAGAAAGCCTACCATAGACAGCTTTCTGTAGCAGAGATTACCAATGCTTTCTTTGAGCAAGCCAACCAGGTGGTGAAACATGACCCTTACTATGGTAAATACATGGCTTGCTGCTTGTTGTACCATAATGATGTGGTTCCCAAAGATGTCAGTGCTGCCATTGCCACCATCAAGACCGACTGTACCATCCAATCTGTGGATTGGTGCCCCACTGGCTTCAAGGTGGCATTAATTACTAGCCTCCCACTGTGGTGCCTGGCAGAGACCTGACTGAGATACAGAGAGCTGTGTGCATGTTGGTCAACAACACAGCCATTGCTGAGGCCTGGGCTCACCTGGACCACAAGTTTGACCTGATGTATTCCAAGCATGTCTTTGTTCACTGGTAAGTGGGTAAGGAAATGGAGGAAGGAGAGTTTTCTGAGGTCCATGAGGACATGGCTGCCCTTGAGAAGGATTATGAGGATGTTGATGTGGAGTCTGTTGAAAAAGAGGATGAAGAAGAAGAAGAATACTAAAGTTAAAACAGCAGAGGCAGGAGAATCGCTTGAACCTGGGAGGCAGAGGTTGCAGTGATTCGAGATTGCGCCCTTGTACTCCAGCCTGGGCAACAAGAGTGAAACTCCATCTCAAAAAAACAAAAAACAAAAAACAAAAAGGAAACCAGCACAGATGCTGCTTTCACAGGGAAGCTTATTCTGTTTTAAACATTGAAAAATTGTGGTCTGATGAGTTAATTTGTATGCAGCAGTGTATGTGTATGCTCTCATATACAATTACTGACTTAGGCTTTAAAACATGTATGCTGTATTACAGACTCAAGCTGTTCATTTCTGTAACGGGTTTTAACTAAAGTATTGCCTGTCTTTAAAAAAAAAGGATATGAAGTAGTTGGAAATAGAATTTTGGTTTTCAAAAATTAGTTTGTCTTCATTCTAAAATATTTTGGCGAAAACTGAAGACATATTGAAATATTTACCTTATGCTTCAAAATGACATATGTCATGTGACACATTTTCTTTGATTAACTTTTCTTTCCATGTAGTTTTTTTTTTTAAGTCGTTTTCATTAACCACCTTAATTACAACCAGTTTCAAATTGCACTTGTGGTACCCTCAACATGTATGATTGCCCCACTTCTAAGCAGGTTTAAGGAGACCCTGCTCGCAATTTTCCTCCTTTACTAGTAGCAAGGGAGAGCTGAAAAGGAGCTTTCAATAGGCTGTGTTTTATAATGTATGCAGAGCGATGACAAATTCACTTAAATCCAGTATCAGGTTCTAAAAATATCTGTGATGCAGGGAGGGAAAGAAATAGTGCTGGTAAAAGATACTTTAGTCTGCTGCCTGCTAGACATACTGGGAACAATACTGTGTACTATCTGCCATAGCCAAAATTCCATTCACAAAGTGAAGACTAGCATGATCTACAAAAGTCATTTCCAATAGACCAATAATAGCCTCAAGGATATGAAAAACCTCAAACAATCCTATTTTCAGCATACACTTTTTGAATTAGTGAATGATGTTTAATAACAAACATTTTTAACATTCGCTAGTGTTTTCCCTATTTTTTCTTTTTTCAGCCTTCTGTAATTAAACATAAGGTACTGTAACAACAAAGTGCCAAGATTATAAACCCATGAAAATGCATAAAATTTGCCATACTCTTTAAGAGTAATAGTACTTATCTCAAGCTTTATGTCTAACCTACTAAAATGATGAGGAAATAGTTTATCCAAGAATCAACATTATTTACCACATAGCATTTAGAACTGTAAGCTATTATCATAGCCCATATATCATTGTGACTTTTATGAAAAGAGAAGATTTTTAGCTTTTCATTTTGCCAAGTTCAAATCCCTAACCTAATATTTCATTTCCAGGTATTTTTTTCAGTACCTAGAACTATAGTCTATTATCACAGATATACTTTATGAATAAGTAAAGCTTTACTTCCTCCGCTGAACTCCTCAAGGCCAGGAGCCATGTTTATTCATCCAATATCACGATGTTTGCCTAGTGTACTTCCTGGCACCACAGGAGGTGACCAATAAATATTTATTGAATTTTATTGACTACATGAACATTAGCTACTTTTAATTGTTGATGTGTGAAAAATGAGATTTCAGGTAGTTACACTAAATAAACCTTATTCTTTGTTTCACTTAAATTTCATGTTTGGTTTAGATTTTCAGGAAACCAGAAAATAAACAATTTTCTCATATATGAGTAAAAGTTACTAAACTATGCTCTGCAGATGCTTTTCTATTTGAAAAAAAATTGATGAAGGGATGAGATAACCTAAGATTTTTAGCATATTAATTATTAGATAGCTAGCAGCACAGTAACTTCATCAATGTGAAGCCTACGCAGGACCTGTAAACTCATGCTATATTACCCAATACTTCTCTAACTTAGTACCATATTATTATCAAGATTATCCCATTCACCTATCAAATGTCAATCCAGTTTCTTCAGTTATTTCTGATAGTAAGACCACCAAGGTCAGCTGGAATTACCATTCTCGTGTCTCAGCCTCCAAGTAGCTGGGATTACAGGTTCCTGCCACCATACTTGGCCAATTTTTTGTATTTTTAGTAGAGATGGGGTTTCACCATTTTGGCCAGGCTAGTCTTGAACTTCTGGCTTCTAGTGATCCGCTCACCTCGGCCTCCCAAAGAGCTGGGATTACAGGCATGAGCCACCACACCCAGCCAAGAGCTTTAATTTCTAAAGTGATGCAGGGAAAATACATTTTCCTTTGCTGAGCTAGAATGTGGTATATGGTTACAATTCCATGCCTTTTAGGGAATTAATACCACAGCCTGATGTACAATTTAAAACCTCAATGACAGCTGAGCAAAAGCCACTCAAGACAAGAATCGTTAAGTTCTAACTTCACTCACATTTCCAACTTACTGTATAATACAGAATCTTATTTTTCTTTCCTTAGCTGTGGAAGGAGGAAAACCCTGAACTAGTTTTCCACAAATGCTTTCAGAAGTGAGACTGATAGCAATTCTCTAATTTTAATTCACAGGGAACAGAGTATTAGTGGATCCTGTGTTTTCACCCTTTCTCTCAGAGGTATAAAAGAAACTTGATCTGAAAATTGAAAGTAGATGCACAAAGATCAATCAACCAAAACTTAAATACCTGACCTACAACAACAACAAAGAAGTGAGTATTATTCACTTGAGAATAATTGCAACTTCTCCCTGAATGGAGACATTTGCAGTTATATCTCATGGAGACAGTGCAAGGTTTGTTTCTTTTAATTCTGTGATCCTTAAATTTTAGTTGTGCATAATAATCAGTCAAGAATTTATTATAATGCAGAGATTCCAGGTCCCTACCTCTGAAGATTCTGAATGCAGAACCAGTATTTAAAATTGGGAGCTAGCTCTGTCCTCAAAAGGAGACTTTTAAGTGTTTTTTTTTTTCAAAAATTGAGATACGATTCACATACCATAAAAATTCACCTATTTAAAATGTACAATTCAAATTTTTTAGCATATTCACAGTGTTATGCAACCATCATCACAATCTAATTTGGAATATTTTCATCATCTCAAAAAGAATAACCGATATCCATTATCTATCATTTTTCATCCCCATGACACACCCCCCATTCAGGCCCTGGCAAACATTAATCTGCTTTCTGTCTCTTTAGATTTGCCTATTGTGGACATTTCTTATAAATGAGATCACACAATATGCAGCTTTTTGTGTCTGGCTTCTTTCACTTACCATAGTGCTTTCAGGTATCATCCATGTTGTATAGATGTATCAGTACTTAATTCCTTTTCAGTAATGAATAATACTCCATTGTATGGATATAGCACGTTTTATTTATCCTTTCATCCGCTGATGGGCATTTGGGTTGTTTCCACTTTTTTGGCTATTATGAGAAAGCTCTTATGCACATTTTTGTTCAAGTTTCTGTGTGGACATTGTTCCTAAGTGTGTGTGTGTCTGTGTGTGTGTGTGTGTGTGTGTGTGTAACTAGAGGGGTTATTAAATTGAGGGAGCATTTCTAGTCAAATGCTCTTGTAAGTAGCTGTTGGTGAGCTGTAAGAAAATGATGACTTGAGTGACCCACTAAAGTACTGGCTAGTGACCTGTGAGGGTTAAAGACTTTCAGGGGAGCTTTGATCATAGAATAGCTAGCATTCTATGGCTGTTGGAAAAGACAAAACAGAGACCAAAGAGAAAGAATGCAACATTTTACCCTCATTAATATAAAAATATAGAAATGAGTGACTGTAAGAAGCAAAACAGACCTCCATCTAAGGTCTGATCTCATCTGCCTTCTGACATGGTCAATAGCATAGTTTATTATAGTGAGTTTAAAGCAATGGTTGCAAAATCAAAATGCTGTTAACCAGTTCATTGTGTTAAAAAAATATCAAAACACTTAAGAGGAAACTGATTCCTTAGAACAAGAAATGAACCTAAATATAAAGAAATAAGCAGAGAAATGCTGTTATGTTTTTTTCTCCCCGCATATCCTGAAAATCCAGTGTGCATTATAAAGTCTAAGCCACACTGTGCCGTTTGTTCACCTCTGCCTTTCAGCTCTTCCGTGTGTCATATGTGAAGCTTATGCACACCTCTCTGGGTCAAACCATGCCTGGTTATTCAACTTTGTAAACAACCCTTTAAGTGTTCGAATGGATTAAATCTATGATGAAAGTCCAAATATCATCCACAAAGATTTCACTACCAAAATGATCTAATCACCAGAACATAGACCTTATTATTTTTCCTATAATTAAAAAAGGATAGTGAATTTGATTTATCAGGATCTTGTTCAACCATGTTTCACAAATAGCCGCAAAATCCATCGTCTTTAACTCTTTCTCCTAACTGCCTTAACCTATTGCAAGACAACAAGCTGGATTAACCGCAAAGAAACTGATTTAATTGCCAAAAAAATTTTTTTTAAATCTCTCATTTTAAATAATATTGGCTAATCCTTAGATTATCTCCCAGACCTGATATATAGTTCTTTAATAGACAAAAGTAGGCTATGGGGGATCTTTTCTCAATTTAGGAGAAATTAGTAATAAGGAAGAAAATAGTTCTATTGATTTATCAATCTAATGATCAGCAGCACTGATTACCAAAGGAGACTAAGACATGATCTTTGCCCCCAAAGAGTCAATTCTCTTGCTGAGAAAAGCAAGACATACACAGGAAAGAATTTGAGAATACCATAATATATTACATTATCTCTGCCAAAGGAATTCAGACTTAGGAGAGATAAACGCAGGCTCAAATAGTTAAAGATGACATCATGGATAAAGTAAGACTTAATCTGGGTCTGAAGTTGGGGGAGGATTTGATCGGAATAAAGGAAGAGTATTTCTGGCATGGGCAACTGCGTGAACAAAGGCTGAGTTGAAAGATTTAAAATAATGTGAAGTGGAGGACACATGCTTAGGAACAAATGAGAAGCAAGGCTGTACACGTTGGACAGGGCAGATTATGGTGAGTCTTGTAAGTTAGGCAGATACCCAGAAGCTGCTCCTGCCAAAGCCGAGAATGTCTTACCAGAGTTGGGTATGCCCAGCTGAATTTTATTCAAAGAGAGCTGCCTCCTGACTCTTCACTTGGCGGAGACCAATAGTGGGGACATCAATAAATGCTTGACAACGTGGCCAAGTCATTTCGAGGACTCATTGCCAAGTGCCTACTATGTGCATTACAGGAACTGGTTTGGATGCATCACGAATTATAAGAATGAACAAGTGAAAATTCCAGACATCATGAAATTTATCATGTAGACATGCACATTACTATGATACCAGGAAGAAAGTAATGAATGTATTAAGTACGAAGTACAGAACAGGCACAGAATGAGCATTGACTCTACCTGAGTAACAGAAGAAGTGACATTTTAACTCAATATTAAAAATATTAGGCTTTTCATACTGATAGGGGAGTGGATTTGCTCAAGGTAGAGGAACCAACAGGGGCAATGGAATGAAGTAGAATGTGTTTTGGAAAAGGCAAGAAGTTCAGCAAGTCAGGAAAGTAGGATGTATGGAAGAGCAGTATGGGGTTGTGATAAAGCTGAAAAGCTGGTTAGGGCCAGAAGGAAGGAAAAAGGTCAGAAAGGGGAGTTTGGACTTAGCAGATGATTTGTAGCCACTGTAAGTTCTTGAGGGGATAGTGAGCTGGTTTTCTGTCATATTTATTGAGTATGCTGTGTGAAAAGCCCTTGGCCATGAAAGGAGTGTGTATGGGTGATGAGTCTGGTGGCAGCACACAAAATAGATCTGAAAGTGGATGATACTGAGATTAGGAAAGTCAACTAGGAAGAAATCCATTACAGTAATATAAGAGTAAAAAGAAGAGGGTAGAAAAAATAAAGGGGGAAAGTAGAGAAAAATAACACTAGATGGGATCATTTCTAGGGAAAAGGTAACACTTGCTGGGTAATTGCACCCAGAGTATAAAGTAGTTAGTGGAGCTAGAGATGCCTGATGTATGGATCCCCAGTGATTAAGAGACTCTTGGTTACAATTTTGGCAAATACAGAAGTTGTGTTGTACGAATAAACTGAATGGGTATGGTTGAGTGCCATGGTTTTTAATTATAGTTCATCTGAGGTATCAGGTGACTGGTACTCCATTGCATTGCTCAGACTGAAACATGAACCTGGGAGACATTTGGAGTCATGAGATTAAATGAACTTCTGGAGAATGGGAGAAGGAAGGAAACAATAATTTTTGAATATGTATTATATTCTAGACACTGCGTGTGGAGATAAAATACAGTGCAGAACAGAGTCTTCGAGGAAAGTCCAAAGTTAAGGGACAGGAAAGGAATTGGCAAACAAGGACTAGAAATTCTCAAAAAAGTAGGAAGACAAGTTGCATACTGTGCTGTCTCTTAAAACAAAGGAGAATAATTTTAGAAGACAGGGAAGGATCAAACAATTTGAGTATCCAGAAAGATTAAAAATCAGAATAAGGCTGAGTGCAGTGGCTCGCACCTGTAACTCCAGCACTTTGGGAGGCTGAGGATGGCAGATCACTTGAGGTCAGGAGTTCAAGACTAGCCTGGCCAACATGATGAAACCCCATCTCTACTAAAAATACAAAAATTAGCCGGGCGTGGTGGCATGTGCCTGTAATCCGACCTACCCGGGAGGCTGAGGCACAAGAATGGCTTGAACCCGGCAGGTGGAGGTTGCGCCACTGCACTCCAGCCTGGGCGACAGAGCAAGATCCTGTCTCAAAAAAATAAAAAAAGTAAAAATAACGAGAATAAAAGCCTTGCATTTGACGAAGAATCTTGGAGACATTTAATTCGGTTCTGTTCCACAATTATTTCTGAGCACATACTACGTGTTTAGCACTAGAGTGCTGGAAACACTGTCATGTAGATTATAGTCTAGTAGAGAATAAAAACAAGAAAACTTTCAACTACAAGACAATCTGATGAGCACCAATGTGTGGGAGACACAGGGTATTAACATAGCACATGAGGAGGGCCATCTATCCCAGACTTGAGAGGTCTGGAAGGCTTTTCAGAGAAAGTGATGTTTAAATGGGGACCTACAGGATGAGCTGGGATCAGCTAGATGAGAGGCAAAGGGAGTGATCCAAGCAGGAAACACCCTGTGTGGGGATCTAGAGAGAAAAGAAAACAAGAACACTAAGCAACTGAAAAAAATAGTGGCCTGAGTGATTTTGTAGAGATACCATTGAAGAGGTAAGCAGGAGTCAACTAATAAAGAAACTTACAGGGCTGTGTCAAGGACTTTGAATTCAATCCAAACTGACATTGGGAAGCTGCTGAAAGGCTTAAGCAGGAGAGTGCTTTAATCAGGTTTGTACTTTAGAAAGATCCCTCTAACTGTGCATGGGCAGGGGGAAGGCAAGGCCAGTTATGAGTTATGAGTCTGTTATAGTAGTTATGAGCCTGTTATAGTAGTTTAGGAGAGACATGATGGTGTCAGTAGAGAGAGAGAGAGGAGTGGGTGGACTCGATAAATATGTGGGAGGGGGAATTGACAGTTATTGTTAATTAATTGGCAGTGGGAAGTTTTGGGAGAAAGAACATCCAAGAATGACATCAAGATGTTTGGCTTGGATAAGCGAGTGTATGCTGATGTAGGGAACATCAGTTGAGGAGTCGTTTTGAGAATCGAATTGATGAGTTCAGTTTAGCATATGTTGATTTTGAGGTACCTGCTGGATGTCCCAGTGGAGGTATATAGCAGGCATTTGGCTATGTGTATTTCAAGTTCGGAGAGAGATTTAATCCAGAAAATAGAGATTTGGGAGGCAGCAGCAAATAGTTGGTAATTGAATCTATGAGAGAAAATGTGGATTTCTCTGGGTGGAAGTAGGGTCGTGTAGTGTTGAGTGAGAAGCAGAGCTGTCAGAGGACAGAACACTGAGCAATACCAATACTTTAAGGGCTGGACAACAAAGAGGATCCAACAAAAGAAACTGAGAAGGAGTTGTGTGTGTGGTTCAGTAAAGAAATAAGACTGCAATTTCAGACGTCTGTAGCAAAAAGCATTTCTAAGTAGGGGAAACTGATCTTATTTGATGATAGAGAGAAAAGGAGCTTATGGAAAGGAATATAGTGAAGACATGGATATGGAATGCATAAATGCTAGAGCAAGGTCTTTCAGGAAACAGAGCAGCATAGGAGTGAAGACTCATAGAGGAGAGACCCTTCTTTCTTTAATAAAAACAAGGATGAGAGGAGAAGGAGAGTTCAGAAAAGGGACTGGCTGTTGATAACAGGAAACTCATATTCGATTGCCATAGTAAAGTAGGAGTTGAGGTTTTCTGCAGGGCATGAATGTCAGGAGAGGGGAAATGAGTTAGATGGGAGGAAAGATTGTGCCTCAAATGCCTTAAACTTTTCTGCCTCGCATCTCCTGCACCTACTAGTAATGCAAATCTAAGATCTTTTAGGCATAGTGATGTTATTCAACCATTTTAAACATTCACAAACTACTTAAAAATAGCTAAATTATATTCACTGTTCATATATTCACGTTGAAAATGGTTGAATAACATCACTGTACCTAAAAGATCTTAGATTTGCAGGACTAGTAGATGCAGGAGACGCGAGGCAGAAGAGTGATGCTTTCTGATACTGCTCTCAGCAGAATAAGACTGGTTTTCACAGCCTAAAAGAATAAGTCAGAGTTTATTCTTAGTTACAGTTGAAATACTTATACATGTTTAAGGTTCCGAATCAGGAATAAGAGCTCTAATGTTGATATAGTATTAATAATTATAATTGCTACCACTTATTGGGTACCTGCTATTTTCAGGGTATCATGCTAATCACTTTATGTCCAATGGTTCTCAACCAGTGGCAATTCTCCCATGACCCCAGGGGACTTTTGGCATTGTCTGGAGACATTTTTGGTTGTCACTTCTTGGAGAGTAGTTGCGGGTAAAGGCCAGAAATGCTGCTACATATCCTACAACTCACAGGACAGGCCCCTGAAACAAAGCATTATGTGGTCACACATGTCAGTAGTGCTGAGGTTGAGAAACTCTGCTTTGTATCTAGTTTTTCATATAATTCTCACAAGACCACAAGGGAAGTATAATTATCTTTAATATACAGATGATGAAACAGAATTGGGAAGGTTAAGTAATTTTTCCAAGGTCACATCACAAGGTCCCAAGAAGTGGAACCAGATTTTGAACCCATCTGTCTGATTCTAAAGCCGTTTTGTTTTTTTTTTTTTTCAGATGGAGTCTGGCTCTGTCACCTAATTTGGAGTGCAGTGGCATGATCTTGGCTCACTGCAACTACCGCCTCCTGAGTTCAAGTGATTCTTGTGCCTCAGCCTTCTGAGTAGCTGGGACTGTAGGCGCATGCCACCACGCCTGTCTAATTTTTGTGTTTTTAGTAGAGGTGGGTTTTCACCATGTTGCCCAGGCTGGTCTCAAACTCCTGGCCTCAAGTGATCCACCCACCTCAGTCTCCCAAAGTGCTAGGATTACAGACGTGAGCCAACCCACCTGGCCCTAAAGCCAATTTTTTAACCACTATATACATTGCCAGTTTGTATTAAAGATACACAGACTACCACAAAATGTTCATATTTTTGCGACTAATTTTACATAAAATGTATGTGTTAATATACTAAAATCTGCATTCCTCCTATCTAAGGTTACCAAGGGCCCATTACTCAACTCTAACCTTCTCCATCTGAGGATAATAAAATAGCATTGTCCTATTGAAAACAGACTTGAGGCCATGTGCAGTGGCTCAGACCTGTAATCCCAGCACTTTGGGATGCCAAGGCAGGTGGATCGCT
>NW_026652282.1:97145289-97166158 GCF_009828535.3 Hylobates moloch | reverse complement strand
AAAAAAAAAATAGAAAAATTAGCCCAGTGTTGTGGTACGAGCCAGTAATCCCAGCTACTCGGGAGGCTGAGGCAGGAGAATCACTTGAACCTGGGAGGTGGAGGTTGCAGTGAGCCGACATTGCACCACTGCACTCCAGCCTGGGCGACTCTGTCTCAGAAGAAAAATAAGAAAGGAAAAGGAAAAGAAAACACACTTGAGTCAGGCACATCCGATGTGTACATTCCAACATGATGTGTTTTCCACTTGTGGGCATCTTCCAATTTAGAAAAAAAAAATGTTTCCATATGATGTTCAGTTGCAGATCCATTTTCAAATCCTATTCAACATCCATATAATAAGATGAATACTTTTTGGGCTTTTGGTCACAATTGGACTTCTGTGCTGATACCATTCATCATGTAAACTACCCAATTGCCTCTTGATAATCACTAGGCAGGAGCTCAAACTCTAACCAAGCTACACAAGTCCAGGTCAAGAAGTGAATGTGGAACGTTGGTGGTTCTGTTCTGTTTGTTTTTGCTATTTATGAGCCATTGTAACTGTGAACTTTTCCTTTGTAGAACTGTGCCAAGTGAATCAAACTGAATGATTTCACTTGTCCGTAGAAAGTGGTAGATTTCTGCAAAAAGCATTGCCTCCGTGTTGCACATTCTCCCAATTTGTAATCCTTAGAATGTGACTGCACAAGTAACTGTATGGTTTATGTCCTCTTCTCATATGTATCTAGGGTAGCCTACTCATGCCGGTTTTTCTGGCACTGTCTAGTTTAAAAACCAAAATTCTACATCCTAGGACCCCCCTCAGTCCCAGGCAGCAAGGATATTGTCTCCCAAAATATACCCAATTCTAATAATTAACTGCTAGAGAATAAAAGCGAATATTACCAATACTGCTAGTTAAGGTTCAACAAGAAGAAGGGTTAGTATCAGGATTCAGGTTGGTAAATATTGAGCATCATTTTTGGCCCTCACCTGTTTTTTTCAAAGATGATTGTTGTCAGAGGAAAATTCAATCAAATTCTGATATTACATAGGATGCCATTTGTCAACAAGAACTTCACACTGTAACAAAGTAGATCTCAGGCCTGGCTATATATTATAATCACCTGGGGAGCTTCAAACAATCTGGGTGCTCAAGCTTCACGCAAGACCCCTCAGTGTTTTTAAAGTATCTCCAATGGTTATAATATACAGGCAAGGTGAGAACCAGTGCTATAGCACTGCTATGGTCTGAATATACGTATCCCCACCACAGTCATATGTTGAAGCCCAATCACCAATGTGATGGTGTTAGGAGATGGAGCCTTTGGGAGATTATTAGGTCATGAGAAGAGAGCTCTCATGAATGGGATTAGTGCACTTATAAAAGACAGCCCCAGAGAACTGCCTTTCGTCTTTCAGCATTTGAGGACACAGCGAGAAGGTGCCATCTACAAACCAGAGGGCAGGCCCTCTCCAGACACCACATCTATCAATTCTTTGATCTTGGACTCCCCAGATTCCAGAAATATGAGAAATACATTTCTTTTGTTTGTAAGCCATCCAGTTTGTGGCATTTTGTTATAGTAGCGTGAACTAAGGCAAGCATGATGCTTTCCTTTTCTTAATTGTGGATGTGGCTGGGCTTCTGAGGAGATGGAACTATTCACTGCCTAGATAATGTCTAGGTTGCTTGACTGAAGGATTTTAAGGGAGGCTCTGCTGCCCCTCCCCATCACATATTACATTCACCAAAATACACCATTGAAGATCAACAATATTCCTGTGGAGACATAA
Organism: Hylobates moloch; assembly: GCF_009828535.3. Taxonomy (NCBI): domain Eukaryota; kingdom Metazoa; phylum Chordata; class Mammalia; order Primates; family Hylobatidae; genus Hylobates; species Hylobates moloch. The sequence goes on along the minus strand of NW_026652282.1, from coordinate 97,164,380 downwards.
TAGAAGCAGCAGGCAGGAGCGGAAAATAAACACTTACGTTTTTGAAAGATTTTCTGTCTTCAAGAGGTCCTGATTAAGCTGTTTGGAAAGGCCCGCCTTGCCGTATATTTGTATCTGTCCTGCAAAATGAAAAACTACATGAGGATGAACATTCTAATAACAAAGCCTTATCATGGGCAGGCCTGATACCTGAAGAAAAGGTGATTTTATAGTAGATTGAGTGAAACCAAGGCCCTGAGGGAATGAAGTAAGCAGCTGGGGTTGGGAAATCCAAGAGGAAGACAACAGGGGAGCAACCAAAAGACTCACCTACCTCACAAGGGTTCCTCCAGGGGAGACTTGGAAATGAGGTCAGGCCTCATACAAGCACAATATAAAAGATCTGGCTGCTTTTCTGGAGGAGTTTGTATGGCCAATTATTCCTAGTGTAAACTAAAATTCTAAGCACCCAAACTGACTGAATTGGCCATCTCTTAGCCAATAGGATTCCAGAGTAACCTTGAAAACTGAGTTCTCATGCTGGATAAGCACAGTGGCTGTCATCTGTAATCCTAGCATTTTGGGAGCTGAGGGAGGAGGATTGTTCGAGCCCAGGAGGTTGAGGCTGTAGCAAGCCATTATTGCACCACTGTACTCCAGTCTGGGAGCAAGATACTGACTCAACAAAAAGAAAAGAAAAGAAAGAAAAGAAAGAAAGAGAAAGAGAGAGAGGGAGGGAGGGAGGGAGAAAGAAAGAAAAGAAAGAAAAAGAGAGAGAGGGAGGGAGGGAGGGAGAAAGAAAGAAAAGAAAGAAGAGAAAGAAAGAAAAAGAGAGAGAGAGAAAGAAAGAAGGAAAGAAAAAAGAAAACAGAAAGAAGAAAGAGATAAAGAAAGAGAAAGAAAGGGGAGAGAGAGAGAGAAAGAAAGTGAATTCTTAGCCATGACGGAATGGGGAGTCAGATATGCCTCATTATACTCCCTCCCTCCCTCCCTAAATGTGTCCGGAATTGGTGGGTTCTTGGTCTCACTGACTTCAAGAATGAAGCCACGAACCCTCGCGGTGAGTGTTATAGTTCTAAAGGCAGCGTGTCTGGAGTTTGTTCCTTTTGGTGTTCGGATGTGTTCGGAGTTTCTTCCTTCTGGTGGGTTCGTGGTCTCGCTGGCTCAGGAGTGAAGCTGCAGACCTTCGCGGTGTTACAGTTCTTAAGGCGGCGCGTCTGGAGTTTTTCGTTCCTCCCGGTGGGCTCGTGGTCTCGCTGGCTTCAGGAGTGAAGCTGCAGACCTTCACAGTGAGTGTTACAGCTCATAAAAGCAGCGTGGACCCAAAGAGTGAGCAGTAGCAAGATTTATTGCAAAGAGCAAAAGAACAAAGCTATCACAGTGTGGAAGGAGACCTGAGCGGGTTGCCACTGCTGGCTCGGGCATTCTGCTTTTATTCTCTTATCTGGCCCCACCCACGTCCTGCTGATTGGTAGAACCCAGTGGTCTGTTCTGACAGGGCGCTGATTGGTGCATTTACCATCCCTGAGCTAGACATAAAAGTTCTCGACGTCCCCATCAGATCACTTAGATACAGAGTATCCTGACACAAAGGTTCTCCAAGGCCCCACCAGAGCAGCCAGACACAGTGTCCATTGGTGCATCCACAAACCTCGAGCTAGACACAGGGTGCTGATTGGTGTGTTTGCAAACCTTGAGCTAGACATAAAGGTTCTCCAAGGCCCCACCAGAGCAGCTAGATACAGAGTGTCGATTGGTGCATTCACAGACCCTGAGCTAGACACAGGGTGCTGATTGGTGTATTTACAATCCCTGAGCTAGACATAAAGGTTCTCCACATCTCCACCAGACTCAGGAGCCCAGCTGGCTTCACACAGTGGATCCTGCACTGGGGCTGCAGGTGGAACTGCCTGCCAGTCCTGCACCGTGTGCCCGCACTCCTCAGCCCTTGGGTGGTTGATGGGACTGGGCTCTGTGGAGTAGGGGGTGGCGCTCATAGGGGAGGCTCAGGCTACACAGGAGACCATGGAGGGGGTGGGAGGCTCAGGCATGGCGGGCTGCAGGTCCCAAGCCCTGCCCTGCGGGAAAGCAGCTAAGGTCCGGTGAGAAATCGAGCGCAGTGCCGGTAGGTCGGCACTGCTGGGGGACCCAGTACACCCTCTGCAGCCACTGGCCTGGGTGCTAAGCCCCTCATTGCCCAGGGCCGGCAGGGCCGGCCGGCTGCTCCGAGTTGGGGGGGCCCGCCAAGCCCACGCCCACCCGGAACTCCAGCCGGCCTGCAAGCCCCGCACACAACCCCGGTTCCCGCTGGCGCCTCTCCCTCCACACCTCCCTGCAAGCTGAGTGAGCCGGCTCCCGCCTTGGCCGGCCCAGAAAGGGGCTCCCACAGTGCAGCGGTGGGCTGAAGGGCTCCTCAAGTGCCACCAAAGTGGGAGCCCAGGCAGAGAGGCACCGAGAGCAAGCGAGAGCCGTGAGGACTGCCAGCACGCTGTCACCTTTCATAACCACAATTAGACTTTCTTCCCTAAGGGTTTAACGGTAACCAGCCTTTTCAAAAGACTGTACCACTGATGTGAACCAACCTCCTGATGCTGGCCCTCCTTTTTTTGCGTAAGAGAACACCGACCACAGAGTGGTCTGACCAGTCTATGAAGGATGCGCAGTAAGGGTTTTCATGTCTCCCACTTCACTTTTTGATGTCAGAAAGCCAAAAACTCTACCCTCAGATCATGCTAACACCACCATTTTTTTGTACACAGGACCCATGAAGGGCCATGAAGCTCAGTTATACATGTGCAGTTCTCCTTTCATAAATATTCGTGACTCTTCCTATAGCTTATTGAATATGTATATTCAGCCACCCTGCTCAGCATAAATTCCTGTTCTTTTTGCTCCTCCCTTAAAGTATCTGTTTCTGGCTTCTGGCAGGAGGCTCTGCTTCCCAGCCTGTCAGAATGGCCACCCTGCAGGCCACAACACTTTATGAGAAATAAAGCTCTCATTTCCAAATTTGTGAACCTCATTATTCTTCAGTTGACACTAGGTAGCTTACTTGGGGGTGTCAAACTAGATTTGTATGTGCCTCACCTTCTACCTCTTCAATAGCATTAGAGTTAGTGGAACTGAAATAGGAAAAGGAGGACTCCAAAAACTTCAACCCCTGAAGCAAAATAAACTCACATTGCCTTGTCTGGGCCATAAAGTATGACAAGAAACAGTTTCCCACTCTTTGCCTGGCAGATTCAATAAGGTCTGTGTAGTGACCAGAGCCAGGGATTCTGCTTTGCACCCCACAGATTACACCACTGAGATGATCACTCTGAATTATAAGGCCATCTCCAAACTACCTTCCCCAGGAATTGCCAAGGTGCCTAAAGTTCTGCCATGAAAACTTTCAAGTAATAAAACTGGTTGGGTATTAAAGAAGATTTTTATTAACTCAGATTGGTAACGCCTTAGGCTAGGAATCCCTAGCCAGAAAACAATATCCTGGCTTCATTTTCTAGGTCTTCATGCTGGTTGCTTCTGTCATGCCTCACTATTTTCTACTTTCTGGGTTCTCCCTTCTTTTCTTCTGACTCTTGACTCTCCTCTCCTTATTTCCCCCCCCCCGCACACACACAGACACACACACAACGCATGCACACACAATTCTTAGAAACTCATGGCTTAAGCCTTATCAGCCAAGACCTTGTCAGTGATTAATTGACAGCTAACTGAGAGCAAGATCAATATTGAGGAGGAGAGAGCAGATACTATCAAAGAAAAACTATTTAGGAGTTAGAACTGAATGACATTTACTATATATATCCTGGGCCACTGATTTTTCCAGTGGAAGGGACAGGTTAGGAATCAAGAGTTACATGTACAAATAGAGATCAGCCAGGCAGCCATGTATATAACCTTTGGTTTCAAAAACAAAGACTTTTAATTGAATTTCTTGTCAAGGGGAGTGTGGTGTGGAGGGTCACCTGGAGTATATCGTGTAATAGAGCTGTTCCATACTCTTTACCCAAGGGGAAACAATCATATCTCAGAAATACCATTGAGTTGTGTGTGCCGTGAGGTTAAAGGAAAATTCCATTTTTATCATCTCTGAATGATAAAGCTCCACATTCCTAAAATAGTTTAGCAAAAGTCTAAACTGTTCTCAAATTCATAAGTAAACTTGGAAACATATAGAATCATTTGAGCATTTTGATGGATTTGTAGCTATGCAAGATATAATTCAGGAAGAGTTAAAAAAACAAAATTTGGACTTGAAAACCTTTCACCTTTATGAGAATCTTACTGATAACATTAGAACAGGTATGTCATAAAATGTGGTGTTTTTGTTTTTCTAGGACAGAAAAAACTATGGAATCTGAGGAAGATAACTTTAGAATATTGGTAGTTTCAAGGAATGTAAAGTATAGCATAAACAGTTTTGGTACTGGAGCAAGACATGGGGGGAAGACCAACTTCATATCTCACCCGAAATAATTCATTTGGTTTCATTGGTTTTTATCAGGAATGTTGGTTAGCAAGCATGCTGAGAGTGAGGATTTAGAGAAAAAATGTGCTGTGTCTATAGAGAGCAAAATGCTGAGTGGGTTTGATTCAAAATTCACCACAGGCCAGGAAAAAGATTTTGCAAAACTCTGGCCCCTGTTGCTCACACATGGCCTTGGCTGTGTGTAAGCCTCACATTCAGTAGCTGCATTTGATTTTCAAAGAGCAGAGTCATTTTCTCAGCCTACACTTCTCATTAAGTTCCAAACACTTCCTTAGGATATGAAACCTCCCCCTTCTCTTTCACCACTCCTAGTAAGGCCAGCTTGTTCAGACAATACTGAAAGGGGCTGCTCTTTGGTGCTCAGACAGGATGTTCCATTGATATATCTTGCAGGGACATCCCATAAGCATTCGTTTGTTGGTGTCTCATACAAACGTGAACTGTTCCTACTCAGACTGAATTAAATGTTTTATATAAAAACTGTGTGATGTTTTCAGCATTTGCTCCAGAAGAATTTAGCAATCACTTAGTCTGTGCAAGGTTCTGGGCTAAGCCCTGGAAGGAGAAGAGGGGTGCAGGAAGAGATGAAGCTGGAGGAACTGCTGAAGACATAGAAAGATGAACAAGCTGTAGCACTTATCGTTAATAATAATAGTGAATATGTATTGAACAGTTACTCTGTGCCAAGCACTGCACTAAAGTCTTTACATGAATTAGGTAATTTAAACTTTACAACGCTGCTATAATGCCTTTTGTAAATCAGGAAACTGAAATTCAGAGAGGTTAAGCCCAAAGTCACACAGCTAGTGCTGGGATCAAGGTTTGAGCCTGATCTTTTTGATCCCAAAGCCACCGTATGTAACTGCCATCCTCTCATGCCTTCAAGGATTCAGAATCTGGTAGGAAACAGAAACATCTCAATGACCTCTAATAAAAGGAACAATATGGTACGTGCCACAAAAGATATAGGCAAATTGCTATGGGAGTGCAGATGAAGGTGTATTTAATATCTGGGAAGGCCTCATGGAGGGAGTAAAAATTGAACTGAGCCTTAAATGACAAGTGGGGTTTTGGTAGATGGAGATGAGGGAAAGGGTATTTCAGGTAAAGGAGCTAAATCACAGAGTGACAAGTACAGTATAACTGGAGCATTGCATGTATCACGGAATAAGGAGTCACAATGAAAAGGCTGTAAAGATTGCTACCCCATTGCCGTGTACCTTGAACACTAAGCAAAGACATCAGGATTTTATCCCTTCTTTAACAGGCAATGGAAAGTCAATCATGGTTTTCGTGCAGGCAAGTGATATGATCAGATCGGTGATTTCGAAGGAGAATTTCAGTGGCAGCTTCAATCATGAAAAGGTCAGAGGTCAACTACCAGTTGTGTGACTAGGGATATTGTCTAGATGAGGGATGGGTAACAGCCTGAATCAAGGTGTTTCCACGGGGAATGAAGAAGAAGGGATAACCTGAGACAATTTCACAGTAGGTAATTACAGGAACTGGTAACTGAGTATGAGAGACAGAAATGATCTGAAGTGAATATTAACATTTCTAGCCTGATTGATTAGGCGGATTGTTGTGCCCCTTACTGAGAAATTAGGCATAGGACAAAGAGTAAACTTGGGACAGGGAGAGTTAGTCATGTCTGAACCTCAAGAAAAAGGCCAGAATGTAGATTTGAGAGTCATCCAGAGAGAAAATATAGTCTAAAGAGGATGAAACTAGCCAGGGAAAATAGTATTAAATAAGAGAACATTTTCTGCTTCAGGCAATAGGATAGGTGTGTAGGGAAATCCTTCCAAAAAAAGAGTGCCTGAAAAGCTGGATAGAATATTTAAAATGTTTTTAAAGTGGAGCTGAGCTGAAGATAAGTAAGGAAAACAATCAGAGGCCAGACAATAAAGCCTGGTTTTCTAAAGGTAATCCAGCCAGGGTTTGTCTTGGAAGTATCTGCTTATCCCTGGTGGCCTAGAGTCAGTATTAAAGGACTGTGTGGCAGGACCAAAACAGGCTGTAAAGCCCGGCACCCAAGCAAGGCAGTCAAACCGATTGGAGAGTCTATCATAAAGCTAAAATCCTCTAACAGTGACTACCTCTGTGAGTGGCCTAGAAAATACCCCATCTGTACATAAAAGATACTTATCTGTCCAGGGATGAGACAGAAGACTGTAGGGAAAAATTATTTCCTCTGAGAATTCCCAACCACATACCCACACTCAAGCAGTTTTAGGAGCAGAATTCTATTCCTGTGTCTTCGAAACCATCATTCAGAAAAGTTAGTTTATGGTGGTCCTTGGTTAATAGCACTCCTAGGCACACTGTAGTAGCAAATTAAAATTTCTGCTAGAAGAATGGTTAAGTGGCCTCAAAGAATTCCCACAGATAAAATTCCAAAGAACATGAGCTCACAATGAAAAAAAATCATGAAATCTACAAAGAAACAAGCCGTTTTGAATGAGAGTCTGCAGAAACAGAGCCACAAAGGCTCAGAAAGATAAGAATGATCCAATATTGAATATAAAATAAGGATGTTCAATATGCTAAAATAAATAAAAGGGAATTTAAAGATTATTACAAAATAAGAAACTGTGAAAACTGAGCAGGAAGATTTTTTAAAAAGAGGCCAAAATGGATGTGAGAAGTGGAAAATATAATTTAAGTACAAAATAAAATCTCCTTGGATGGGTGAAACAGAGAGCTGAAGACAATTTGTGAGTTGGCAAATAGGTCAAATGGTATTTCCCAGTAAGAAGCACAAAGCTATGAAATAAAATTCTGAAAGAAGCTAAAAGACATTGAGGATTGCATTAAGAAAAGTCTCAAATACATTTAAGTGAAGTTTCAGAAGGCAAGAGTAGAAAGAATGTAAAAGGAGTAATATATTTATGAACATAAAGTTTTAACAATTTTTTTGATATTTAATATAAATGAAAAGAAGGGGGGGAAAGGACAGTACCTTGAAGAATACCAATACTTGTAAAGGTAGTTGCGGGAAAGAAGACTCAGCAAAGAAAACTGAAAATGATTTATTAGGGAGAAGATAGAAGAGCCAAGAGAATCCAGTGTCGTGAAAGCAAAGGGTGAGCATGTTTCAAGAAGGCCATTGTCAATAATTATAAATGTTGCAGACAACTCAAGAAGGAGGACAATCAGCAATCACTTACTGAGTAGTGTCTACTATGTGTCAGGCATAGTGCTAGGTGGATACAAAGATGGATAATATGTGATTCCTGTACTCAAAGTTATGGGAGAAATGTAAATAACATTACAATCCAATCTAATTAAGGCTATAATAGACATGAACAGAGTGCTCTATGAGCAGAGAGAAAGAGGCTTTCTTCCTGTGTAAAGATCTTTCTTTCTAATGAGCTCTTCTCAGCTGTTTATCTCATGGGATTTTTTTTAGAATTCTGAATATGCATTTATCTTTCATCGAAACATCATCTTTAAACACACTGTCAGCTCTATCTCCCTCTTTATCTGCATCGTTTTGGGGCATGTAATATTCAATAAGATTCTGGTGTCTAGTATGAGCTTGAATGGCAGATCTTTAAGTAATATTTATGTTCCTGTTCTCAGAGTCTGGGCCAAATAGTACAGACTTGCTTCCCCTTTGCATTTGCCCTGCCCTCAGCTTAGTTCAGGATCTCACCACATTCACCCAGGTTTTTGATAGCCTCCATATTTTAGCTCTGATCATAACATTCCCAGCTCAAACCTTCATTCATCTTAACATAGCCCCGTTCATAGCACTATGACTTCATAGTGGAGACATTAAATAAATATAAATATTGAAATGAAAGAATGTTCAATCTAAAAATAAGCAGAAGTAAATATCCCATTGTCATGTGAATAATTTGATTTTCCAAATCAATTAACGAAGATCTCATTTGAAGGCATATGTTATCAGTTTGTTTGCTTGCATTCTGCCCAACTTCATTCCAAAAAATTCAGTAGTCAGTGGTTAAATGTGTGTGTGTGTAAAGTTATGTTCATATTGCAAGTTTATATTTAATTCAACAAAGATTTGCTGAATGTCTACTATGTGTGTCTCTGCAATTTATTGGAGAAGTACAAAGATGTATTCAATACCAATAAGAGCCATTATATATATATACACATGTATGTATAATATATATATTCCACAAATATGTATGTATAATATGTATTATATATATACACATATGTATGTATAATATATATATTCCACAATAGAAGTCCAGATAAAGTGCAATACGATGAGTCATAAGAGTCAGAAGAAATAGCACATCAAGTGTGGGATGGGATAAAATAAGATCCCATTAACTGAGTGTCATTTAAACTGGATCTTCCATGATGGATAGGATTTGGAGATTTAGGGGAAAGGATGGTGGGGAGGGAGATGTTCCAGGCATGAGTATAGCTAAGGGAAAGGGAGCAGAACTTGTTAAAGTGGACCAGTTCTGAAATGCATTAATCTGTCAGCAAAAGAAATTTGATTACAGTGGCTGAAACACATGAGGGTTTATTTGTGTAATGAGAAGTCTAAAGGTAGGCGGTTGCTGGTGTTGGTTTAGCAGCTCAAGAATGTCAGGGCTGTTTGTAATTCTCTTGACCTTTCCCTCATAGTCCCAAGATGCCTGGTGGTACTTTAAGCATCACATTCAAATACCAGGCAGTGGGTAGAAGGGAGAGTCAAAAGGCAAAAAGGGCTTCCCAGAAGCCCCACCCTATGACTTCTGCTTGTATCTCATTGTCTCTATCTGCAAGAAAGACTAAGAAGCATAGATATTTTTTAGTTGGCCACATTATTACAGTAAGGAAGCAGGGGAGAAAAGATATTGGGTAGGCAGTCTCTGCAACAAAACGAAAGTCAAGTTTGGCTTGAGCATAAAGGGTGGAGATAGTATTTCTTAAATATGCGCCAACTGATTTGGAAAGAAGGAATATAGATTTCTTATACCTGGCATGACATTTGCTTTTCTATTGTTTTCCATTTACTTGCCTTTAATGAAATCTATGATCAGGGTAGAGGTTGCTATGGGAGCACGTTCAGTTGCTCAAGGAAAACTTCCCAGAGAGGGGATGCCTGAATTAAGCCTGGCAGATGGATATGGTTAAGGCTAGTAGGCGAAGGGTAGCTTTGGCAATGGCTCAGAATAAGAAGGAAGGTGGAAGTTTCTGGAAATTGCAAACATTTCTGGCTGGCTTATGCAGAATGCAGTAAGGATATGGCAAAAAAAAAAGGAGATAGAAAGGTAGGGGCTAGATCATGAAGACTTGTAAGATATGTAAGGGATTTGAACTATATCACTAGCTTCTAAATTTTAAAAAACGAATGGAAATATTTTCTTAATAACTTGCTTACTCTGCTGTCTTTCCTGGCAAAATTTGTAAGGGTACCTTGCTCATCTTGTTCATTACTGTATTCCTAGAGAGTGGCATTGTGGCTGGCCCCTAAGGCTTCCCCAGTGAATCTACATTCTTCATGGAATGAAATGTGAAACCATTGCACTAAATGTCCTATGAAATCTTTGTTATTTCAACTCACTAACCTTTAAGCTGGGGTCCCTTAAACCACACCTGTAGGTGACCCTCTGTGTTAGTCCAGGCTCTCCAAGAAGCAGACAAAGAGATAGGGTTAAAAACACAAGACATTTATTAGAGGCAATCTATATGATAGAAAATGGGGAGGGAGCTAGGAAAATCTAGGAGAGCCACCAGCATTCATTGCAATGCAATGCAAGTCTCACCCTGAGTGAAGGAGAGAGAGAGAGAAAGAAGGAAGGAAGGAAGGAGTGGGGGAAGGAGGGTATTAGCCTACCATGTAGTTCTAAGGAAAGTTTAACAAGGCTGCCAGGGAGTCCTTGAGACAGTCACCAGTCAAAGGAATCCAGGGTCTCATGGACGGGCCTGTCTAGGTTCCCTGCTGTGCTCACACAATGACAGGGAGCAGCCGTAGGAAGCGTGGCCTCAGTGCCAATGCGATGATGATTTCAGAGCACAGCAGCAGCTTGGTCACTGTCCCTGCAGAGATCTGAGTGGCACATTCTCAGGACTGCCATGCCTGCCAACCCCAGCATTGTCAGCAGGGCTCCTGTACTGTTTAGTGTGGCCCCCATATTCTAGTTACTGGGTTCTGTTGTTTCCAAGTCCTAATTTATACTCTCATTCTATAAAGCCAGCCGTATATTTCCTCTGGGAGTGAAGTGAAGTCTGCCTTGCCCCCTAAATCCTTCTATAATTTATGGATCTGACTCTGAACTAGATCCCCTGTGGACATCTCAGTCCCAATGAACAAACATCCCTCGTCCCAGCCCGTCTACCTGCCTGTTGCCTGCCCTTGCCATAGGATACACACACACACACACACACACACACACACACACACTCTGAGAGAGAGAGAGAGAAAATGAGAGAGAGACAGAGAGAGGGAGAAAGACATGAGGTCTTGCTCTCTTGCCTAGGCTGGAGTGCAGTGACATGATCACAGCTCACTGCAGCTTCCAACTCCTTGGTTCAAGAGATCCTCCTGCCTCAGCCTCCTGAGTGGCTGGGATTACAAGTGCACGCCACCGTGCCGAAGATAAGATGTTTTTAAGGATAAAATTCTCCCATGTTAGCTCCTGGTTTTATGGATCCCCATTAGTCAGATAGAGATGTTCTGCTGCCTATCTGTGCTGCTTTAGTACCAGGTACCTCCCCACTATGGATTAACTGAGGAGGCTTCATAGCTCATCCACCACCACACAACAAATAAGTATGAAGGCTGAAGTTTAAACCAGGACTGTGTGATTTTTAAATTGTACTTTCTAAACCACTGTCTGACACTGCCTCTCCTTCATAGAACTAGCCACACTGGATGGTGACCCTCTGTTTACTGGTACATTCACCCCCTTCCTCAAGATAACAGCCTCCTGAGTTGGGCAGGGAGAGCAAGGCACTAGTAGGCAGTTAAGAAGTTTCTGGAATAAAAGAACGAAGGGAGGGATGAACGAACAAACAAATGAACTGTTAGCAGCCAAGTTGCAGTCATCCTAGATTGGGCCCAGTTCTACAGTTTCTGAGAGCTTGGCAGGTCTAAGAGGCTCTGGTCCTGTGAATCCATATGTCTCCCAATGCAGCCACTTAATAATGAAACCAGAGCTGCTAGGACAGCACTTTCCATTTACCCCCGACCCTGAGCTGCTTGCAGATCCAATAAAGAATTTGAATAGCCAAAGTTCTAGAAATGTGAGAGATAAGATGCTCTCTGCTCAAAAAAGAAGAAAAAAGTCAAACAAAGGGAATCCTAAGATGTGTTTCCTGGTGAGGTGGGGGTTGCAGAAGGGGCCAGCATGGTCATACTGCCTGAAGGCAGTTTTCAGTGTCGCCAGACAGAAAAGGAAATGACAACAACTTTAGACAAGAATCGAAGGGCAAATAAAGATCTTATTGAAAAGCAGGTAAATTGGCTGGGCTCAGGAAGTCCTTAACGGCTCAGGGCTGGCAAAGGTCCTGTCGGGTGGTCCACTTCTACCTTACAATGGGGCTCAGTGCACTCCATGTTGTTCACTTGCTCTGAACCTTTGTGTGCAGCATGGGCTTGGTATTGAACCTAAACGTGAAGGGCCTCTTTGTTCTGTAACTTTCTTCCCTTCACAGACCACAGAGCCTCCACAGGCATTGATGGCCCGTGATTACATTAGCAGTGTGTGTAATTCTGGGTGAGCCGCTTAATCTCTCCAAACCTCAGTCTACTCATATAAAAAATGGGTCTGGACCAGATCACTGAGATAACGTGTGAGTGTCTAGCAGACTACTGGCGTGTAGTGAACATTTGGTAAATGTTTGTTAAAAGAGTTAAAGTATGACTACAGAGTTCTCCATTCCTATGTCAGGTATAAGGACTATGTAAGGAAGGGATCTGTATTCCTGCTTCAGTGGCAACCGGACTTTCCCCGCTCAGTATTCTGAGGAAATCTGAGGAGAATTAATTGGTTATTAACATTCACTATGGGGCAATGTGGGGTGGGAGGTGGTAGAGAAAGGACAAAAAACAGATACAAAAGAAATACGCTACTTTTGTTCCTAAGGATGCTTTTAAAGGCTCAGTGCTGCAAAGCAAGGCTTTTCCTTTTTTAAAAATTTAATTTAATTTAAGTTCTGGGATACATGTGCAGGAAGTGCAGATTTGTTACACAGGTAAAAGTGTGCCATGGTGGTTGGCTGCACCTATCAACCCATCGCCTAGGTATTAAGCTCCACGTGCATTGGCTATTTATCCCGATGGTCTCCCTTCCCCACCACCCCTGACAGGCCCCAGTGTGTGTTGCTCCCCTCCCTGTGTCCATGTGTTCTCCTTGTTCAGCTCCCACTTATAAGTGACAACATGCTGTGTTTGGTATTCTGTTCCTGCATTACTTTGATGAGGATAACGGCTTCCAGCTCCATCCATGTCCCTGCAAAGGACATGATCGCGTTCCTTTTTATGGCTGCATAGTATTCCATGGTGTATATGTACCACATTTTCTTTACCCAGTCTATCACTGATGGGCCTTTGGGTTGGTCCCATGTCTTTGCTATTGTGAATAGTGCTGCAATGAACATATGCGTGCATATATCTTTATAACAGAATGATTTATATTCCTTTGGGTATATACCCAGTAATGGGATTGCTGGGTCAAATAGTAATTCTGGTTCTAGGTCTTTGAGGAATTTCCATACTGTCTTCTACAATGGCTGAAATAATTTACATTCCCATCAACAGTATAAAAGCATTCCTATTTCTCCACAGCTTTGCCAGCATCTGTTGTTTCTTGACTTTTTAATAATCGCTATTCTGACTAGCATGACAGGGTGTCTCACTGTGGTTTTGATTTGCATTTCTCTAATGATCAGTCATGTTGAGTTTTTTTTCATATGTTTGTTGGCTGCGTAAATGTCTTCTTTTCAGAATTGTCTGTTCATGTCCTTTGCCCACTTTTCAATGGAATTGTTTGCTTTTTTCTTGTACGTTTAAGTTCCTTGTAGAATCTGGATATTAGCCCTTTGTCAGATGGATAGATTGCAAAATTTTTCTCTCATTCTGCAGGTTCTCTGTTTACTCTGATGGTAGCTTCTTTTGCTGTGCAGAGGCTCTTTAGTTTAATTAGATCCCATTTGTCAATTTTGGCTTTTGTTGCAATTGCTTTTAATGTTTTCATCATGAAATCTTTGCCTGTGAAGCAAGGCTTTTCTTATTCCTCGGGATTAACTGTCTGATTCTTCACTACTGTTTCCACCTGTGCTGCCACTGCAAACTCTTTCCCAGACAAGCTCTTCAGTTGCAGAACAACAGTAGACATCTTGTATATTGCAAAGCTATTTCTAGGACGCACACACTGGTTGCATATAAGACACACACACACACACACTCAAGATTTCATGTCATTTCATTGTAAATGCTTCAATATATATCTTCAAAAGAAATGGACTCTTTAAAAAATAGCTATAATACCTATAAAATGCATTATTTCTTAATATCGTTAATTGTCCAATCCGTAGTCATATTTCCCCAATTATCTCATTTTTTTTCACACTGAGTTATTTGAATCATGATCCAAAAAAGTTTGCATCATATAATGGTGTTTGGTTGATAAGTCACCTCTTAAGTTTCTTTTAATTTATAAGTTTCTCCCTCTTTTCTTGCCCTTTCTTCCTTCCTCCCTCCCTCCCCCTTTCCTTCCTTCCTTCCTTCCTCCCTCCCTCCCCCTTTCCTTCCTTCCTTCCTTCCTTCCTTCCTTCCTTCCTTCCTTCTTTCTCTCTCTCTCTTTCTTTCTTTCTTTCAAGACAGTGTCTTCCTCTGTAACCCAGGCACCCAGGCTGGAGTGCAGTGGTGCAATCATGGCACACTGCAGCTTTGACCTCCTGGGTTCAAGCAATCCTCCCACTTTAGCCTCCTGAGTAGAGTAGCTTGGACTGCAGGTGCACACCACCACGCCTATTTTTTTTCTTCAGTTTTTGTAGAGACAGGGTCTTGCTATGTTGAACGGGCTGATTTCAAACTCCTGGCCTCAAGCTGTCCTCCCATCTCAGCATCCCAAAATGCTGCGATTATTTTCTTGCCATTTGTAAAAAAGAGTTGAAAGCCTGTGCTCTTAACCACGAAATATGGCATTTATGTTTATTTTCAGAGTTATACGTTTGAATGAAATGCCCTCCTCCTAAACATATTTCTTGTATTAAATATAGCTCCCTATTTTCCTGTAGAATAGAAGGTGATCATACATTAAAAATGTATTTTAGAGCAGGGGACGGTGGCTCATAGCTGTCATCCCAGAACTTTGGGAGGCTGAAGCAGTAGGATCACTTGAAACCAGGAGTTTGAGACCATCCTGGATAGCGTAGCAAAACCCCATCTCCACAAAACATTTAAAAATTAGCCAGGTGTGGTGGCATATGCCCATAGTCCCAGCTATTCAGGAGGCTGAAGTAGGAGGATTGCTTGAGTCCAGGAGGTTGAGGCTGCAGTAAGCCATGACCTAGTTTTGTAGATATTTATTAAGTTCTGGGATACATGTGCAGAATGTACATGGGGCCTAAAGTTTCATAGGTAAAGATGTCGCTAAGACTTTATATCTTTAAGCATCATAACTGTCTGTCACTAGTCACTAAAACTTTCAAAAGTCAGGCTCTGACAGCTTAGATAGGTGGGTATGGTAACAGGAAGGTAGGAAAAGCCTGAATAGACCTAGCCCAGATATCACTCTGAAGTGAAGGCCTCTAACAGACTGGGGTGGGGGTAACCTGAGGAACCAGGCACCCATTCAGGGGCAGGGCACCCACTGTGGCAAAAAGACAAATGATAGGGATCTATTTCACAGTTTTGCTGTTGCCTCAACTTAGTTATACATGTTTGGATAATATTAAAAGTATTTAAGAAGCAGTAGGATATATTGGAGAGGCAGAAATTCTCATCAGTGGCTAGCTGAAGGTCCTCGAGGGCATGCTGGTCAGCTGTGGGCTCAGTACACAGTTTGCACACTAAGGTGCTGGTCCTGTTGCCAGGGGTGCTGTTTCCGCTCTAGCTGGTGCTATCTCAGCTCTGGTCATCTGGACACATGGATGGGAGCCTGTTGGCAGGCAGGCAGCAGGCCAGCCCCCAGAAAGACTCCTCCATGCTGATGCGATTGGCACCCATTCAAAGCGCTCAAAGCGGCAGCTCTTCACCAATCAGTGCCTCAGTATTTCATGATTTGTTTGTTTGTTTGTTTTTTGTTTTTGTTTTTGTTTTTGTTTTTGACGGAGTCTCACACTGTCGCCCAGGCTGGAGTGCAGCGGCTATATCTCGGCTCACTGCAAGCTCCGCCTCCCGGGTTCACACCATTCTCCTGCCTCAGCCTCCGAAGTAGCTGGGACTACAGGCGCCCGCCACCACGCCTGGCTAATTTTTTGTATTTTTAGTAGAGACAGGGTTTCACCGTGGTAGCCAGGATGGTCTTGATCTCCTGACCTCGTCATCTGCCCGCCTCGGCCTCCCAAAGCATTTCATGATTTTAACCACTGCTCCTGCCTCCAGGCGGAGTCTAAGCCTTTTAAATTGCAACCTCTTTGCTTTTCTGAAAGAAGGTTGGCAGTGTGATGTTCTGTAAAAAGCTACTATCTTCAGTAGGTTTTAGTTCCAAATTAACCACTAACTTAGACAAGTCACTTCAGCTCTCTGAGCCTCAGTTTTATCTTCAGTAAAATAAGGATAAAACTCTTACTCTGTTTACCTCCCAGGGTTTGTTATGTTAAACAAGAACATGATGTGCAAGTGTTGTATAACTAATCACAACTTACACCTGCAAGACATTTTATTATTATTATTATAGCTCCAACTGCAACATGGCAATGGATGCACAAAGGTAGCCAATAGATATTTAATTTCCTTTTTCTTGGACCAAATGATATGGTAAATCACCCCAGGAAAATGGCTGAGCGAATGTGAGGCTAACACCACAACCAGCCCCAGAAGTAAACAAAAGCACAACACTGGCAAAGGCATTCACTTTGAAAATTCTAACCCTGGCACAGCAGTCTTGAGGTTCATGTTGCCCCATTGCGATGTGTTTAACAGTGTGGCTGAGCTTTCCCATTCTAACTAGAGCTTTCTTGAACCAGAAACAAAGGCAAGTCAGTTCTGAGGCTGAGATTCAGATAATCAGATCACGGGACAGCTGCAAACTGGAAAGTAAATGAGACAGCTACTGGAGTGATCCCATCAATAAAGGCCCTCCTCCCAACACGTGGCCCTTTCCCCAACACACTAGAGGCCAACAGAAAGGACGCTTCTTCCTCTTTGGAAGGAAGGAAGCTAACAACTGGAATGAGTCCGATTAACCTGGTTAACAACTGGAAGGAAGAAGGTCTGTTATGAGTCCCTTTAAATTCGTGCTTTTTCCTTGTAGTCCTAATGAAGGAGGAGAGGATTTTAAAAAAACAAAGCTAGAAGAATTTTGCTGTTGCTTTTGATAACGCTGTCACACACAATGATGATTTTTTAAAACGAACACTGGGATTTGGCCGGGCGTGGTGGCTCACGCCTATAATCCCAGCACTTTGGGAGGCTAAGGCGGAAGGATCACTTGAGGCCAGGAGTTCAAGATCAGCCTAGCCAACAGGTGAAACCCCATCTCTACTAAAAATACAAAAACTAGCTGGGTGTGGTGGCACACGCCTGTAATCCCAGCTACTTGGGAGGCTGAGACAGGAGAATCACTTGAACCCGGGGACAGAGGCTGCAGCGAGCCAAGATCGAGCCACTGCACTCCAGCCTGGGCAACAGAGTGAGACTCCATCTCGAAATAAAACAAAACAAACAAACAAACAAACAAAGCACTGGGATTTACATTCTTTTCATAAAGAAGCCTCTTTCCCCAACCATTCCTATTAAAGAACTGGAAGAGACTTCAGAGATTTTTAACAGGAGCGGGTAGCTGCTGTGGGGCTAACAAACTGGAATTAAAGGCTGGGCATGGTGGCTCATGCCTGTAATCCCAGCACTTTGGGAGGCCAAGGCAGGGGGATCACCTGAGGTCAGGAGTTGGAGACCAGCCTGGCCAACATGGTGAAACCCCGTCTCTATTTAAAAAATACAAAAATTAGCCAGGCATGGTGGTGAGAGCTTGTAGTCTCAGCTACTCAGGAAGCTGAGGCAGGAGAATCGCTTGAACCTGGGAGGTGGAGTTTGCAGTGAGCCAAGATCGAGCCACTGCACTCTAGCCTGGGCGACAGAGCAAGAAAAATAAAAAAGAAGAAAAGAAACTGGAGTTAACAATGGTTCCTAATTCCCTTCCCTGTTTGCACTATTTCCTCAGGTTCCCAGGGGAAGGGAGGCTTGAGGTATTGAGTAAAAGACCCAGCTGTGGATAGAGTTAGTCAGGACTCCATAGACTGTAATTAGTTTTTTATCCACACTGGCTAGAGTAAATGAATAAAATCTACCCAATAGGAGACACAGAAAGTCTCCTGCCTTTAAAGCTGTACAAATGAGAGGATAAAATCATTGGCACTTTGTCAGCTTGGTGATAGAGTCTTGTGGTTTTTAGAGCTGAGAGGGCAGTAGGAATGTTCCCACCCTCCTTTTCACAGATAAGGTAAGAGGAATGGACTTGTCCAAGTTTACACAGTGACTGAATGAATTAACTCTTGCTCACCAAAATGACACCATCCTCTGGGTAAAAAGTGAGCAGTGGATTGTCAATGTCCATATTCCTCTTCTTCCTCAAACAGGCTATCAAATTCCTCACCATTCACGCTTTCTTCTCTGCTATGATTGCCCACACATTCTCGCATCCATTATCCAGTCCCTTAATATCTCCCATTCTAACTCTGCTGGTTTTTCCATCACTGCATCCACTGCCAATTTTTCTAAGAGGAAAGAGAGCCTTCTACCCACTGGTATTGCAGGTGTTTTATTGAATTCTCCAAAGATGGGTGTGATTCTTATAGTTTAGAGTACTCTCAGGCATGGAACCTAAGAGAAGTTTCCTGAGGCTGGGCCAAAGAGGAAAAGTTGGCAACTACAACCTGCAGGCCAAGTTCAGTGCCCTGTCTGTTTTTCTATGGCATGCAGTCTAAGAAGGTTTTCTTTGTTTATTTTTAATTGTGGTTAAAAAAATGACATAAAATTTACCACCTTAACCATGTTTAGGAGTACAGTTCAGTAGTGTTAAGTATATTCACATTGGTGTGCAACAGATTTCTGCAACTTTTTCATCTTGTGAAACTGAAACACCATACCCATTAAAAGATTCCCTTTTTTCTCTTCTTCCAGCCCTTGGTAACCAATATTCTTTCTGTTTCTATGAATTTTAATACTTGTGAGACATTGACTCAAGTCATTTTTTACTAAGTATAGTTACATCTCAAAATTTGGGAATGATTTGCTTAAAAACTAATTTACAGTAGATTCAAGACTGTTCTTTTAATAATATCCCTTCCCTAACTTGTATTTATTTTATGGTTAAAAAAATAAAATTTACTTGCTTAACCATTTTCTTGTTTTTGAGACAGGGTCTCACTCTGTCACCCAGGCTGGAATGCAGTGGCATGATCATAGCTCACTGCAGCCTCGAACTCCCAAAGCCCAGATGACCCTCCCACCTCAATCTCCTGAGTAGCTGGGACC
>NW_026652282.1:97051962-97145279 GCF_009828535.3 Hylobates moloch | reverse complement strand
TTTTTTTTTTTTTTTTTTTTTTTTTTTTTTGTAGAGACAGGGTTTCTCCATGTTGCCCTGGGTGGTCACCAACACCTGGGTTCAAGCCATTCGCCCACCTCAGCCTCCCAAAGGGCGGGGATTATAGGCATGAGCCACTGTGCCCAGCCCATCTTAACCATTTTTAAAGTTTAGTAGTGTTAACTATACAAACATTGTTGCACAACAGATCTCTAGAAACTCTTTCACCTTGCAAAACTGAAACTTTGCATCTATTGAATAGCAACTCTTCATTTGCCCCTTCCTCTAGCTCTGGGCAAACGCCATTCCACTTTTTGTTTCTAAGAGGATTGAATACTTTAGATAACTTAATAATGCAGTATTTGCGGTGGAATAATGCAGTATTTGCAATTTTTTGATTGGCTTATTTCACTAAACATAATGTCATTGAGGTTCATCCCTGTTGTAGCATATGATAGAATCTTCTTTTTTAAGGCTGAACAATATTCCATTGTATGTATGTACTACATTTTGTTTATCCATTCATTGGTCCATAGACATCTGAGTTGTTTCTATCACATGGCTGTTGTGTATAATGCTGCTGTGGAACATGGGTGTAGAAATATCTCTCTGAGGCCCTGCTTTCAATTCTTTTGTGAATATATTCAAAAGTAAGCCTGCTGGATCATATGGTGGTTCTATTTTTAATTTTTTGAGGTACCACCATATTGTTTTCCATAGAAGTTGAGCCATTTTACAATTCTACCAATAGTGCACAAAGGTCCCAACTTCTCCACATTCTTGTCAACATGCTTTATTTTATTGATTTTTTTGGGTAGCAGCCATCCTAATAGGTGTGAGGTGATATTTCATTTGATTTGCAATTCTTTACTGATTAGTGATATACATATTTTCATATGCTTACTGGCCATTTGTATATCATCCTTGGAGAAATGTATATTCATGTCCTTTGCTCATTTTTTAAATTAACTTATTTGGGTTTTTCTGTTGTTGAGTTGTAGGAGTTCTTTATATATTCTGAATATTAATCCCATTTCAGATACATGATTTGCAAATATTTTCTCTCATTCTGTAGGTTGATATTTCATTCTGTTGATTGTGTCCTTTGATACACAAAAGCTTTCTTAAATTTATTGTAGTTTCATTTGTCTATTTTCTGCTTTTGTTGCCTGTGCTTTTCATCTCTTATCCAGTAAAACACTACCAAACTCCAATGTCATGAAGCTTTTTCTCTAGGTTTTCTTCTGGTAAGAATGGTTTTTAATATTTTTTAATGGATGAGAAAAATCAAAAGAAGAAATATATTTCGGAGGCCGAGGCAGGCAGATCAAGAGATTGAGACCATCCTGGCCAACATGGTGAAACCCCATCTCTACTAAAAATACAAAAATTAGCTGGGCATGGTGGCACGTGCCTGTAGTCCCAGCTACTCGGGAGGCTGCTGCAGGAGAATTGCTTGAACCCAGCAGGCAGAGGTTGCAGTGAGCCGAGATCGCGCTACTGCACTCCAGCCTGGGGATAGAGTGAGACTCCGTCTAAAAAAAAAAAAAAAAAAAAAAAAAGAAAAGAAAAATATTTCATGACTCGTGAAAATTATATAAAATTCAAATTTCAGAGCCTATAAGTAAAGTTTTATTGGAACATAGCCACAGTCATTCATTTATGCATTATTTCTGGTTGTTTTTGTGCTATGATAGCAGAGTTAAGTACAGTTGACCTTTGAACAACATGGGTTTGGACTGCATGGGTCCACAGTTACATGGATTTCTTTCAATAAATATATTGGAACAATTTTTTGACATTTGTGATGATTTGAAAAACTCACAGATAAACCACCCAGTTTAGAAATACCAAAAAAACTGAGGAAAAGGTATGCCATGAATGCATGAAATATATGTAAATAATAGTCTATGTTACCATTTACAACCATAAAATATACACAAATTACTATAAAAAGATAAAATTTATCAAAATGAATGCACACAAACACAGACCATACCTGGCACCATTTGAAAGAAATGTAAACAAACTTATTACATTAATCATAACTGCATAAAATTAACTGTAATACATTCTGTGATACATAATGATTTTGTAGCCACCTCCTGTTGCTATTGAGGTGAGGTTAAATATTTTGAATATCTGCTTAAAACGTCATGTGACACAAATCATCTCTGTGTGAGCTGTTGTGTCTCTGGTATATCCTGGAGTGAGGTAAAAAGTGACCTGTCCTGGAGCTCTTTATTTTTCATCATGTTTAGTTCAATACTGTAAACCTTGAATAACATCATGCGATCCATACAAAAAGCCCCTAGTGGTGCTGGAAGTGCTCCTAAGAAGCAGAGGAAAGCCATGACATTACAAGAAAAAGTTGAATTGCTTGATATGCACCATAGATTGAGGTCTGCAGAGGGAGGTGGCCCACTATTTTGACAAACAATTTATTTTGTAAACAGATGATGTGAACTTAAGGTATCAATAAGTAAAGTACTATATTTTCTCTTCCTTATAATTTTCTTAATAACATTTCCTCATTTCTAGCTTACTTTATTGTACGAATACAGTATATAGTACGTATAACTTAAAATATGTGTTATTCGACTGTTTATGTTATCAGTAAGGCTTCTGCTCAATAGCTGGCTATTAGTAGTTAAGATTTTGGGGAGTCAAAAGTTATACTGGGGCCGGGCATGATGGCTCAGGCCTGTAATACCAGCACTTTGGCAGGCCAAGGCAGGCAGATCACTTGAGGTCAGGAGTTTGAGACCAGCCTGGCCAACATTATAAAACCCTGTCTCTACTAAAATTACAAAAATTAGCTGGGCATGGTGGCACGCTCCTGTAAGCCCAGCTACTCAAGAGGCTGAGGCACGAGAATCGCTTGAACCCGGGAGTTGGAGGCTGCAGTGAGCCGAGATTGCGCCACTGCACTCCAGCCTGCGTGAGGGAGTGAGACTTTGTCTCAAAAAAAAAAAAAAAGTTATACACTATGGTTGCAACAGAGACCAAATATGGTTCTCTCATCTCTTCACACTGTTGCTCAGTGCATTATAAATTGCAGTGCCACATCTATAATTCTACAGCCTTTCAGACAAAAATGACGTGGACTTTGATTGTTGTATGTATTTTTAAAGAGACAGAGATCTTGCTATGTTGCCCAGGCTGGGCTCAGACTTCTGGCCTCAATGAGCTGCCTCAGCCTTCTGAGTAGCTGGGACAGCAGGCACACACTACAACGCCCAGTTCTGATTGTTGTATTGTTAAGACATACTGGAGTTTGGTTATTTGGTTGTCTCATTATATGGCAAAGCATTGTGTTTATTGTGCAATGACACTACAGCTGTAGAATATCCAAAGAATACGGCATATGTCAACATTTCCAGACTAAGCACTCTTAATATCCCCAACTCACAGGAAAGCAATGGTTAGAAAAATTAGAACATTTAAAATGGAATACCTTATTGCAGAAGAATTTTTTTCACAGGAAGTGAGGCTGCCACCAAAGTAAATTTCCAAGTGGCTCATTTATTAGGCAAGCAAAGAAAGCCATTTACTGATGGTGAGTTAATTAAAGCCTATGGTTATTCATTGCTTCAGCAGGCACTTTGCAGAAAGTATTTGCATCTACTGTGTTATTATACCAGTAGCGTCAGTGATAAAGTTCACATTCTCTCCTGGACTTAGCCATCAACAGTTCTGTGAATTTTTGTCAGAAATAGAAACTGAATATCTGACTTTCCCTATGACACTGAAATTCAATGGCTTAGCAGTGGTACATTTTTATTGAGTTTTTTTTTTTAGCTCAGGGCTGAGATTGAAATTTTTCTGAATGAATAAAATCTGGCCTCAAATCACTATTACTGAACATTGAATATGTGGAAATTTGTTCTCTCTCTTGTTATATAAACACCAACATAATATCCTCAATTTTATCTCTTGAGACACAAAGCCCAACATATTTACTATATGACCATTTACAGAAAAAGTTTGCCAACCCCTACCATAGACATTTGAACAAAAGCCACTTGGGTCTTATTGGAAAACATTTCTCCCTGCCAACAAAAAATCCAGTGTCTGTGATAGTGCCTAGGTTCCTCAAACCTATTCTACTCTGGGGCTCCCTACTCATTCTTGGCATTACCTCTCATGCTTCCTAAGATAAGGGTGACTATTGTCCCATTGCTTTGTTTAAGGATCTTGATCTCTGTCACAGGAACCTACTGTCAGTCAAAAAGTAATCTGTTTTTTATTCTCAAGAGGCTTGATGGTATTAATGTAAATAGGATTTCTGATTGTCAACACTGATGATCCAGCTTTTCTGAAGCCAGATATGCCATTCAGGGGTTCTCACTAGAGGGACAGCGTCCAGGCTTCCTATCACACAAACAAAAGACCTTGCCACTACCTTCTGCTACTGTCACCTCTTTCCTCCTATATCCAATTACATGATGTAAAGAATCCTCATTAAGATATCACCCATGAACGGGAATAGACAATTGTCTAGAGAGCTATTAAGTTGTGGCCTCCAGTTATCTCTGTCTTTGTTTATAAGAGCCATAATTAAAAAATTACAGATGTGCTGACTTACTAAATACTGTTTGGGGGAGTATAAACTTACTAATTCAGCAGGATCTAATTCAGTAACTATGCTCCTCTAAAACCACTTTGGTGAAAGTTATTGTTAGCGGACCTAGAAAGAGCAAATAATTTGCTTTTATAAGCTTTAATGGCTTGAAATGACTTAAACATTGGCTGCATATGTAGCAAATTGCTTTACATCCTCAGTTACACATCCTTACTCCAATATGTGTATTCATGGTTAAAAGACAGAAATAAACACCACAAAATGGATACTAATACAACAATGAAGCTTAGAAGTAATTTGTGACCAGGAAATGAAAGGCTGATAATTAGTCTCTAGGGTGCATATTATTGTTAAAAAACAAAACAAAATAAAATAACAAATTCTAAAACAATTTCTTTTTGCTTCTTTTGAAAAACATAGACCCACTGATACAGAATTTATGGTTTTGTACTTTTAGGGATAGTTGTTTGTTTTTATTACTTTTCTATTGTGGCCATTAAACGAAGCCTTTATAGAGTCAGTCACTTTCAGATTGATCGAGCTTTTTGAAACATAAAATTTCACTCCCCAGCCCAACCCCTACAACCCTTCCCAAGGGAACACCTGTTTCATTAAATGGTGTTTTATTTTTGTTTCCTTCATAGGAATTCCCCCTTTTTAAATTACAAATGACCCATCAACATCCATGTTGACTTCTAGGTAAAGTGAGTTTATCTTCTAAAAAATTGAGGTGAAGCCAAATCTTCAAAGAGTATGCCATCCTGTCATCACCAGAATGTGAGGGTACTCTCATGCTGTCCATGTGGTATCTTTAGTGGAAAAACCTGAATTCTTTTTTCTTTTTTTTTGACAGAGTCTCACTCTGTCACCCAGGCTGGAGTGCAGTGGCGTAATCTTGGCTCACTGCAACCTCTGACTCCCAGGTTTAAGTGATTCTCCTGCCTCAGCTTCCTGAGTAGCTGGGATTACAGGTGCGCACCACCATGCCCAGCTAATTTTTGTATTTTTAGTTGAGACGGAGTTTCACCATGTTGGTCAGGCTGGACTCGAGCTCCTGACCTCGTGATCCACCCGCCTCGGCCTCCCAAAGTACTGGGATTACAGGTGTGAGCCTCCGAGCCCAACCAAAAACACCAAATTCTTAATGGGATGTTTACTGATGACATCCTAAGTCATTAAAGTATTGATAACCTATCTGCTCCTTAAAGTTATTTATAAGTAAATAACTGATAATCCATGCCATTTGTTACATTTTAATTTTTAAATAAAGAATTTCAAGTCAAAATTCAACTATCACGTAAAGACTTTCAGTCATCTTTCACCAAAACATTCTTTAAAAAAGTACACTTCTGGGCTGGGCATGGTGGCTCATGCCTGTAATCCCAACACTTTGGGAGGCTGAGGCAGGAGGATCACTTGAAGCCAGGAGTTTGAACTAGCCTGGGTAACATAGTGATACCCCATCTCCACACACACACACACACACACACACACACACACACACACACACACACACACAACACACACACACACACACACACACACACACACACACACACACACACAAAATAAAAAGGGGAAAAAAGTACACTTTCGTATGTAAACCACACAGATGGGTTTGGTTTGGCACATCTTAGGCTGGGTGGACACTATCCAAAAAAAGAGCCAAATTTCTTCAAAGACTGTTCAACTAAAGTGGTTTCTACATTAACAATAAGCCCAGTTTTCTATTGCACACCTCATCAATTTAAAAACAAAGGAATAGGTTCAGGCAATTATTTCCTTGGTTTTAATATGTCCTTCTATGTTTGTTAAGTGTCGTGATGGCCTAGACCTGAAAATCTTGGTCTTCACCTTTTCCTGACAGTATCTACGCGGGGAAAGACTTTTTATTAGTTTCCTATGGCTGCTGTAACAAATTACCACAAACTTGGTGGCTTAAAACAATGCACATTTATTTTCTTGCAGTTTTGGAGGCCAGAGGTCCAAAATCAGCTTCACTGGCCTGAAATTCAGGCATTGGCAGAACTGTGCTCCCTGGAAGCTCTAGGGGAGAATCTGTTTTCTTGCCTTCCGGCTTAAAGATCTGCATTCCTTGTTTTGTGGGGGGCCCTTCCTCCATCTACAGTACCTATACCTTGGCATCTTCAAATCTCTCTCTCTCTCTGCTAAGGTTGTCATATTGCTTTCTTTCTTCTGTGTCAAATCTCCCTCTGCTTCACTCTTAAAGGATGCATGTGATTGCATCTAAGGTTCACCTAAATAATCCAGGATAATTTCCCTATTTTAAGGGCTTTAATGTAATTATATCTGTACAGTCTCTTCTGCCATATAACATGCACGAATTCCAGAGATTAAGACCTGGATATCTTTAGGGGCCATTAATCAGCATACTACAGACTCCAAATTTGGAGTTCAACATCTAGTTTACAACCTGTAACTCTCAGTTTGCTAGCCAACTGTGGAATTATTTCTAGGGCTCCAAAACTTTTATGGAAATAAATAGCTTACATGTATGACTCCTACCAATTACATATTCATGTACATGCCATTGTTATTAATAAAATACAAGTTTCTTTTATAAAGAGATTCAAAAGACCTGCTTCAGACAAGTAATTTCCAAATAAAATGCTATTTGTATTGCATTCATTCCTTTTTAACAAAAGCTGTCATTACAAAATGGTAATTTATATATAATGCATAAACATATAAAGCATATAAATATAAATAATGTATATAAAGAAGATCATCTGCTATGTAATAAGGGTTTAATAAATGTCAGCAGTTATTATTGTGTTGGGTGTTCTGCAAGCTGAATGGAGGTATTTCAACACTAAAATCTAGTAGCAATAGGCCTTTCTTACTTTGCAAGTAAAAGAATACAAAAAGATGGAATTTAGCCACTTTTGGATTTTTTTCGCTTACAATTTTTATTTAAAACTTTGATACCTCTTATTATGAGACTGTTAGTGAATGCTTACAGATCACAGAAAAATAAGCCAAAGAATATTAAGGAGAAACTGGGAATCAGCCAGTCATGTATAGCTCAAAAGTTTGTCTAGGTTATATGTACACAGGGCTATGCTCTTATATTTTATATTCAAACCATAGTTATTTTTATGCCACTAAAATTGTTCTTCATTTACAGGAATCAATCAAATACATCAATATTTTATAGTGTTCTTTAAGGAGCACTGTAACTTCCAGGTATACCAGCATCTGAGCAAGTCTGAGGGCTGCTAATGCTACTGCTAATACAAAATTTATTAATATAAAAGAGCTTACATTCATGATGAACTAAAATGGTGGTTCTCAATCCTGGCTACACACTAAGATCACCTGGGGAGCTTTTAAAAATCCCAATCTCTGGGTTGCATCTAAGACTAAATAAACAAGAATTTGTGAGGTGGGACCAGGCATCGACATTTTTAAAGCCCCCCAGTTAATTTCAGTGGGCAGCTGTGGCTAAGAACACTGGACTACAATAACACATGACATGAAGACCAACACAAGTAATGAAGTCTAAAGTTCCATGGTCAAGGTAAGGAATGCAATGTGAATTCAAAGAGAGAGTATCTTGATTAATTAGAGGAGGGAGGAGATGGAAAACGAACTGAGCCTTGAAAACTGGGCAATAAAGAGGGAAAGGTTAAAAGGGACAGTGACAGACATATGAGGGGTAAAAAATAGTTCTGGAGTAGGGGAAAATGGAAATATCTAAAAATTTTTATTATGGGATTTAAAAAAAAAAACGGGTGGTGCCTCATGTTCTTACTTATAAGTGGGAGCTGAACAATGAGGACTCATGGCCACAGGGAGGGGAACAATATACACTGAAGCCTGTCGGGGTTGGCGGGGGACAGGAAGAGCATCAGGAATAATAGCTAAAGTATGCTGGGCTTAATACCTAGGCGATGGGTTGATAGACGCGGCAAACCACCATGGCACACATTTACCTATGTAACAAACCTGCACATCCTGCACATGTACCCCAGAACTTTAAAAAATAAGAATAAAATTTTTAAAAACTGGCAGTAAAAAGAAGATATTCGCCAGCCCTTTTTTTTCTAGTTTCTGCCCGTCTCCCATCATATCCAGGCCTTAACATCTCCATATACTGAGTTTTAAACACTAGAATGAATTATTGAGGGAGGCCCATTCTATTCGGAAATAAAGAGATCAAACTAAAATACAGAAATACCTAGTAGGAAAGTGCCCAGACTCAGCATCTTTGAATCAAAAGGCAACTTTATAGCCTGAATATATATGTGCCTAAATCACATAATTTTTTATGAAGACGAACTCTTTTCTGCAGACACTACCCACCCACCTTCCTAGCACTAGAGAACAAAACAGCCTACATTTAAGCAACTCAGAATTATCAACTTACTTTTTATAATCATTGCAAAACAACCTACTTCTGGCAGTTGAAATAACCTAAAACTTGTTTATCAAACATGGGATTTTTGGTCATTGATAACACACTGGTTCTGTCAATTACAGGCATATCATAATGTCTTGATAGCACCTTGTCATGCAATGATTATGACCCAATATTAAGCGATATGAGGTCCTGAAAGTAATGGAAAAGGAAAGATTTGTACGTAGCTAGTGCTTATATAGCACTTAGTATGTGTCAGGCACACTTTTAAGTGCTTTGTATGCACTACTTTATTTACTCCTCACAAGAACCGAATACTATTTTTATACCCATTTAACAGATTTTTATACCCATTTTACAGACAAGGACATAGCAGGGTACAGAGAGGATAAGCTACCAGCTGAAGTATACAGTTAAGTAAGTGGTGGAGCTGAAATTCAAACACAGATCATGTGGCTCCAGAGCCCACGCTTCTAAACCGTTTTGCTATGACTCTTAATTATAACAACGTTGATGAATTTTCTTCTTTAAAGTATTTTCTGGAGAGAATGCCACTGAGCCTATATATTTCTTTTATCAGTTTTTCTATGCATTGAAGTGAAAATATTTATTTTTTTATTTTTACTTTTAATTTGCTTAAATTATTTGTTATCAAAATCAATTAGTTTCTTTGTAAAGGTTATATTGGAATGTATTTTGTACATATATAGTTTTACTTTTAAAAATGTTTTCATTTTAACCGTTGTGAGTACATAGTAGGTGTATATATTTATGGGGTACATGAGATGTTTTTATTTAGCCATGCAATGTAAAATAAGCACATCATGGAAAATGGGGTATCCACTCCTCAGGCATTTATCCCTTGTGTTACAAATAATCCAATTATACTCTTTTAGTCATTTTTAAATGAACAGTTATTATTGTCTATAGTCACCCTGTTGTGCTATCAAATACTAGGCCTTGTTCATTCATTTTATTTTTTTGTACCCATTTACCATCCCCACCTCCCCACCAACCTCCCACTACCCTTCCTGGCCTCTGGTAACCATCCTTCCACTCTCTATCTCCATGGGTTCCGTTATTTTGATGTTTAGATTCCACAAATAAGTGAGAACATGTGATGTTCGTCTTTCTGTGCCTGGCTTATTTCACTTAACATAATGGCTTTCACTTCCATCTATGTTGTTGCAAATGTCTGAAGCTCATTCTTTTTCATGGCTGAATAGTTCTCCATTGTGGATATGTATCACATATTCTTTTTCCATTTATCTGTTGAGGGACACTTAGGTTGCTTCCAAATCTGGGCTATTGGAAACAGTGCTGCAACAAACACAGGAGTGCAGATGTCTCTTTAATATATTGATTTCCTTTCTTTTGGATACATACCCAGTCGTGAGATTGCTGGATCACCTGGTAGCTCTAGTTTTAGTTTTTTTGAGGAACCTCCAAACTTTTCTCCATAGTGGTTGTACTAATTTACATTCTCTCCAACAACGTATGAGGGTTCCCTTTTCTTCACGTCCTCGCCAGCATTTGTTATTGCAGTCTTTATTTCTGTCTTTTGGATAGAAGCCATTTTAACTGGCATGAGATGACATCTCATTGTAGTTTTGTTTTGTATTTCTCTGATGATCAATGATGTTGAGCACATTTTCATATGCCTGTTTGCCACATGTATGTTTTCTTTTGAGCAATGTCTACTCAAATATTTTGCTCATTTTTAAAATCAGATTATTGGATTTTTTTTCCTATAGAGTTGTTTGAGCTCCTTATATATTCTGGTTATCAATTCCTTGTCAGATGGGTTGTTTGCAAATATTTTCTCCCTAATTTCACATTTATGGAAATTATTTCTACACAGTTCAATTTGCCTTAGTCTTATTTGATAGATATATATTTTGCAAAATTTTGTTTCCTATTCAATTTGCAATTAATGACATATTTTTCTTAGTGTGTTTTTATTCATTTTCCATTCTATTTCTTTGATAAGGTCTACCAAGTCTAACTTAGGTCAATTTTTGCAGTTTTTTGACTGAAAAGGTGTGATTCTTAGTTTTTCATCGATAACAATTTTTTATTATCAAATATATTTGGTTTTGCTTCAGTTTTTTCAGTTTTCTTCTGTGCTGATTGTTTTTTTTACCAGTAATATTTATTTTGAATTGGATAAAAATGCAAAAGGTTTATATTAATTTCTTATTGGATTCATAACAGATTGTGAAATTAGATATTACAGGATCTTTCTAATGACCAGTCTTTATTTGGGGTTTCATCATTCTCAGGGTCAAAATGATGAATTCACAATGCGCTGTTTTGTTGAGGGTGGGAATTATTATCTCAATTTCATAGGTTGTCTTAGTTTGTTTGGGCTGCTATAACAAAATGCCATAAACTGGGAAGCTTATAAACAACATAAATGTATTTCTCACAGTCTGGAGCCTGGGAAGTCCAACATCAAGGCACTGGCAGATTTGGTCTTTGTTGAGGGAGGACCTGTTTCCTTTTCCATAGATGGTGCCTATTTGCTGTGTCCTCACATGGTGGAAGGGGTGAGCTAGCACTCCAGGGTTTCTTATAAAGGAACTTATCTCAATCCTGAGCTCTTCCTTGATGGCCTAATCACCTCCTATAGGCCCCACCTCCTAATACCATCACCTTGTGGGTTAGGATTTCAACAGTTGAATTTTTAGGAATACACAAACATTCAGACCATAGCATAGGTATACTTTAAAAACATTAAATAACTTGCCTGAGGTAAGTGGCAAAGCCAAGATTGGAGATAATAGGATGGTAGTAGAATGGTTTTGGGAATCACTGACATGGACTGACTCCATACTCAGCCACTTAGAGCTGAGTGAACTTGGGCAAGCAACCTAACCTTCAAGCTCCAATGCCTCCATCTGTAAGATGGGGATAATAACCTACTTCATGCGGTTATTAAGAGAAGTGAATGAGATAATGCATGTAATAGCAGTTAGCATACTGGTTGGCTTATAGTTACCAATCAATAAATGTTAATAGTTCAGCAGCAGCATCCGTTGCATTTGTTCTTCCATTACACCCTACACTGTGCTAGGCAATGAGGTAGACACTAAATCCTCAAGGAGCTGAGGATATTCTTGATGAGACAAAACAAATGCATATGAAAATAATTAGAGAACTACTTTTCTTAACACAGTGTAAAGCACAAAGTAAATGCTGAACAAATGTTAGCTATTATTATTTATATTATTTCCCAGCAAGCTTTCTCTGGATGAAGATAGAAGGTATCTTGTGACAATGTGTTGGGAGTAGCCTATGTCAATGAACCATCCATCTACACAGAAATTATGATAGAAGCAGCTGCCTAATTACTGCATCCTCCCTAAATGGGTTTAGGATAGCTACCTAATTACTTCATACTCCCTAAGTGGAAAACCAGAAGCTCTAGTGTTTGGAGCTCCTGGGGTGCAATTTCCAAAGACCTTGATAGGTCCTGGGTCCCCCCACATTATTTTACCACTTTGCTTCCTGGCTGGGGTCTGAGATGTCTCCACCAGACATTTATGCCTTTGGGTTAAGTCTAAGGTATTTTTAAAATATAAACATAGCCTGGTAGTAACAAAATTTATGTCTTATTGAACACCTTCCATTTGCCAGATATTTTATATGTAATATCATTTAATCTCACAAGGAAATATTTCAGAAGTAGATATTATTAAGTCCATTTTTCGAATGAGAAAAATGGAAAGTAGGAGCTTGGTATCTTGTCCAAATTCAGGTCTTATGACACTAAAGCCCTTTCCCTCTCTGCTATATTACTTTCCTCCCAGTTTCTTATTTTTTGCACATTTATTTCTAATGAAAGTAAATGTGATATTCAGGCCGTGTGACAGCTAAGGAATGGCAACAAGAATGCTTAATGTGCCAAGTCAGCAAAGCTCAATGGGCAGGCTGATTGAAAGTTCCTCGTGGATTCAAGGTCAGATCCTCAGCTTTGCAGATCCAGAAACTTGGTTTATTTAGCCCCAAAGTGGTCAGTTTTGGGGGACTGCTTCATACTATCTACACTTGTAAAAGGCTGACATATAAACCACAGAGTCATTTATTAATTTACAGATGGATTTGGTAGAATAATTCACATCTGTCATTTTCTCATGACATTCCTTTTGGATGGGCACTCAGGGAACCAAATTATAGACGGGAAGTTTGCTTGGTGAGCAAAGAATTTGGATGAAGGGAAGGAGGGTTCTCGAGTTCTGTACTTTTATTTTTATCAAATAAGCATGGCTAAATGAATGTCTTTCTCTACGTCAAGGCTATTGTTTCTCAGTAACCCATAGAAAGGGCTAGAGTTTACTCTTTGAAAATGGATAAATTATTCCCATTTTTAAAATCCCATTTTCTCCCAGTTTTAAAATTTCCATTCTCCTTTTATATTTTTCATCACGACTATGTCATGCCAGAGAAGTTCCAATGCAGTTGAGTAGATTATAATTTTCCATTGTCATCTTATGCCAGTCACTTTGGTTTCTTGATTGACCTTGAGGAAGATGCCAGTCTTTTTGACAAGATTCCAGGCACGCCTTTTCTTTCTATAACACATTTACAAACCTTCTCCCAAAGAAAGCCCCTTACAATCAATCATTTCTACAGACTTTGTATTTTTATGGCTTATCTTTTTTTCTATTGACCCATCCATCCGACCAAAGCACAGAGTGGAGTGCTTTAATGTTGTTCCTTATGCATTTAAGTAGGGGGCAGCATTAGAATAACACTGGATAGTCAGAAGAAGTAAAAAAACCACCTATTTCTTAATCTGACCTAAGCTTCAACATTTTTTTTTCCACTCCAGAACCCTGATTAGCAGATATATTCATTTCTGGGAATGAATCCAGATTCTTTCCAAACCCCTCAGATGCCAAAGGAAGATATTTTCTAATAATCTGTCTTTCGGGCTGGCAAAATTAACTAATAGCAGTTTGAATCAAATGATAATTGAGCAACTACTTTTGAGACACCATGATAGACACTAGAACACTGTGCTAGGCACCTGATAAACCTGATAAACGGTTGTTGAATTGTCTTGCACTATAAATTTTGAGACAAGAAAGGGAAGTGTAATTCTGAATCACTTGTCTTAGAGAATTAATAGCTTTAAAAAATTGTGCCGTGTAGTTATCTCCATCCACCCTATAGAGGCAGAATATGTAAATGAACTGTTTCCCATATTTATATCGTTTTTATTCCTATTTTAGGTCAGAGCAGGTCTTAGAAAACTAAACCCAAGAAGACACACACAGGTCCTCGAAAATATAGATGAAGGTCTGGATCTAATAAGGGCCAAGTATTTGGCTTTTTAACTGATGGAATTTCTTAGGGAAATAAGGGATCTATAGTTTTGAGCAAATGGCCATATTGAAGTCAGCAGGGTTATGGCCACGTACAGGCTTTGAACTTAAAACGCAAACCCTGTGGACATTTAGTCAATTTTCCCGGAAGAGGGACTGGTCTGGGTTCCATTGCCTATTGGATTGCTTTTAGGGCTTGTTGGAGGGTCACTCAAAGTGTCTTCAACAAACTTCTAGTTCTGAATTCTTCCTTCCTCTTACTCTCAATGGGCTTAGTTCTGTCTTCATTCATGCACATGTGAGTGTATGTGTGTATGTGTACATGTGAATGTATTGGGTGGGGACCGGAAGGGTGGTGGTGTAGAGGAGACAAAGGGAGAGATTGAATTTATTAGAGGAGTTTTATTTTTAATTTTTTTTCAATTCCAAAGTAAGAGAAAAATTCACAAATTTCTCTGAGTCTATACTAATTTCCCTCTTCCAGTTTTTTACTCTTTTTTCCAGTGGTATCTGCTTGTGCTTTGTTTACTATCTATAAGCTTGAGTTAGATTCCAATATATCCCAAATCAGAGGCCAAAAGGCTAACCCAAAGCATATCCCACAAGTACTGAGGCACTGGATGAAATCTTAATCTGATCAAAGGTGACAAGCTTTTTCCCAAAGCCAGATGGAAGCAGAGAGAGCCCTTCATTACCCATAGCCTGAAGGCAGATGGAAATGTAGAACTGACACCTTGCTTGTCTAGGGTGCTCACAGCATCAAGTTTCTCACTATTTATTAATAGTATAATGTTAGCTATAGATTTTTTGTAGATATTCTCTATCAAGTTGAAGAATTTCTCCTCTATTATTAATTTATGGAGAGTTTTTATCACGAATGGGTGTTGGATTTTGTCAGATGCTTTTTCTGCACCTATTGATATGATCATGTGGTTTTTCTTCTTTAGCATGTTGGTGAGATGGATTACATTAATTGATTTTCTTTCTTCTTTTTAACTGATAAACAATAAAACTGGAATTAATTGATTTTCAAATGTTGAACCAGCCTTTCATACCTGGTATGGTAGTGACATATAATTATTTTTATATATCGTTGGCTTTCATTTGCTAATACTTTGTTGAGAAGTTTTACATCTATGTGCAAGACAGATACGGTCTGTAGTTTTATTTCCCTATAATGTCTTTGTTTATGGTATTAGGGTAATGCTGCAGCATAGAATAAATTAGGAAATATTCCCGCTGCTTCTATTTTCTGGAAGAGATTGTAGAGAACTGCTCTAATGACTTTTTAAATGTTTGGTAAAATTCACCAGTGAAGCGATCTGGGTTTGGTGCTTTCTGTTTATTGTTTCGATTTTATTTATTTATTTATTTATTTATTTATTTATTTATTTATTTTTATTATACTTTAAGTTTTAGGGTACATGTGCACAATGTGCAGGTTTGTTACATATGTATCCTTGTGCCATGTTGGTGTGCTGCACCCTTTAACTCGTCATTTAGCATTAGGTGTATCTTGTTTTGATTTCTTTAATAGATACAGGCCTATTCAGATTGTCTATTTGTTTTTGTGTGAGTTTTAGCAGATTTTGTCTTTTAAGGAATTGATCTATTTCATCTGGGTTATTACATTTGTGGGCATAGTGTTGTTAATTGTATTCCTTTAATAATAAAGGATAACCTTTTAATGTCCACGGGATCTACAGTGATATCCCTCTTTCATTTCTCATATTAACAATTTGTGTCTTTTCTAATTTTTTCTCAGCCTGGCTAGAGGCTTATCATTATCTTTTGAAAAAACCAGCTTTTGGTTTCACTTACTTTCTCTATTAATTTTCTGTTTAATTTCATTGATTTCTGCTGTTTTATTTCTTCTCTTTACTTTGGATTTAATGTGATTTTTTTTCTAGTTTCCTAAAATATAAGCTTAGATGACTGATATTAAACCTTTCTTTTTATCTAATACACGGATTCAGTGCTACAAATTTCCCTCTAATTACTGCTTTTGCTGAATCCCACAAATTTCAAGAAGTTGCATTTTCATTTTCATTTAGTTCAAAATATTTTTCAAATTTCTCTTGAGTTTTTCTGACCCACATGTTATTTAGAAGTTTAACATTTAATCTCCAAGTATTTGGAAGTTTTCCAGCTATCTTTTTGTTATTGATTTCTAGGTGAATACCATTGTAGTCTGAGAGCAGACATTATATGATTTCTATTCCTTTCAGTTTGTTAAGGTGTATTTTATGATCCAGAATGTCAATCTTGGTGAATGTTCCACATGAACTTCAGAATAATGTGTAATCTGCTGTTGTTGGATGAGGTAGTCTATAGATGTCAATTATAACTAGTTGATTAATGGTGCTAAGTTTAACTATGTCCTTACTGATTTTCTGCCTTTGGAATCTGTCCATTTCTGATATATAGGTGTTATAAAGTTTCCATCTATAATAGTAGATTCATCTACTTCTCTTTGAAGTCCTTGAAGTTCTCTCAGTGTTTGCCTCATGTATTTTGAAGTTCTAAAGTTAGGCATGTACATATTAAAAGTTGTTATGTCTTCGTGGATAATTGACACCTTTATCTTTATGTAATGCCACTCTTTATCCCTGATAACTGTCCTTAGCTGATGTTGACTCTTTCTGAGATTGACATAACTACTGCCACTTTTTTTTATTAGTGTTCACATAGTAGATCTTTCTCCATTCCTTTATGTTTTTTTTCACTTAATTCATGTCTTCTTTTTTTCTTATTTATTTTTGAGACATGGTTTCACTTTGTCACCCAGGCTGGAGTGCAGTGGTGAATCCATACCTCACTGTAACTTCAAACTCCTGGCCTCAAACGATCCTCCTGCCTCAGCCTCCCAAAATACTGTGATTACAGGCATGAGCCACTGCACCTGATCTAGTTACAGTTTTGATAAATGCTTTGAATGAAACCTCAGGGTACTGGGAACATGTAGAGAACAACCCAACCCATTTTTGAATGGACAAGGGATCATGGAAGACCGCCTTAAAGCATACACAGGCTATATCGAAGGGAAGATATTTCAGTTCATACACCCCCTTGAAACTTGGAGCAGAGGGCAGAGCTTGCAAGGGTAGGATGGTAATCGCTGAGGAGTATGACAACTGAGGCGGCAGAAGAAACATTACAAATGTAATTGTCACACTGTATATTAAACAGTGATTGGGGCTTATTTATTTATTCATCTATTTATTTATTTTGAGACAGAATCTTGCTCTGTCACCCAGGCTGGAGTGAAGTAGTGTGCTCATCATGGCTCACTGCAGTCTCAACCTCCTGGGCTCAAGCCATCCTCCCACCTCAGCGTCTTGAGTAGCTGGGACTACAGGCGCACATGATACCACGCCGGGCATTTTTTTTGTTATAGAGATGGGGGGTCTCACTATCCCTGAGACTCTTGTGGACTAACTAGCTGTTGCTCCTCACCACTAATTAACCATAGTGTACTAAGCTTGGACCCTGGGTATTTCACATTTTCCTCTTCTACTATCAGCATTCCTTTTTATGCCTGGATGTATCCCTTCTAATCTGCCTTTTTACTTTTCATGCAATCATCTAACTATAGAGGGCTTAAGGTAACACATTTTTTACTACCAAGAGAAATTATAAGCCTTTCTGTATATGACTGTGTGCTAGGTGATAGGGTAAGTGGGATATTACTGTATTTTGTTTTTCCCTATATTGCGTTGGTGTATTTTTCTACTCTTTAATCCCTGGAAACAACCTTGAACTGTATTGAAGATTATGGATTCTGTGTTGCTGTTTGGCTCAATCCCAGTTCTCACTCTTAACCTGGGAAAAATCCTGACATTAGGGAGGTTGGCATCAAAGGAAATGTACTGTAACTGAAGCACAACTAGACATCCATAGTGTACAGTGCAATTCAATCTTGAGGTGATTGCAAAGAGATAAAGATGTAGGCACAAACAGTGTTTATCCATTTTCAAGTCTGCAGCATCTATTCTGTGATTTTTGTTTGCTGAGAAATAATATTTCAAAGGCAGTTCAGCTCCTTTCACTCCCATTCTGGAGAATTTCAGTCTGTTCAGCTTCTCCTAGCATCTTTTTCTTCTGATTTTTTCTGTCTCTTTCCCAGGTTAATATGCATGGGAGGTAGAGGCGATCCTAAGAAATAGAGGAGGAACAAATTCAGAAATAAGTATTTTCAACTCCCCTTCACCTCTAAATGCCTAACAGGACTTAGAATGAATGATATATTTTCATAAATGATCACTAAAATCATTGGCCAGACTACAGCTAAAGCACAAATACTTTTGTAGAGGCTAACTTAACTTTACATAATATATTTTTTTTCCGAAAAAAGCAAGGAAATTTAATTTGCCAATTAAATTATTTAAATGGCCTTAATGTTGCAAGAGCTGACTGACCGGCCGACCTATGTGTATATAAGGTAACTTTCAGCTTTAACATTCTCTGATTTTAATCTAGAATGTTAAATATAGGCTTGGGCAGGATACATTTGAAACGCCTAAGAGTGTCAAACAGGGGCCTATAAAATGGAGATGGTGTGTGGTCCCTTAGGTTTGGAGACAAAAGGCGCAGGCAAGGAAAGAGAGTGGGCGCGATGCTTCTGTGTGTGTGTGTGTGTCTGTGTACTTCCCATGCTGAGAATTGCTCCTATTTCCCACAAAGGAAAGGAATTCTGTGGGTCAGACTCTCGCTAAAGTCCAGTGTAAGTACATCGCCTTTATTCAATGTGTAGAGATCTTTCCCTCAGAGAACAAAGCATGCATCCAGCCTCATGGTAGGAGAGGAAGCTTATTTCTACCCACTTTCTTGCCTGAACAATTACTAAGCATAATATTCACCTGAATAGTTCTTGCCAAAAAAAAGCATTCATGATTAGCCATTTCCTTTCTCTAAAATCCAATGTATTGTGATTTCATTTTCATTTAATTTGCATTTGGCACTTCACAAAACCTGAAAGGTCAGGATTAGTAGAATTTTCGAGTAAAGGGCAATTGCATGAAAAGATTTTCATTTTCTCCTTATGTAAGATTTCCATGATTACCTAGGACAGCTTTTTGTATTCTTTAATTTCTTTGTGTGTGCTGCATACAAAAATTTTTATTATTAAAGCCAAGTTAAAATTGGAGTTTCCCAGGGAATTAAATGTGGCTCTTTGTTTAGACTTTATAGAATTCTAATTCCAGACTAAAGGTCATTCAACAGTAAAATGGAGGTTAATTTTCTTTTTCTGTGAACTAATTTTAAGCAATTTTTCTCCCTCCCCGCATTCTCTGATTTTAAGTAACTTTCCTTCCTCTCAGCTTTTGCTTGCTTAGGTTTACTGATTATTATACCTTCGTGCAGCTCATCTCTTTATGGACTTCTTGGCCCTGTCTGTCTCCATCTCTGTTTTCCTTTCTTTTAGCCCCAAAAAGCAACCTGGCTAAGAAATTGAGTTCCAAGGAGAAGGGGAGTAATGCATGGAAGTGAATTGCTGAACATTTGCCTTGTTCGTTCTTGATTTATACGTTAAAAAAAAATCTCTGGATGTTTAGAAAAGCGAGTCTGGAAATGCTGTTGAGGATAGTCTTTGGCACTAACTCACTCTTCTAAGGCAGTGTTCGTGATGACTTCACTCCTTTAGAATGTGGCTCCTAGGATAGCACTCACACATGCCTTAGGTCACTTGAAGGAAGTGTCCTCTGATACTCAGTAAACAATACAAGCTTTCTCCATCCTCCCATCTTCAGACACTTCTTGATCAGCAAAGTGTTTACGAAAATGGACTTCAAGAAGGACTGAGTAGCTGGATTGTTGAAAGGAAAAAGACAGTATGTGTGTCAGTGTTTTTTTTTTAATTTTATTTTAGGAACATGCATTAGCAAACTAGACAGCTGCATGGAGGCAGATACAGTTGCTCCTTAAATTCTGCAGCATTATCAGAGTGTGTGAAGGTTAATTTGCCAGTTGTTATAAAGTATGCCAAGCAATTCTGGGTGTCTGCTTGGATAACTTACTTTCCCATCTAAGTCTGGTTTTCTAAGTGCCATTAAGACAATTCTGCCAGGTAGCATGAAAAGAAAACCAGAATAAACAAATTAAAATGCAGCAGTAATTTTGTGCAAATCTTATTAAATCAGCCACAAAATAATCCATTTTGTGTGGGTGAGTTTCTACACATACTATTAAGAAGCACAAGATCTGGGGTAACCACAACTATGTAACAAAGTAGAAATGGTGAAATAATATGAAACTATTAATTACAATTATTACATATAAAATATTTATGTTATAGATTATAAAACATCCTTGCTGTATGGAGATTAATTTTCAATAACGATTTGCAAGGGAAGGCAAATGGCACTGATATATATTGAGTTACTGCTGTGTGCTAAGTGCATGACTAGCTGCTTTGCATATTTAAACTCATTAGAGGCCCACGACAACCCTGTGAGGTTAAGTACAACCCTGTGAGGTGACTGGTGGCTCATGCCTGTAATCTCAGCACTTTGAGAGGTGAAGTGGGCAGATCACTTGAGGTCAGGAGTTTGAGACCAGCCTGGCCAACATGGCAAAACCCCATCTCTACTAACAATACAAAAATTAGTCAGGCCAGCTACTTGGGAGGCTGAAGTGGGAGGACTGCTTGAACCTGGGAGGCAGAGGCTGCAATGAGCCGAGATAACGCCACTGCATTCCAACCTGGGCGGTAGAGTAAGACTTCATTTTTTTAAAAAAATTGCCTAGTAAATAAGTCTCAGAAAGGTCACTATCTTGACTAGGATCACACAGCTGGGAAGCAGCAGAGTCGGGATCCAAACTGATACCTGTCTGTATGTATATACTTTATCTTTTAAATGTTTTGACAGCATAGCTCATGTGTCATTACATAGCAATTCATCACATCATTATTTAAATTTTTTCTTCTGTAAAATTTCCAAAACAAATACAAGGTAAAAGATTATACCTGTCAGGGTTCAAGTTCATGAACTGGCCGATGTCATCATAGCAGCAAATTAAACTATGCTCCAATTGACAGTTTTGTTCCTAACCTTACACTGATTCATTTAATGGCTTCTATCTTCAATAGAGTTTCTTAGCATATCAAAATGTCCTCATTCCCTCATAAGCAGTCTGTAACCTCCAGAGCAAAAGAGTAATGTTTCTCATGGTCCTTGAGTTTTTGATATGTGAGTGTGTGCATATGCGTGCCAACTCAAAATATTGCTGCAAAGTGATTCTCTAGTCCTTTTTTTATACTCATAGGCTGTACTGCCTAAATGGCACACAGAATACAGATATGCATAGTAATTATTCTGGTTCTTTTCTTTTCCAGCTGTGTAGCTTAAATTACTTACCATTGTCAGTCTCAGTTTCCTCACCTACCAAATGGAAATAATATTAGCACTTACTTGGTAGGTTTTGACATTAATGGGATGAAGGAGGCAAAGTAATAAGCACAATGGTTGGTAGATAATAAACCCCCAAGGTGAGCCACTACTCATATTTATTTAGCTTCAGCTACTACAAAGCAGTATGCATGTTTGTTTAAAACCTGGACTTCAGAGTCAGACTACACTAGTTTGAGTCCTAGCTTTACCACCTAATATCGGTGAGACCTTGGTCATATTGTTTAATATCTCTAACAGTCAGTTTTTAACATCTCTAAGAGTCCATTTTTAATTCTCTAAGAGTCAATTTTAGAGATGTTTAACAACATCTCTAAGAGTCCATTTAAAAGTCCTGGGCCTGGAGCAGTGGCTCACGCCTGTAATTCCAGCGCTTTGGGAGGCCGAGGCGGGCAGATCACCTGAGGTCAGGAGTTCAAGACCAGTCAGGCCAACGTGGCAAAACCCCGTCTCTACTAAAAATACAAAAAATTAGCCGGGCGTGGTGGTGGGTGCCTGTAATCCCACCTACTCGGGAGGCTGAGGCAGGAGAATAGCTTGAACCCAGGAGGCGGAGGTTGTAGTGAGCCGAGGTCACCCATTGCACTCCAGTCTTGGTGACAAGAGTGAAACTCCTTCTTAAAAATAAAATAAAATAAAATAAAAATAAAAGCCCCAATATCAGTCAATTTATAGTGCCACTATACTATAGTGGTATCTTCCTTTTTTGATATTGAAAAACGTTAAATGAAATAACACACATAAAGTATCCAGCATGTAGTGGCTATTTAGTGTGATATTTTCACCTTTCTAAACATACAACCAATCACGTTTCCAAGTTCATTAAATATTATTGCTGTGTTATCATTTAGTGAAGACAATGACCATATATTGCATTCTCAAAAATTATATTCAGGAAATTCCAGCATAGACTTAATCTACTAATGCTTTGACATATACTATTAATTTCCCTTGAAGATCAAAGAACAAGTACATTGTTAATACTAAGGCATTTAAGACCAAAGAAGGATGATAAAATCATTAGAGATATTTCATAATGTTTAAAAATGATAAACATGCCATCTATCAGTCTAGAACTATCCAATGTAGATAGAGCAAGATAAAAAGATTCATAAGTCCTAGTCTTGCCTTTTTCATCATTTCCCCACAAAACTTTGAGTGATTCTTTTAAACTCTGTGTCTCAGTTTCCTTTCTCACTGAATTGGGAAAATAAAATATGTTTTGCCTATCTCACAGGGTTGTTGTG
The DNA here is from genome assembly GCF_009828535.3 of Hylobates moloch. Lineage (NCBI taxonomy): Eukaryota > Metazoa > Chordata > Mammalia > Primates > Hylobatidae > Hylobates > Hylobates moloch. The sequence continues at coordinate 97,122,327 of NW_026652282.1, read as the reverse complement.
ACGATCAAATCAAGTAAAGTATGGGAAGGCATTTGGTAAAGTATGAATATGAAAAAAAAGCATGCCTCCTTTGTTAACTTACAAGTGCTTACAAGCGATTCTAGTTATTTATTTTTGTGATATTCTTACACTTTTAAAATATTTAACCACAGCATAGCAACCCAGCTTTTTAAAATGCAGTATTCAAAGAACGACACACTTAATAGGAAAGCTTATCTTTGAGACATTTTAAGACAAAAAAACTTCACTCTATTTGACAGATTTATGGATTTTGACTAGCTGGGCAGAGAGTTTGTGTGAAAGGTCCTTATTCTTTGGCTCAGAGTAGGGTTTTAATTTCTCTCAAACCAGCTGTCCAGGACTATAGGCTATTATTTTCACTTTAAATGTATCACCTGCTCCAATGCGCAAACAGGATGACTAAAACATTTCAAAGCTGAGGAGCTATTTCTCTTGCTCTTGTCTGAAACCAAAACATCCTTTGTGTGAAGGGACAGAAGCAAGAAATGTTTCTGCTTCAGTTTAAATGAGGACTTATATTGAGAAGATCTCAAGGGGTCTAGGAAAAGATTATAAAACATATCCTCCTCACTAGCCTGGCAGCTGGTGACAAATCCAGGAGGCAACTATTTTCTATAGCAACTGTCTTTATTTGAGGATAATAGGGTAGTATAGCCTGGTGGTAAAGACTTAGACATTCCTGGATTCCAGTATTAGTTCTGACACTTACTAGGTATATGACCTTGGGCAAAACACTCCAAAACTCCCCAGTTTCCTCACCTGTAATATGGAAGACACCAGCCCCAAAGTGGTGACTTGATGATTATATAATTCACATGAATAAATTAGATTCATGTCAGACACATAGCGAGTGTTCAGAAAATCTTAACTCATTTTAACTGTTCTGACTTTTTATTACTATTATTATTATCACTATTATTATAGAATTAGGAGGTTCTCAGCTTCAAATTTGGATTTGCACCCAATTCATTCTCACAGAAACAGAGATGTTATTAAGTATGCCTTTTTCCTTCATCATACCTTTGAGCACACACATCTCTTTAGAGTCCCTTTGGAGGTGTTCCATCTCTGACTCTCACAAATCACCCTTCTTATTTCACTAAATTTTACTTACTTGGGGCATGAAGTAATTTACCATGTCTAGGCACTGCCTGGAGTCAACTAGTAAAGGGTTGGATTAGACGACCTCTCGGCTTCCTTCCATCCCTGAGAATCTATGATTCTATGAGTCAGTGTTTGGGGAAAAAAATGACGGGCTGTTTAGTGATGAGTGACAGTTCTGTCCTAAAAGAACAAAGAACTTACTCACTGTGCCAGAAGCCATGTTGAAGATCACAGGATAATGAATTATAACTCTACTACCCTCTGGCAGGACAGGAAAGGAATCTCATAGACAAATTGCACTGGGAGACAGATTATGGATTAAAGGCTCCAATATTCATGACTTCCAACCAGTCAGCACATAAGGCCATAACAAGTGCCAAAGGCCACTCCTGTGTATTAAAAAAAAAAAAAAAAGGAAATATCCCCAAAGAGAAGCAAGGGAATGAAATTCTGGCCAAGACAATATTTCTGAATCCTTCTCCTTTTCTGGCAATAGCTATGATAAACAGCTCATGAGGCAATATAAGCCATCATCTGTAAACTTGTGGCTTTTGAGAAAAAAACATAATGGTGGAATTTAAATTCTACCCTGTCTTTTTCCACTTACCAGCAACTGGGGGTTGCCCAGCAGGAGAAATGAGATCATTTCCCTCTGAGTGGCTAGCCGAGCTTGCCCACATTCATTCTTCTTCCCACGTCGTGTTTTAGCAGGCATCAACACGTCAGCAGCTTCTGAAATGTGCCAGATCTGGGGAAGCAGGGCATTGTCACTACTGCACGAAAGAACTCCCCACCTCTGCAGTGGACTCACACCAGCCACATTTTCTCTTGTTTGCTCGTCAAATGGTGGTAGGAGGTCAAAGAGGACCCTCTGGTTTACTGCCTGACACACTGCTTGGCTAACCTTTGGGGCCTATAGTCCACCAGCCAGCCTTCCTGATGTCATTTGATACACTCCATTTCTTCTCTGCATTCTTTTCAAACACCCCTTTCCTTGATTCTGCTTCTCAGGTGGCTATGAGGCTAGAAAGGCTGGTGATCTATGGAAGGGAGAGGAGGGTGCTGTCCACCAAGCACCCTAAGACATGAAGTCATTATCATTGTGATACCAGAAATGCTACTCTAAACTTTTCAGCTTCTCAGACTTAATAAACAGTTGTCTCTTTTTAAAAATGAAAAGCATTTTCATTGTTTCATATATTACTTGTGTAACATAGGAATACATTCTCATTGTGAAAATTAACATGCCAAACTATCTAGAGTATAATGGGAGTCTCCTTTCATTCTCACCCCTGCATCCCGATCTAAGTCTCTTTCCCAGAAGGAACTGCCGTCAACTGTTCCATATATAACCTTTCAGATCCTTTTATTCTTAGTTATATACATATTTGCACATAACCTGTATGCAACAAATACATAACTCTTGGAATCCTCATTAGAAGTCTACTCGATGTAACTGCTTTTCTCTCTCACTTTATCTTACCCAGGTCCAGCAGTAAGCCATCCAGCTGAGTTCAGGAGAAGGTGAATGAATGGTTGTACTAGTAGGCATGTGTTTGGATATCTATGTCAGGCTACAGTCCAAGACCAAAGACTATTGTTTCTGGTTATCCATTAAACATATTATCTGCTTCTTTCTTTCCAACAGTATATGCTAAGCTCTTCTGTGTCTTTTGCACTTAAGAGTGAATGGAGAATCTGGAAATAGGTTTGCAGCACTGAGCCAATTAACTGGGGCAGTGTTCAGTACAGGCAGGTTGGACACACATTGATTTATTTTTAGTTGTAAGGGCCATTTGGGCCCTTCTGAGATTCAGAAGGAGGAGTGGTAGAGTTGAGTCTAGAATCCAGATTTCTTTTTCTGAGAGAGAGGCTTGCTCTGTTTCCCAGGCTGGATTTGGAGTGCAGTGGTGCAATCATGGCTCACTGAAGGCTTGACCTCCTGGGCTTAAGCAATCCTCCCACCTCAGCCTCCCAAGTAGCTGGGACTACAGATGTGCACCAGCACGGCCGGCTAATTTTTGTATTTTTTCTAGAGACTGGGTCTCACCATGTTGCCCAGGCTGGTCTCAAACTCCTGGCCTCAAGCAATCCTCCCGCCTCAGCCTCCCAAAGTGCTCAGATTACAAGCGTGAGCCACTGTGCCCGGCTTAGAATCCAGGTTTCTTGAATCCCAGTTTATGTTCTTGCTATGTAACCACCTTGACCCAGTTAAATTAGTTTTGTCTTCATCACAATATTAAGAGGAGCTTTCTATAATCTGAATGTCCCCGAAAATTCAGGTGTTCAAGACTTCACCCTCAATGCAACAGTATTGCTAATTGGGTGGGGCCTTTTGGGAGGTGTTTACGTCTTGAGAGCTCTGCCCTCATGAATGGATTAATGCCATTATAAAAGGACTCGACAGAGGGAGTTTGGTTCCCTTTTGGCTCTTCTGTTTTTTCCACCATGTGAAGACACAGCGTTCCTCCCTGCTGGAGGATGCAGCAACAAGGCACCCTCTTGGAAGTGAAGATAAGGCCCTCACCAGACATGGAACCTGTCAGTGCCTTGATCTTAGACTCCCAGCCTCCAGTACTGTGAGAAATAAATTTCTGTTATTTATAAATTATCCAGTCTGTGATATTTTATTTTAGCAGTGTAAACGGACTAAGAGAGAGGGCAAGTAGAGAGAGATAAGGGTATTTAAGACCTAAGTGGAAGGGAAAGACACCACCAAAGGAAAAAAAAGAGAGAGTGGGAGGGCAGCCAGAGGCTCCTAATACCAGCTCCTTCAGAGTTCCACATGGGGCCAGCCTTACCCTCTGGCCCACCCTCAGATTCTCACCTGAACATCTGAAGCCCTGCATCAACAGTTTGTCCAACCTATTCAACCCTTCTGGCTGATGACTTTAAAATGTGTATCTCTTATCCCAGCTAACTCTTGCCAGTCACCTGTCTCTAGTTACCGGATTTTTTTTTTTTGGTTGTCAACTCAAATCCAAAATCATCATCTTACCACCCTCCAAATGCACCCCCACTGCAAAAAAAAAAAAAAAAACAAAACCCCAAATTTGAATTCTCTTAATAGTTATGTTTGAAAACTCTGGGCCCTAAATGAGATTTTTAAAATTTACCCCCCCGCCCCAATATCTGACCAGACCCCAAGTTCTGTCCATTTTCCCACATGAAAAGTTTCTGTTATCTGCACTTCTTCTTCATCCTCGTTGCCATTGCTCTCATCCTGGTCCATATGGCCTGGATTACTGCCACATCCTTCTCACTGGCTTCCCTGTCTCCATTCTCATTGCTCTCAAATCCAGCTCTGCTTATTCTCATCAGACACAGCTTCATTAGACTCCCTTTTCTTTGTTGTTGTTCTCCAGCTAAAAAAATGTAAATGATTCTCTATTTCTTGCCATATTTGATCTGTCAAGTCAAGTGGAAGAGGGTGTCAGCTTATTCTGTGTTATTCTCAATGGCAGAACTAAAGCCAATAGGCAAAAGTTACAGAAGAGCTGAAGTTTACTTCAGCTGATCAAAGAAAATTCCTCTGAACAACAAGAGCTGTTGCACAAGGAAGCAGCCTGCTCAAATACTGAGCTTCCTGCCCTTGGGGAGATATATTATCAGGAGCTGGGAACTACCTGTCAAGATTGTTGTAAAAAGGATTCATATTTTTAGGAGGTAGGAAAACACTGATGACATTAAAGATGATGATAGCCAACCATTTTTGAACATTGGCTCCATGCCAGGCACTCTCCTTGCTGTTTTTAGTGTTACCTCATTTATTCTCATATCAACTCTGTAGTAGACACCCTTTTTATCCCCACTTTACAGTTGGGTCTACTATAGTGATTAAGTGCATAGACTCTGGAGTAAGATCACAGTTCAAGTTAGCTCTGCCACTTACCGGATGAATGATTTTAAACAGGATTCATAACCTATTTTGACCTTAGTCTCCTCGTATTTACAATAGAGGGAATAATAGTACTTGCTTCACTGGGATGTTGTGAGGATTATGTTGTAAGATAACCTACGTAAAGCACTACTTGGCTCACAGTAAATATTCAATGATCATTATTAATCTTGTCTTCATTAGATTATATGTTACTTGGGGGAAGTGGCTCCATTTCTTCTATTTTCCTCATCTCAGCTGGCTCAAACTGGCCACGCAGTAAATCTTCCTTCAATATGTACTTATGATCAATGATGTTGTAGTGAATACTCCCCAGCTTCTCCGTGAGACTTAATGCCTTGTTTCACCACCAATGATGTATTCCCATTGACCATCTTTCTCGGTCAACCCAAGGTCAGGCCCTCCCTGTCTGCTTTGTGTGTGTGCGTGAACTCCACTTGCCATTTCATCAGTAAGTAGCCGATCGTGATGATTTTTAAGGTTCAGAGTCCTTGTACTTTCTAATCACTAACCCCAGTTACTAAATAAATGAAAATACCTTTGCCAACAACCTTCCCAAACTGTGAACCAGACTTCCATTATACTAATATCCTGCCATACTGCATATCTTCCTTTCATATTGAACCTCATAAGTTCTGTTCACAGCTTATAGATCTCAAAACATTTCCTTAGTACAGCTCATCTTTTGCTTTGTTTGAGGAAGTTGCATGAAATAACCTGACAAAGAGATAACTGTCTATTGGGAAGCTCTTTTTTTAGAGCCCTTTGATATCATTCTCATTTTGGTTTATAAGCTTTACATGAAAGGAGTGGGGAGGGGAGACTTTCCTTTTCAGCACGAATAAATTAGTAGCTGTCCTAGAGAGTATGCTTCTGAAGCCAGGTGCCGCCACTTAGCTTAATGTTTCATGATGTGTCACCCAGCAAATTATGAGTTGTTTGAATTGATTTTCTCCAAACAGCTGAGCTACAGCAGCTTTTGTTCTATTGATGTGTGCTTCAATTTCTGAATGTGTATTGCTTCCAGACAGAAAAAAAAAATAACATTGCATGTCTTATAAAGAAATGTCATTAACTCACAGAGTCTAGTCTATGATTAGAAGGTTTGAGGGGGGCATGCTTTTTTCATACAATGGAGCTACACGTGATGGTTTAAACTCTTTTGCCGGTTCCTAACTCCTTTCTACGTCCTTTGAATATGCCATATCATTATCCTCACATCTGTAAAACCAGGTTGTATTGAGTTTCAAAATTAAGGATTTATTTTTTCATTCAATCATACACATATTGACTGAGCATTTACTCTGTGCCTCAGTTAAGCCTTTTGAGACATAGAAGCGGCATGGATATTGGATCTGGCTCTCAATGAGTTTCTAATCTTTCTGGGGATTCAGGATAAATATTTATGAAACAATTCAAGAGCACCATAGGCCATCACCGTAGTACATTCCAGTATATGTGCTGTACTTAATCAAAAGCCCTCAAAATAACGATGGCCTTTAGGGGTTGCTCACCCTGCTGGGGAAAGGAGGAACTGAAGTGAAGTGAAGTGGGCTCTTTTCCTTCCCTAAGAGTACTGGGGCTGCTCTGGGCAAGCTAAGCCATCTGTCTCTCTGCCAGTGCTTGTTCACTTGCATGTGGCTAAGAGAAGCCACAGGCATTCTCATCTAGAAATTGCACATTAACCTTCACCCCCTCCACCACCCTGTGTCCGGAATTGGTTCCTTCCGGTGGGTTCTTGGTCTGGCTGACTTCAAGAATGAAGCCGCGGACCCTCGCGGTGAGTGTTACAGTTCTTAAAGATGGTGTGTCGGAAGTTTGTTCCTTCAGATGTTCAGATGTGTCCAGAGTTTCTTCCTTCTGGTGGGTTCGTGGTCTCATTTGACTTCAGGAGTGAAGCTGCAGACCTTTGCAGTGATTGTTACAGTTCTTAAAGGTGGCGCGTCCGGAGTTGTTCATTCCTCCCAGTGGGTTCGTGGTCTCGCTGACTTCAGGGGTGAAGCCACAGACCTTCACATTGAGTGTTACAGCTCCTAAAGGTAGTGCGGACCCAAAGAGTGAGCTGCTGCAAGATTTATTGTGAAGAGTGAAAGAACAAAGCTTCCACAGTGTGGAAGGGGACCCAAGTGGGTTGCCGCTGCTGGCTTGGGTTGCCAGCTTTTATTCCCTTATTTGGCCCCACCCACATCCTGCTGATTGGTCTATTTTACAGAGTGCTAATTGGTCCGTTTTTACACAGTGCTGATTGGTGCATTTACAAAGCTTTAGCTAGACACAGAGTGCTGATTGGTGCATTTTTACAGAGTGCTGATTGGTGCATTTACAATCCTTTAGCTAGACAGAAAAGTTCTCCAAGTCCCCACCCGACCCAGAAAGTCCAGCTGGCTTCACCTCTCAACCCCACATACAAACACACACACACACACACCTATATGGGCATTGGAGCTTATGAGTGTGCATTTTTCTTCCATTATTTCTTGACTTGTTTGGCCGATTCTTGATTGGAGTGTTAAGATTTGGGATTGGGTTTTGGGATAGAAAGAGAAGTAAGATGGCCTTTTGCCCTACTTTTTATTGTATTGTTGCCTTTTTTTTTTTTTTTTTTTTTTTTCAGGAAAAGGTAAGCTTTATGTCACAGCAATCTCAAAAGGGAGCAGTCATTAGCACCATATCTACAAACCGGTAGAAAATAATAAACACCTCTACATACATATTTGATAATATATCAGAGGAAGTCACATCAGTTCCTGTTATTCCTGCCACTCCTTGCTCAACATCCTTTCCTGTTTGAAGCTGAAAAGATAGACTTGAAGTTGCTTATGCTTTTTACTCAAATATGCACCAATTTCAGGAAAGGGGGCATCTGGTGGCAATTATTTTAGGGGATCGGCTAAATTATTAAATGTCTTCATTAGTATGACAGTTAATTTTGTAGCTTTCCTGATTTTTTTCTCACATTTTTATTTATTTTTATTTTTATTTTTTTCGCTTTTTAGAGAGAGTCTCACTCTGTCACCCAGGCTGGAGTGCAGTGGCGTAGTCTCCACTCACTGCAACCTCCGCCTCCAAGGTTCAAACGATTGTCCTGCCTCAGCCTCCTGAGTAGCTGGGATTACAGGTGCCCGCCACCACGCCTGGCTAATTTTTTGTATTTTTAGTAGAGACGGGGTTTCACCATGTTGGCTAGGCTGGTCTCGAACTCTTGACCTTGTGATCTACCCGCCTCAGCCTCCCAAAGTGCTGGGATTACAGGTGTGAGCCACTGCACCCAGCGTTTTCTCACATTTTTAAACAGGCCTCAGAAGTTTCTCATGTCGAAAGTAATGTAGTTGATATATATATAAAAAAAAGCGCTGCCTCCATTACTTAAGAGGCAGATACTTTCAATCACCATTCACAATAGCCAGTTGGAAGGATCAATCCACTGTTTTTGGAAACACTGGCTGGGTGCCTATCCGTACGCCAAGAAAGTGGGAAGTCTGGGCAGCACATGCCAGTACTAGGTGCATTGGGCAGCCGAGCACTTGTTTTATTACTTGTTGGTCTATCTTAGTTCACAATATAGAGCTGCTAGAGTCTTCAGGTTGTCTTCCCCCTTGCCCTGAAACCACTCTGGCAGGAATGCCATGTCATCTCCAGGGCAGTCTGGTGATTTAAGCATTACTGGGTCCTCTGGCGAAATATCATTCAATGCCATATTAATAAATGCCAAATCCTCAACAGACAATGAATCTTAAGGGATGTAGGGAAGAAATATCAGTGAGGATTGGAATGAGTCAGCAAAGGCTGCTTGGAAGAGAAGATGAGGCTTTAAAGCATCAATAGGATTTGGCCGGACAGAAGAGTTGGGCAGGGCAGTCTGCAAATCTACAAGAATGGGTCGATGTGTTTGGTAATGTCAAAATCCATACTTATTGCTAGGATACTAGAGACTTGGGACTCCTATCTTTGTTGGTATTGAAGGCAAGCCAAAGAAACTGAAGACATGTGTTTTCCACAGCTGAATTTTAACTTATTACTAATGAAGTCTACGCAGACAGAAGTGACAGCATTTGTGATAAAGAGAATAATGCTCAGGGTCTCAGTTTAAGGTTATGCAGGCTGCATCCTGCACAGAGGCTCTGAGTGCATGGGTAGAGGTGGGGAAATACTACTGGCACAGGCATTTCCAGAAGCTGTGTCTCTCTATAATTGATCCGATTAGAGGGGACCTTTTTTTTCTCCCCAATTCATCTGCCTACAGGAAATGCCATTTTATAATTTGCCAGAAGGCACTGTATGTGCCAGTAGTGGCCCTGGCACTGATACATTCTTGTAGAATATGGCTTTGGAAGAGATTCATCTTGCCTGCTATCTTTAGGCAGGAAAAATCATCAGCAATTATCTTCCCTATTAAAATTTTTTTTGTAGACGATCATGTGGCTTTGTTGGACAATACATTTTAGCCTCTTATTTTTCTCCTCTTTTCATTCTGTTGGGGATAATAATGAAAACAATAATAACTAAATGTATGCCTTACTGGTTGCATTAGTCTATTCTCATGCTGCTAATAAAGACATACCCAAGACTGGGTAATTAATAAAGGAAAGAGGTTTAATTGACTCACAGTTCAGCATGGCTGGGGAGGCCTCAGGAAACTTACAATTATGGTGGAAGGGGAAGCAAACACATCCTTCTTACATAGCGGCAGCAAGGAGAAGTGCCGAGCAAAAGGTGAAAAAGCCCCTTATAAAATCATGAGATCTCGTGAGAACTCACTCACTATCACAAGAATAGCGGCACGGGGGTAACCACCCTCATGATTCAATTACCTCCCACCAGGTCCCTCCCACGACATGTGGGGATTATGGGAACTACAATTCAAGATGAGATTTGGGTTGGGACACAGCCAAACCATATAACTGGTGGAGAAATGAAAGCCAAAATAAAAACAAAGGAATATGCAACTAAAGTCAATTATGGTCTCAGTAACTGATTTCATATTTAATAGTTGGACATCTTATAGAAAGAAGGAAAATTCAAGTGTTACTATTTATAGGCACTTGTCAGGCCATATGATGTCAAATCTAAGTAATGGAATATTTATTATTATAATAAGATTCAGAAGATTCAATTTCTAGCCTTCATATTTACCAGTGTTGATCTTGGGCAACTCATATCTGTGCCTCAGCTGATTTGCCTGCAAAATGACTCTGTTATTTCTAATGCTCCTTCCAGCTCTATAATTCTCTGATTCTATTTTATTATTATACTAAATTCACTAAAGACCATAAAATGGAGTAGAAATAATAATCACCTGGCCTAACTATCCTTCAATATATAAAATAACTGCATCCCTAGATTTTTTGTTTCTTTATTAGAGCATCCTTGAATAAAAGGAATTCTGCGTTACAACTCCCTTACATCCTATAATTAAAGAGGTATTCCTGAGACATGAAGTTTTTTAAGAGTTACATTCCAGACTTGGAAATCACAGACATTCTGAAGATCATACCGTTTTCCATTTCTGAAGCTTTGGTAACACTCAAGGGTACGGATGATGAACCATTTTCTTTCCTCTTACCTATAAAACCCTCAATTATTGTTCTCTTGCTTTGTTCAGGTAGAACTCTCCTCTGGTCAATAGTGTTAGTACCATGAGTGTCCGCAGTACAAAAGACATTCAGCAATTCTCATAAAATCAGGAAAGGAAGAAATAGGAAAAAGGAAGGGAAGTGGGGAGAGTAACTAAATCTTTGTCCTGGGTCGTTCTTTTCTTTTCTCCCCATAACTGTACCTCAGATCTCACTTGAGGACATAAAGAGCCATGTACTCCCACTGCTGTTCTGAAGTTTGTTTTTAGCTGTACTTTTGATAGTACCGTTAGACAGTGGGGCTCGAGATATTTCCAATAAGCAATTCTTCAATTAATCCATTTTACATTTATTCCTTACCTTATAAATTACGCTATGGAAAAATGTGGTATTGGCATTTTCTTATAATGGGGTCTAATTGTACCATCTGGGATAGAGTGATAGTAAATGACTTGCTCAAGGTCAAGGAAGGTACGATTTGTCCAAAGAGAAGCCAGAAATAGAACTGAAGTCTGCTGACTTTCACTTTAGTTTAGCATTCAATAAACCACATTCTCTGTCCTCTGTACATTTTAACTCCAGTGGTTTGCCCTGGGCACAGATATTAGACAGCTTCCAAACCTAAGCAACCATCAAATGGTCAGAGGTAGTAAAATGGGTTCCATGGAGAACAAAATGTATTATGTCATTGTCAGTAACCAAACAGGACTATCAAGTTCATATTAGCAGTTGAGGTAGTCTACCTTTACCCCTCCTTGGACACTTTTTTCTAAGGAAGAATAAGATTTTTTGTTTGTTTCAGTCAAAAACATATTTTGAATGAAAAGGTCAGATTGTTTTTATATTTTTGCCTGCAATTGAGGTAATGAAGTATGGAGTTCATTTGTGAATGTTTTGAATGGCAACGTCTCCTTGAAATTATTTTTGCTGGGAACTCAAATGAACATTCTTTCAAAAGAGTCACTGTTGTAATTGGCAAACCTCTGAGACAGTATCTTGGGAGAGAAACAACATGCAGTTGGAAAGGAATATAAAATTCACAGGCTTGCAACATGAATTATCCATTTCATATACCATATTTTCATGTTAAAACCATCTCCAGATAGAAAGACAAAATCTTAGTATCTTTAATTGTGAAAAACCTCTATTAACATTAGAAACCAGAAGGACATAACAATTTTATTATATCTTTTGTGTGCCTGTATCTTATTACCTGTTGATTCAAAATGTGTCTTATTATTTTTATCGTAAGATGTATTTGACTATTTTTAGCTTCCTTAAAAGTCTTTTGGAGGAAATAATGGATTTGTCTTCCACAGGATCATGACATACCTCTTGGCTATGGCTCAGGCCTCAAGTCTATTTAAGGATGCTTGCATTACTAAACCCTAAAATTGCTGCATGACTCCTCATCAACTGTGAAGGTTTTAAATAATTGATTTAAATAGCTAGACTTACACTTCATCTTCTAATAACAAACGCATCACTCTGAGGCTAATCCCCACTACTAATAGAGAGGTCTTTCAGTTTCAGGGTTGGAGGGGTGGTGAGGTGAGGTTCACTTCTTAGAAGCACTGGCTATGTACAGAAAGATGAACTCTGAGAAGAACTCAATTTTAAAGTGTTCAGTCTTTGCAAATGCTTTATGAGTTTTCCTCTCCTCCTTTACAAAATGCCATCAATTCCTCAAGGAAAAAAACAAATCTTTCTTCTAAGCTCTGGAAATATGCCTTACTGGGATCCCAGGGGTGATTGCCTGGGTCAAGCTAAGACAACCTAGAAGCTGTGAGTTTTTCTAATCCTGTGGAGCCTTAGGAAGAGAGTATGGTTACCTCCATTCAAAGTCAAGTAATGGGGGCACACAAAGAGAGTGTAGTTTCATTGGAAAGTTAAATAGAGAGTGCTTTGGTTTTTTCCAAATTCGTTTTCCTAGCCCAGAGTACATGAATCAAAGTGGGATGTGGTGTTTCCACAACAACTCTAGTGTGTTAAAGACCACGAGAGTGTTGTTTCCTCCTGCTTCAGAGAAAATCGCATGCCTATAGTTCATATCAACACAGAAGACAACTTATTCTCAATAAGATGTTTGGTTTTCTTCCTTGAAAACTGAATTCAGTGGATAAACTTCTTTCTTTCCAGTTTTATTTTTGATGATTTGTATCTTCTGTGTCTAGTACATTTCACCCCAAAGCACCAAAATGTTTTTGGTCTGCCAGTCATCATCATCATAACTATGTAAAAAGAAAAAGGTATAAGGCTGGTTAAATACTTTATCCAGTTTCAACAACTTCAGAAAGGTTGATGTAAGAAAGAGGTATTATGCTACTTGTAAATATTTCTCAACCCTTTACTCATTCTGGGCTGCTAGAGGATCAAGAGCAAATTCATTGAGTTTAGCAAATAATGAATTGTGCTTGTGTTTTACTCTTAAGATCCATGGAGCAAATTTTAATAGCCTTATGATATTTACAGATTCCCTGATGAAGGAGTTTAATGACTACATTGAGAAGAGACATGCTAACCAGAGGAGTACTAGATTGTTAATTATCACTAGCTATTAGCTGGTGGTTACTAATATTAGTTTATTGCCAGATACATTGTGGAAGTGCATGAAATAACGCTTATTCCTCTCAATTTTTTCTTACAGGTCAAATTTATAAGCAGATTTAATTTATATATTTTTTTACTCTCTCCTCTCTGCCATCTGTAAAAGCCCACCTTGGGTCTGAACTTCTTCCTTAGGTACTCCAACTCACTCTAATTATCAAAATCAACAAATGACCATTAAACACCTCTATGGGCCAGGCAATGCTTGTCACTTTGCATGCACTTGCCCATTTAATCTTCATAACAACCCTGCATAGCAAGTTACACAGTTATCCTCATTTTACAGTTGAGAAAATTGAATTACAGTGAATTTATGCAATAAACTCAAGGTCATATAGCCAGGAAGTGGCAGAGAAAGTTTTAAATCCAGATCTGACTGATTCTAAAGACATCGTTCCTCCATTGCAATGTTTCTCTTCTCTTACCTCTTATGATACCATAATTTGCACTATGCAATTTTATACCAAACTGTTTTAAAATCATCCTCTCTATATTTAGTCTGATCTTCCTACCTACATGCTAATCAGAATGAGGAGAGGCACCATATGTTAAGCTTCATTCCCAACTCCTGCAGTCTCTTGAAGAGGGCTAGAAGTATAGAGACTCAGTAACGTGTGATTGGTTTTTGTCTTCAAAATTCTTTTACAAAACAGGTACTTTTAAAAAAAGTAATTTAAAAAGTTCCTGTTGTTGTCTTTTGCTGACTTGTTAATGGGTATTACATCTTTCTGCAAAATGCCCTTTTTCCATCTCCTTGTGATTATGGTCCAAATCATTCAATTTGATCTCCCTAACTTTCCCATTGATGCGTGAAGTGATGCTAGTAAAGAAGGCACTTTAATAAATTATTACAGCACTTCTATTTTGGGAAGGAAAGAGTTTTCTCATGAAAAATTAATGACAAACCATAGAATGTTTAAGCTGAAGGGATCGGAGCGATCATTACATACTTTTTCTGTACCTCTTTCATGGTTGTCATGTCTGTCTGCTTTGTATTTCAGTCCTTTGGGTATGTATCGTCTACCTTCTAGACTTATGAGCTCCTCAAGGACAGAAGCTCATGCCTGGGTTCTACTGAAGTCACCTTTCTATTCCATAAAGTGTCCTGCACCATGCCTATCATGTATTCAGCAACCACTGAAGATTTGTGAAATGAATGAATCAAATCCACCACCATTATCTTATGTTCAACAGATGTGGAAATAGATTGACAAGTATTTACATGACTCTAAGATCATACTGCTAATTCCTGATAAAACCAAGTCTAGAACCCCGTTATTCTGATTGTTAAGTCAATGATTTTTCCAGAACATCTTGTTTCCCAGCCCATTAAAAATAAGTATGGAATTTCTCTCAGTGGGCGTAATCCATCATTTGCCTTCAGCTAAAACTCTTGTTGACTGCCTATGGACCCATTGGGAATATACCCATTGTGGGAACCAGTACAAAGAACAAACACAAAGCACAAAGAGTAGGAAGAGTTATTTTTTCTCTATTAGTACACTTGGCTAGAATGGGTTGTATATTTAGTAGCGATAAGACAGATTTAAGCTTAAGCACTTAGAGGCAAGTCAAATCATAACAGTGTAGGTGTTTGGGATACATATTAAGGAATTAGGTCAGTCTCTGCCAAAGCTTGACTTAACTATGTGAATGTGTGCATATGTGTAAAAATATAGATAATATGAAATATTTTTTCTGAAGATTAATGGTTATAAAGATTAAATCAAATAACTAATAACATAAGCCTTTAGCAAATACAGGAATGTCTTCTGTGAATTTGAGAATGGAATATTAAATGAACATATTTTGATATTATGTTATAGGAAGCAATCATCAGTAAGAAACATTTACCAAGTGTCTAATTGGTGCGAGTGTATGGAAACTGAAAGACAAGAAGCTAGAGTTCCTGTCCCTACAAATGTACAATCCAGTGTCAGAAATAAGATACGTTCATAAACAGATGACTACAAAGGATGACAAAGGAGATGACCATGAAGTCAGCATAAGAATTTGGCCTTTATCCTTGGTCAATGGGGAACATTAAATGCATTAAATATTGAGTAAACATTAAATTAATTTTGAACAGAGTTATGATGGAGGAATGCAAAGTGGTGCTTTAGGAATATTAATCTGATATAGGTGTGCATTGATTGAAGGATGATAAAAAATCAATATAGGAATACCACCTTAGAGATGGCTGCAACAATCCCTATGAGAGGTGGTAAGGATGCAGTCTAAGGTGAGAATGAAGGTGATGTGAGTAAAGGGGCAGGCCTGGGAGAGATTATGAAGTTAGAATCTACATGACTTGATGCCTAAATGAATCAAGAAAGGGGATATTAAAGTTGATTCCAAAGAGAGAAATTAGTTCTTTATGATTGACTTTATTATATTTGTTACCCCTACTGATTTGAATCTGCTAAAAAGCAGAGACTTTCACTTGCTATCTTTAAATTCCAATATCCCAGCATAAATTAGGCAGTATTGCTCATATATTTTGGCCTTCACAATAGGAAATCTTTATTACAAGGGAGGAAAATGGAGGACTTCATGATGGCAAAATATCATAAATGGAACTTTCACTCCCAGTAGTATGTAGCACAGTGCTGAACATGTAGCTGTTTAACAAGCACAGAAATGGAATTTAATTGTGTGGTAAAAGGATCAAAGTTCTGTTGGTTTTATTTCTAGCTCTACCAAGAAACACCATATGACCTTGGAAATGTCACCTAACCTTTCCATACCTCCATATCCTCTTGGCATTAAGGACCTGTAATAATCCTTCTAACTCTCCTAGTCCATGACTTGATCACTCTCAATTTGACTTTGACCTTCACCAAATCCTTTTCTGTACCCATGCTTCACTTCCACCCGCTACCCAACCCAGGACCTGAATCTGCAGTCAGCTACCCAGACTGAATTTCCCAGGTATTTTCCCACGCTCCAAAATACTCCTCTTCTCTTACTTTAGCACCATCTTTCATCCTCCCACCTCTTTAGTCAAAACTTTTTTTTTTCGAGACAGAGTTTTGCTCTTTTTGTCCATGCTGGAGTGTAATGGTGCAGTCTCGGCTCACTGCAACCTCTGTCTCCCGGGTTCAAGCAATTCTCCTGCCTCAGCCTCCCAAGTAGTTGGGATTACAGGCACCCACCACCACGCCTAGCTAATTTTTGTAATTTCAGTAGAGATGGAGTTTCACCATGTTGGTTACCTGGTCTCGAACTCCGTACCTCAGGTGATTCATCTGCCTTGGCCTCCCAAAGTGCCGGGATTACAGGTGTGAGCCACCGTGCCTGGCTAAAATTCCTTTTTTTTGTTTTTGTTTGGTTTTCGTTTTGTTTTTGTTTTGTGCCAATATCAGCTAGGTGTTAAAAGTAGAACAACCTGATCCAACAATTGCATACTATGATATGAAAGACAAATCACATGAAAGATCCTCAAGGATTCTCAGACTTTACAAAAGGGATCTTATTATCATGAGATTTCAGGCAAAAAAACAGAATAAAGTCACGAAGTTCAGGAGAAAGATACTTAGTAAGACAGGCTTTTTACTCATATTATATAATTCTGGTCCTGTCACAGAGATAGGCTGAGATTCAGGAATGCAGATTTTCATCCACATCGTGGAAAACAGACTAAAAAGTGGACCATATTTTGAATGCTCACTTTAGATCACCCCTGCTCAATTTTCATTTGTCCCACTGCCTGTCTTCTACCAATAGTTAAACAAATATTTATTTAGTACCTAATCTGTATTATACAGCAAGTTAGTAGTGGTGTTTTAAATATAAGTAGAATATGGTATCTGCCTTCAAAGACCTTACAGTGTACTGTGAAGGACAGAAATCTAAACAGATAATTACTTAGAAATATATCACTGGACGTTTCACCCACATTCTTTCCTGAATGTGGGGAATTCAGGGAAGACTTTCTTGAGATCAAACCTCAACAAAAAAAAAAAAAAAATTTTTTTGAGACAGAGTCTCACTCTGTCTCCAAGACTGGAGTGCAGTGGCAAGATCTCGGCTCACTGCAACCTCTGGCTCTGGGGTTCAAGTGATTCTCCTGCCTCACCCTCCTGAGTAGCTAGGACTACAGCTGTATGCCACCACGCCCTGCTAATTTTTGTATTTTTAATAGAGACAGAGTTTCACCACATTGGCCAGGCTGGTCTCGAACTCCTGACCTCAGGTCAGCTGATCCACCCGCCTCAGCCTCCCAAAGTGCTGGAATTAGGAGTGTGAGCCACCGAACCCGGCCAACAACTTTTTTTAAAAGTCTATTGACAAGGGCTGGTGCATATCATCATAACAGGCCTAATGTATGCAATCATTATATCTGAAATGTAAGTCCTGGACATTAGGCATAGATTATTCACTTTTTCAAACCATACTGGTACATGCAACTTGCTGAGGATTTTGCTAACGGTAGTGTATATCACCAAAGCCAGTTACCTCAATTGTTCTTACAAAGAAGTCTGAAGGGATATGCCTTTATCCTTTGGTTCTTTGGATATTCTGAATAACCTGGCTCTAGATAAATAGTTCTGTCCTATTCTGTTTGTCTCCAAAAGGCAAAAGCATTTATTTCCACTAATTCTAGCCTTCTATTCTGACCTTCTATAAACTCTGACTTTAGTTCATTCAAACTCTACATTCGTCTAAGAATTAAAGAGTTTTCATAGTCTTGTAAAAAAAAAAAAAAGTCCTGAAAGACTTTTTATTTGGTGGTTGTCTCCTAGTTTGGTGCAAAATTGTCAGAATGAAAACATGTTTCATGATGTTCTTCTGTTTAAGTGATTAAACTGGACTATGTCTATACAAAAGCTAGTCAAAGTTCAACTGAACTGGGATTATAAGAAAAGCCTTGGATGTTTTGGAGGCTGCAAAGTACATGGAAAAATCTCTCCAAGTTCAACGTACTCTGCAAGAGACTATCCAATTCCAATGGTAAAATGTGGGAGCTGCATATGCATAAAAAGCACAGTAGCCAAAGCTTCTGCAGCCACCATCACCTTCCAACCTAGCAGGCCTTGGGTCCTGGCCAAACAGACACTCGTCAGGGGATAAATGGTCTGATCTGTGAACAGTTTGCACTATGTAACTGAACCTACTGGAAGAGAAAACCAGGAATGGACTTATCCTTCTTACATCATTTTCATGAAGATTGCCAGTTACTGAAAGACTTCTATGTGCAAGTGTGTTCTTTAGATGCACATATGCACATAATCAAAGACACAAGCTTTTGGATTCCAATAGTGATACCACTGCTTCCAGCCTCTTGAATTTTTTAAGGGCTAACTGGCTGTAATTGGCACCAGACACTTATAAGTATTTTATATTTGTCAGTGTTTCCTTTGCGCTTCAACCTAGGCTACTTGCTGGTGCTCTGACGCCTCGCTGGCTGGCTGGCAGTCACATGAGCCGCGAATGTTCAGATGAATATACCGTGAATTGGCCTGGGGCACTGAAGCAGATGTGCCTGTGAGCATGAGTGACAATAAGACAGCAGGGAACAAGGCCACTGGTAGGCAGGCTGACTCAGGCTGGAATGAAACTTCGCTTTCCTTGTGAGACATGATGTGCTCCAGAAGCTTCAAGGAGATTCTAGACTCAAGTCTAGACCCCTCCCTGCTTCTCACCGTCACCTCTCAAAACTTCTCTTCTCTTGCTTTCCATCCCCAATCCCCACTTCTGCCCAATATACGTTTACATCACGGCCCTCTGTCTCTGTTACTTTCTCTCTTTCTTTCTCTCACTCTGTCTTCCCTCCGTCCTTCCTCCTCTCTCTTTCTCATACATTCCCTGACCGTATACACTAGGGTCTCCAGACAGTTGATCTGAATCCCATGGATCTATCAACTTTTTTTTTTTTTTTTTGAGACGGAGTCTTGCTCTGTCACCCAGGCTGGAGTGCAGTGGCGTGATCTCGGCTCACTGCAAGCTCCGCCTCCTGGGTTCACGCCATTCTCCTGCCTCAGCCTCTCCGAGTAGCTCTGACCAAAGGCGCCTGCCACCACACCCGGCTAATTTTTTGTATTTTTAGTAGAGACGGGGTTTCACTGTGGTCTCGATCTCCTGACCTCGTGATCCGCCCGCCTCGGCCTCCCAAAGTGCTGGGATTACAAGCGTGAGCCACCGCGCCAGGCCAGATCTATCAACTTTGAAACCCTGTCAAAATCCCAAAATATTACCTATCAGCAAATTCTAGGAAGACAGTTCCTGGGCATAACTTCTATAGCCAGCTACCATGCCACACTGTGCAGTTGACTGAGGCCTGTGTCCCCATAGGCCTTTCTAATACACTTGGAGGAGACTCAGTGCCTTGGTGTCCCCATTATCATCGTCTTTTGTCATTTATGGAACAGTCTTGAGATGGAAAGGTTGAAAGAGGAACAACAGCTTTGCACCACGGTGCTTTGAATGTATACTTTGCTCTCTACCAACACTGACTAGATTTTTAGTAAATTCTACTGAATAATTTTTAAGAGGACAGGAAGAGTATTGTCTTTGGGGGTCAAATGTCTCTGTTCTGTGATGTTGCCACAGAAAACATTTGAAGTCCCGTAGCTGGTCAGGATTTATCTATTAGTCTGGGAAATGGACTTAGTGCCACCTGTGGCTCTTCAGAGCACCTGTTTCATAGGTTACTGAGGCACAGACATGAAAACCATTGAAATGACCAATTCTAGGCCCAAGCCATCCTTTATTGATTGTAGCAGAGCAATGATTCAGGAAAATTGTAGTTAACAATAACACTAACACTACTCACTAGATGACAGCCACTGTTCTAGGTGCTGTGCCTAGAACATGTAATGCTGTACATGCATTATTTTATTTAGTGTTTACAGCAAGCCTATGAAATTTGTAGTAATATTATCCCCATTGCACAGTTAAAGAAACTAAGGCATGGAAAAGTTAAATGACTTGCCCAAGGTTACATAGCTAATAATTGGCAGTGAGAGGATTCAAACCCAGGCAGTTGGGCTCCACAGTAAAAAGACCTGACCAGCTGTGTTTTAAAAAAACACCTGAAGTTCAAGTATATATATTCTATTGACCTAGAGCCACCCCCATGGCATCTTTGCAAACCCCCTTTCTTTGACTATTGGCCAGCTGTCTTAGGGGCCAGTTTTCACCATATCATTATCTTTCAGGTTTCCTTTTATGTTCATTTGAATCAAATTTCATGTGGAAAAGGGATTTTGGAGAGAGAGTGGATGTAGCAAGTGTCCTTTCCCAAAGAACATCCACTCTCCTGTACCCCCTCATCTCACAATCCTCTTAAGGATAACCCTGTTATTTTTCTTCTATTCCTATGTGAACCTTAAAATAAACAGATTATCTATAGAGATTTAAAAGAGATTCCTGAACAGTTCAAGGCTATAGATTCACTTACAATTGAGGTATGGCCCAGAGGCCACGTTTATTGAAGCATTTGGGAACGTTGTTAAAAATGCAGACTCTAGATACCTATTCTAGACCCGTGGTATCTCTGAGGGTAGAGTCCATAAGTATGCATTTGTGAAATGCTTCCCAGGTGATTATGATGCAATGAATATTTGGGAACCAGCACTCCATAGTTTGGTGTGTAAAAGAAGTAACGACCCTGGAAACTGATGACCTAATAGATCTGGCTCTACAACTAATTTCCTGTGTGACTTTGGGCAAATCAATTAATTTCTCTGGACCTCAGTTTTCTCATCTGTAAAAAGGGACAAGTCTCTTCTTTTCATCCTCCCAAAGTTGTATAGATCAAATATAAATGTGTGCGAAACTTCTTTAGAGATTATAAAAACACACATTATTATTAGTAGTAGTAATAGTATGGGTGGGGTCAGGGAGAACAAACTGAAAAAGGAATGCTGTTGGCAAAGACTGACGGGAGGGGAATCCAGTTTTTTTCTTTTTCCCATCAGAGTCCAGACAATGTATTATAGTACTGTGGAACTTCAAGGTTCTTTCCAAGACACAGCCTCCCTCCCCCTACCTCCATGCTTTTGCAGTTTACTATTAACAGTGAAGAAGGAGGCTTCTCTCTTCCACAATATTTATTTAGGTGAAAAACCTATCTGAGCAGGTTGAGGTCAGCTCCAAGTTGAGATCAATGGCCAACATGGCACTGTCAGTCAGGAAGACATTGGATCTTTCCCCTTCCTTATTAGGGGTAAATGTAATTAAACAATAGTCATCTACATATCAGCAGAGATGGAAAACAATAGATATTTTTGTGCTCATTTAAAGTTAGGCATGCCGATGGTACATGCCACAGGCAGTCATCATAAAAGGCACAGAAAATATTGTTTATTCTTCATGTTTAATAGACTACTATAACAAAATACATTGCCCTGGGTAATTTATAAACAAGAGAAGATTATTGCTTACAGTTCTGAAGGCTGGGAAGTCCCAGATCAAGGCATCAGCAGACTCAGCGTCTGGTGGGGTCTCACTCTCTGCTTCATGGATGGCACTTTCTTGCTGCGTCTTCACATGGCTGAAGGGCCAAACAAGCTCCCTCTGCCCTCTTTTATAAGGGCACTAATCCCATTCATGAGGGCTCTGCCCTCATGACCTAATTACCACCTAAAGGCTCTACCTTCAATTACCAACACGTTGGGGATTAGGTTTCAATATATGAATTTTGGGGGAGACACAAACATTCAGACCATGGCACTTAAAGAGTCCAAACATTTGTTTCTGATATAAATAGAGGGATCTGGTTATTTTCAAGATGTGTTACCCTACTTAGGCGCCATTAATTCCCCTCTACTCCGTTTTAGTCATAGGATTTCATCAAGGTTGTCAACACTCCTACGATTCAAATTGAGTCTAGAGTTTTATCCCAACATCTGGCTTTCAATTTCTGAATGTCTAGGTCATTCCTGCCTCTCAGAAAAGAATGTCTGTCCACTTGTCCATGCCCCGAGTGTTCTAGCTTAGTGCCTTTCCCCTCTGCCATTCTGACTTTCCAACAGGTAAACACAGTTCATGAACTTTAGTTTGCAGAGCAGAGGCTGTACCTGAGGTGACCCCAAAATTCATCCAAATATTCTATCCAAGGGCAGGCAAATGCTACATGGGAAATCACAAAGAGGAGGAAAAAAAGAGAGAGAAGAGACAAAATGAAGCTTTGACAAGCAGCTCAGCTGGGCCAGCCCCTTGGAAGGGAGCCAGCATTGGGAAAGCAGCAGCAGCTCTGGGTTTCACAGTCAGTCTGGAATGCACTTCAGTACAGCCCAGCCTCCATCTCGTTAGAGGCCTAGTGTTTGATGATTCAGCTGCTTCCCGGCTGCCAGGAGAGATTTGGCCAACTGTTTGAAAAACACTGTCTGCCCTAGACCACACTTGTTTTTATTCTCTGCCTGTTGTCAGGGGCCTCTTCTGAAATGGAACACCTCAGGAAATCAGACCCAAACTCTGAAGAGTTGATACTCCCTCTTGTGCCCCTTTTCAAAGGCAATTAAACCAACATAGGGATTGTTTGCAGCAAAGTGCTTTCCTAGTGATGTTGAAAGCAGACAATGCGTTATCAGGAAATGATCTCTCATTAGATCCCTTTAGATCAAATGAAAAACATGGTGTGCTAGCAGACATATCAAACATTAAAGGCACAGCTGAGATCTGCCATTGCTGAACTCCCCATATATCAATTTGTTCAAAGATGCAGGTTAAAGGGTAATGGAGACAAGCATTCTGGGAAAGGATTGAGCAAGAGCCTCTGCTGTTGGCTGGACTCTTGAACCCTTCTGTTTGCTTCTGAGAAATCTATTAGAGCTGCAGGCACAACTTTCTAACAAAGAAAGCTGACTCTCAAAGTGGACTGGGCTTCCTCACACAGAAACGAACATTTTACCTTAACATAGCTTAGCAGCTAAGAGGATGATCTTTGGAGTCAGAGTGCCCGAATTTGTAGCCCTGCTCCACCATTTATTAGTTCCGTGAACTTAAGACCTCTCTGTGCCTCACTTTCCTTACTGTAAAATGGGCCCAATAATAGCGCCTTCTTTGTAGAGTGTGAGATGCAGAGCCTAAAGTTGACATAGGTGAGTGTTTAGAATAGGGTCTACCATATAATAAGCCTTCCACAACAGCATTAACTATAATTATTATTATGCCCCTGAAGGCATTCTAGCTAACACCTCTCTTGTACCGTGTGGCAGAGTGATTGAGAACACAGCTCTCTTAGTAACACAGTCTTAGATTTGAATCACTTCCACCACTTACTAGCTGTTTAGGCTTGGTTAAAGTTACCTAACCTCTGTAAGCCTCAGTTTCCTCATCTGTAAAATGGGGATAATAATTGTACCTATTTCATAGGGCTGTTGTCAAGACTAATAAACTATGTAATAAACTTTAGCCAGGTGTGGTGGCACACACCTATATTCCCAGCTGCTTGGGAGACTGAGGCAGGGGGATTACCTGAGCCCAGGAGTTTGAGGTTGCAGTGAGATATTATTGCATGCCACTGCACTCCAGCCTGGGTAAGAATGGGACTCTATCTCTAATAAATAAATGAGTAAAAATTTAAAATTAAACTATGTAATAGAGTATGTAAAATGCTTAATGCAGTGGCTGGTCCATAGTAAGTACTCAATAAATGATAACTGATAATATAATATGTCTAAAATTCCGTAGTTCTACAAACCTCATATCTGTTTTTTCTCCTAGTTTTGGCTCTATGTTCATACTGGATAATAAACATTCAGTGTCTGCCTTTCCTTATTTGCAAAAAAAAAAAAAAAAAAGTAACAATGTCTTCATTAACTCTTTGCTCGGGAGGAAGCAGAGTTACCCAAGAGGGCAGGAAGTGGAAAATGGGACACCTGTCTCCTCAACCCTGAGATGCTTCCATGCTCTCAATAGTCACTTGCGCTAATCAGTGGAAAAGGGAACCAACTGGAAGCAAAACCAGAGTATATTGGCAATTACCAAACTCTTTCTTTTTATGAAAATGCTTGGTTATTTGTCAGACTTTTGGCCCATTCAGTATTTCTCAGTGTATTCTTTATTCCCCTTGTATGGTGTGACAACCTGGGTGGGAAGGGTAATAAGGAAGAGAAACAAACCCCTGGTCCTCAAAACCTCTCCTGTTGCCTGGCATGGAAAGTGGACTTACCTTTCCAGAGAAGACAGTGTGACCCTGTTGAAAAGAGAAGCCAATCTAAACGGTTGTAATGGCTCTGTACTCCTCTCATGCTCCAGCCTGTTCCTCAGCTGGGAAACATGATTTAGAAAAAATCCACGTTGCCCCCTTTCTCTTGTACTTGCTGTGTGAACATGCAAAAGGTCTCATATTCTCCCTTGTTTTTCAAGCAATACATATATTGAGATTGAAGAGGACAGCATTGCTCTAGCTTTATTCTGGAACATGAAAAGAAACTAGATCCTAATCAACAGATTCTCAGAGAGTGATTTAATGTGTCACTGGAGCACTTATCTCTATAGCATCGTCACTTGACTTTTTGCCCAAATTTACAGAATTGCACATGTAAATCCCTGCATGGAATACCCTTCATGTGGCTGTGCTTCTGCAAAGTCCAAACCAATTCTCTCTTTTCTCTTTGATGCAGTGGCTGGCCCATAGCAAATGTCATTGATTTCTAGCATGGTTTCAAAGCGGCTTCCAGAGATTTCCTGATATCTAATTAATTTCACCCTTCTCAGGCTCTTCTCAACTCTCTTGTCCTCATCTCATCATCTCAGAATTCTTCACCAGAACTGAGAAGGTAGATACGCAGATGGTTAGCCCCTTTTGGAAGCCTTGTCTTGCTCTGTACAGACACAGTCATTAGCAAACCACTCTTTTATTAATTTTCGAGAAGGAAAAACGTACGCAGATGCCATTTTATATTACTGTTTAAGAATGTTAAAATATTATAAAGTGGGTTCTAGGCATTTTAACAGCAAAAGGCAGTGAAGGATATTTTAATAGTCACTATAAATAGCAGCCCATTGTACTACAATTATTAAGAGTTAATTATTGGGCGCAACAGAATGTGGAACAGACTATTGTGCCAGGAAGTGTTCTCCAAGAGTCTATTTTATTTTATTTTATTTTTAAAATTTATTTTTAAATTTCAGTAGAGATGGAGTTTCGCCATGTTGCCCAGGCTGGTCTTGAACTCCTGAGCTCAAGCGATCCTCCCACTTCGACCTCCCAAAGTGCTGGGATTACAGGCATGAGCCACTGCAAAAGGCCAAGAGTCAATTTTGAAAACCAGTCTGGAGTGCAAAGTAAAAAAGTAAAGCTTGCTGGGCTGTGGTGGAAACCTGTTGGCAATGGTGTAAAATAGAGCAAGGCATATCTGGACAGAGTCTTCATGGATGGTCACACTTTGTCCACGTGGGGTGAGAGAAGACAAAGAAATTGGTTCTCGAAGATAAAGTGTTCTCTCTCTCAGCTCTGTAGGCCCAAAACCTTGAGAGTCCACTTACCCATGGATGATTGAGCCTCAGAATGGCTTATACTATTCCTAATCTGAACTGCACCAAAATCTAAGCCTGAACACCCTGTTTTCTGCACAGGCCCCATCTCCTTGGTCAGGAAGTCCATTTAGAGAAACAACATACTGTCTAGATTTTATATTGTGGTGTAATTAAATGACATAAAGTCAGAATAGACCAGGTGCGGTGGCTCACACCTGTAATCCCAGCACTTTGGAAGGCTGAAGCTGGTGGATTGCTTGAGCCCAGGAGTTCGAGACCAGCCTGGGCAACATAGTGAAATCTTGTCTCTACAAAAAAAATACAAAAATTAGCTGGTCGTGGTGACACACACCTGTAGTCCTAGCTACTTGCAAGGCTGAGGTGGGAGGATCGATTGAGCTCGGGAGGTGGAGGTTGCAGTGAGCCGAGGTTGCCCTACTGTACCCTAGCCCAGGTGACACAGTGAGAACCTGTCTCAAAAAAAAAAAAAAACCAAAAATCAGAATAATGGAACTAAGAGGTCTTTTCATCTTCCTAATGGAACAACCTCTACCACCTAAATATTTTTTGTCAGACTTCTGCCCAGTTATCAGAAGTTAGAACATCCTCTCTCTGGGAATGTAGGAGATAATGTAAACAGACATATAGTAACCATATTTGCTACTTTCTCTGATGACAATGTTGATTTTAGGAAAAAAGTCAACGAAACACTGAACAAAGCCCTGAAATTTTCCACAATGATGCATCAAAAATCTTTTGACCCTGCAAATTCTCTTTTAAAAGTTAAAGTTTCCCTTGTTTTTTTCAGGTGCCCTAGTCAGGATAGGGCTGACCCTAGTCCCTTTGGGAAGAGCTTCCAAGTGCCACTAATCTCTCTATAATGCCTACAAAGTCCTATTCCTTCTAAGCAAAAAGGGATCTTTTTTTATTTTTTAACTCGATTCCTGCCTCAACTTGAGAAGTATACAAAGATCAAAGGACTAGTTGGGTCTTGTGAGAAAGCGACAGCTTTATAAGGGGGAGTTGGAAGTGTCTCGGTGCTGGATATGCAATAGTTCTTTGACTTTTGCTGGACTGGGCCGCATTACTAATTCCTTTTCTAAACCATTTCTACCCCAATCACACATTATTCACCACTCCTTTCTTCTCACCCTCCCATCCTTCTTAAGGTATTTGTTGACAATAGTATTAGGCACTATTTTAGTTACTAATCTGTGACTCCATAGATCCGTAGCATCTTTTTTTCTTACTGTTTCCAGCCCTGTTTATAGCTTTTTAAACCAGTGCACACTCTAGATCTGAAGTGGGCTCTTTTGGGTTTTTTTGTTTTGTTTTGTTTTGTTTTTCCAAGACACATCTACCTTTTCACATCACAAAGAGACCTTTTCCTCAAAAATGATTCCAGTGAGCTCACTCTATTGCAGCTTCCTAAGATGTGTAACTTACTCTCCCCAAGTTCCTTAGAATAGATATTATGGATACCTTGATATTATCATGAAAATGTGGTTTTTATATTGGAATGCCAAGACTTTAAAACAGGATGGAATAGGGAACCCAAATATAATTATGAAATCAGAAAGGCAAACATAATTCACCTTAATTCACATAGGGGAGGAGCTAGATTCCTCTAGTTAAGTAGTTTGATATGATAGAAAACTAAAAGAGCAGGAAAGGAAAGAGACATAAATAGAATTCACTATATAACTATTAGGTTTCACGTCATTTAATTTAATTTCCACATGAAGGCTGATATTTGGCTGTGCAGCAATTAGGCACTAGAATGGTCAAACCAATTGTTTTCAGCAGGTGCCACTCTGATTGGTCAGTGCCCAGGCTCTATCAGTAGTTAAATACTTGAAATATCATTTAAAACCACACTGAGCCTACATAATAGTTATTAATCCTACAAAGTAGTTATTTTTGTCTACATTTCAAAGAAAGGCTTAGTGAAGTTAAGTGAATCTACGGCTAGCAATGGAGTTTTATGAGAATTATCTCATTTACCCCTTTTTGAATACCCCTTAGGAGATATTATCCTAATTTTACAGATTAGGAAACTGAGGCTCAGAGAGATTAAATAAATTGCCCCATGATGCACAAGTAGAAAAGCAAGAGTTCAAATTCAAGCCTAGTTCTATCTGACTCAGAGGTCCATTCATTTCATTATACCACTTTGCCTGCAAATGTCTTTGTGCTATATTTGCCACTAAGCCAACTCTATGTCGTAAGTAGAATTTTCTGGGATCCTAGCTTTGTATTGTTGGTTTCAGTGATCTCTAGGCCTTTTCCAGCCATAACCATCACGTCAAGGTGTAAGTTAAGGTCTTTGTTCAAGGAGTCAACAAGGCATTTGTGTATACTCTAGTCATTCCCATATAGGGAGTGCTTTCATTAGACAATCAGTTGCATCATTTTCCTTGATACGTTCTCACTGGGATAAAGAGAGGAAGAACAGCTTAACACTCTGGCTGGGTACTTTCCAAGTGTGGCCTGTGGGAACTGAACATTTTGAAGGTAGAGTTAGTTGATTCTGCTTCTGTAACTGAAATTCTCAGGATGCCAAAGAACTTTCCAACTTTCGTGTGTATGTTGCCCAACATCACTTCTGAGGAAATTTTCTGCTTATTGTTTCCCACCACAATCAGATTTTGAGAAGTGTTGTAATATAGTGCAGTGGAGGCTAGATAAGCAATCAGCAAAAATAGACCTAGGTTCCAGTCATGTTCTTCCATACCTGGCTACAGAAGTTCAGGCAAGGAGTTCCCCATCTCTTAATGTCTCATTCTTTTTTAAAACAATTTTTTTTTTTTGAGACAAGATCTTGCTCTGTCATCCAGGCTGGAATGTAGTGGCATGATCACAACTTACAGCAATCTTGACCTCCTGAGCTTGAGCAATCCCCCCACTTCAGCCTCGTGAGTAGTTGGGCCTACAGGTGCACACCACCACGCCTAGCTAATTTTTAAAAACTTTTTGTACAGGTGGAATCTCATTATGTTGCCCAGGCTGATCTTGAACTCCTGAGCTCAAGCGATTCTCCCGCCTCAGCCTCCCAAAGTGTTAGGATTACAGGTCTGAGCCACCATGCCTGGCCTGATCTCTCATTCTTTAACCCTCATGGGGTTGTTTTGGGTATCAAATGAGATAGTGGTGTCAATGTGCTTTTTAAGCTATACTTTCTCTTGGAAATACATTGCTGCATTCAACATTTAACTAGTTACAGAATTCCTTTACAGCCATGGAATTTTGGCATGGAAAAGGTGTTAGGATCTACTTCAGTGGTTAAACAAATTTATAAATAAAACCCTTATTTCAATAGAAACCTTATTAGAAAGAGCAATAAATAAAAAGGTAGAAGCAGAATTTAGCTGCTCTGGTTGAAGCAAAAGTGGGCGTACTGAGTTCCCTGCCAATTCTGCTTTTTACCATTATAGAGTTCCCCGAGTCTCCTGTTCGAAACCTTAAGTTCCCAAAGAAACACAGTTTGAAAATCACTTACATAATCCGAACCCTCATATACAGATGGGCCTGATATCCAGAGAAGGAAATGGACTTGCCTAGTGCCATCCACCTCATACAGGGAGAGCTGGAATTAGAAGACACATAGCTCACCCATAATATGGCAATATACTTTTCTTGCATAATGGTAATTTTGATCAAGAGATAGGCAAGGATACTTTTTTCGACATGAAGTATCCGAATTAGGGTAAATACACATGAAGTAGCAGGTATTTTGGTGTGAGGGGTACAATTCTAGACAGTCTCACTCCAGAACCTGTGCTCTTTATGTTGGTTTTTGTATTTTGTTTTGTTTTTTTGTTTTTGTTTATTTTTTGTCTGTTTGTTTTTTTGAGACAAGGTCTCACTCTGTCACCCAGGCTGGCGGACAGTGGTGCAATCGTGGCTTCCTGGGCTCAAGCCATCCTAAAGCCTCAGCATCCCTCGTAGTTGGGACTACATGCATGAGCCACCACACCTTTATGTTTTAAAAGCACATGCCATAGTGCCTTTCACATAGTAGATGCTAAATATACGTTAATTCTCTTCTGGTCTTATTGAAAACAGGAGATATTTGGACAACCGTAAGTTGGGGAGGTAAAGAAAAGGGAGAGGAGGAACTTAAGCACTTGATAGAATCAGATCATATGGACGGGCAAACATGCAGTTAATATTACTATTCTTAATCACTTTCCCTACTTCCCACTTTCCTTAGCATCCTCCCCTCCACCCTTGAAAATCATCCAGTTTGATCTTCAAGTCATTGCACTAGAGCTGGCTGCTTTCCTGCTATAGGACTTCATCCAAACCTACACCCACACAAGCCATGTGTCTACTCCCTCCTGTATCTCATTAAAGGCCATGTTGACGATTCAAAAAAAAAATGAGAAAATTATGTTTGGAGAGAAGACTGTAAGCCTGGATACACTTGGCCAGGGCGGAACTTGCCTGTCTGCAGAAGTTCACTCTGATGAAAGAGGGAATTCTGCTTCCTATCCTCTCAGGATATCGTCTGTAATAAAGTTGCATTTGTGTTGCACTTTATACTCTCCAAAGAACTTTTGCAGATGTTATCACATGTGATGCTCACAAGAAACTTCTGAGCGAGGCAGAGCAAGTTCATTCAATAAGTATTTAATGCATCCTACTACCTGCCAAGCCTTGAGCTAGGCCTTGGCTTAAGCATATGAAGAAGGCTAACTCCTACTCATCCTCTCAGCTCAACACAAATGTCATCCTTTTCTGAGAGGATTTCCCTTTCCGGCCCCCTGCTTTCTCCTAATTTCCTGCTTGTATCCTTCATACGACTTATCACAATTTAATTATAGATTTATTTGTTTATTGTCTGGCTTCTCTACTTGCACTGTGAGCTTCAAGAGGGTTAAGACGTGGTTCCCCACACATAGCACAGTGGGGAAGGTTTCATAGTCTGGTAGAGAAACAGACAAGCACACACAGAAGCATAAGAAACTACTCTTGATGCCTTGGAAGAAGTCTGTTTAGAGTAGGGTCCTAGTAACAAGAGGAACAAATTCTATTTCTATGTGTTAGAAAAAGCTTCCCTGATGGAGTTACATATGAGCTGAATCTTGAAACATTATATAGAAACAAAGGTGGGGAAATACTTCCCCAAAGAGAAAGCAACATAGGCAATAGCATGGAGGCATAAGCACAGAGCCATATTCTAGGAACTGTAAGCATTTTGGTAATTTCTGGAGCACGTAAGAGCGAAGTGAAGGGTGTGAGTTGGTGAAAGATGAACTTGAAGAAGCAAGAACCAAATTAGCAAGAGGACTGTGAATGCTGTGCTACTCAGACTGAACTTCATTCCAATGACAATAATAATGGCTACTATTTATTGACTACTTCCATTCACAATAACAATAGCTACTATTTATTGACTATTAACTTTAAGCTGAGTACTTTACGTACATTTCCTTTTTAAAAAACTCTTTCTTATAGAAAATTCCACACATATGTATAAGTAGAAAGAATAATACAATGAACCTCCGTGTACCCAATTACCCAGCTTCAACAATTATCAACTCATGCCAATTGTTCTGGTAATCTGTCGCTGCATTGAAAAACCACCCTCCAAACTTCGTGGGACACCAGGAATGTGGGCAGGGCTTACCTGGGCAATTCTGTTGGTTGTAGCACCAACTGAGGCCACTCAGGAGTGGCCTACTGATAGATGGCTGATAGTAGTGGCTAATAGATGAGCTGGTCTGGAGGGTCCAAACAAAGCTTCACACCTATGTCTGGTGGCTTGATGGAAATGGCTGGAAGGCTGAGATGAGCTGGAACTGTTGACTGGAATATCTAAATGTAGCGTCTCTGGCATGACAGTCTCAGGGTAATCAAAGTTCTTACTGGCTTCTCCCTTAGCAAGTGTCCAGAGAGAACTAGGCAGGAGCTTCATGAGGTTTTCTGACTTTGTCTCAGATGTAACACAACATCACTTCTGCTATATTGGTTCTAAGTGAGTTACAAGGTTTGCTAGGATGCAAAGAGAGCAGAATTAGATTCAACCTCTTAAATGGGGTGAGTGTCAAGGTCACCTTGTAGAAGAGCACGTGGAATGGGAGATATTGTTGCTGCCATATTTGAAAACACAATCTTCCACACCATTCCTGTTTTATCTATACCCCTACACGTCCTCCACTTCCATGGACTATGTGAAACCAAATCTCAGACATCACATTTTCATCTGCAAACATTTCTGCATATATAGACTCGTTAGTGGGCATTTATTTTAACCATTTACAAATGAAGAAACTAGAACCAAGAGGAGCTTGTATCACTTGTCAAACGTCACAAAATAGCCTTTACAAAATTAAAAAAATTAGCCAGGTGTGGTGGCATACACCTATGGTCCCAGCTACTCTGGAGGCAGAGGCTGAGGCTTGAGCCCAGGAGATCGAGGCTGCAGTTAACCTTGATTGCACCACTCAACTCCAGGCTGGGCAACAGAGTGAGAAATGGTAAAAAAAAAAAAAAAAAAAAAAAGCCACAAAACTTACTGGTTCAAACATATGATTCCTTAATATGTTTGATTCTACTGCCTATGCTCTTTCCATATTGCTATTTTATAATGGTGAGCCACTGAGGGATTTTATTTTGTGTATTTATCTTAAGAGCTAGGTTATCACCGTGTTGCCCAGACTCGAGTGCAGTGGCTATTCACAGGCAAGAACAGAGTACACTGCAGCCTTGAACTCCTGGCCTCCAGCAATCCTCCTGCCTTGGCCTCCTGAGTAGCTGGGACGATAGACACATGCCACCATGCCTGGCTTCCTGAGTGATTTTAAATAGAGAAGTGATATAATCTTGGCTTAGAAAAGTTCTTCTTAGTTACAACATAGAAGGTAGATTGGAAGGGCCCAGAGTGGGGACAGAGAAACCAGCTAAAAGGCTGTAATTAGTCTAGGCCAGTACTTCTCAGATTTTAGTGTGCATATGAATCACCTAAAGAGCTTGTTAAAATGTGGATTCTGATTTGTTAGGGTCTGGAGTGAAGCCCAAGATTCTGTGTTCCCAACAAGCTGCTACTTGGCTGAAGACCACATTTTGGGTAGCAAGAGCCTAGGCTAAGAATGATGAAAGTCTGAACCAGGGAAGTAATATTGGGAGTAATAAAGGGTTTACAAAGAAAAGAAGATAGAATCTATAGGAATTGTTTATCATAGGTAGTACCATTCCCATTTTCCTATTGATTCATAGGGAGGGTTAAAGGAGCTGAAAGATTATATACCTAGTTAACAACTAATCTAGGACCAGAACCCAAACCTATCAATTCCTCATCCCACCTATTTACCACCCAAGGGAAGGTAAACAATACAGCTACAAAACATTAGTATTCCAAGTAAAACCAAACAATGAAAGTCTTTAACCAACACATTCCACACAAAATTTAGTTCACATTTACTTCATTTTAAACTTATCTCCCTTAACCATTTCTTTCTTTTCTTTTCTCTTTCTCTCTCTCTCTTTCTCTCTTTCTTTCTTTCTTTTTTGTTTTTAGACAGGGACTCACTTTGTCACCCAGGCTGGAGTGCAGTGGAGCAATCTCAGCTCACTGCAGCCTCAACCTCCTGGGCTCAAGCGATCCCCCTGTCTCAGCCCCCAAGTAGTTAGGACTACAGGCACATGCCACCACGCACGGCTAATTTTTGTATTTTTTGTACAGATGGGTTTCACCTTGTTGCCCAGGCTGATCTTGAGCTCATGAGGTTAAGCCACCCATCTGCCTCGGCCCTCAAACTGCTAGGATTACATGCGTGAGCCATCCCGCCCGGCCCCTTAACTATTTCTTAAACTCTTTGTGCCTGCCACCATGTCTTTAGCATAAGGTGGAACACAAATCCAAAAAAATCATGTGCTTCACTATATTAAGTTTTTAAAAGCAGCATTTTACGGTGTTTAGTTACAAGTACTAGGATATCCGGGAGCTATGCTACCCAGTCACCGGACACTTTTATCCTGGATTTAACTGAGGAAAAATTTTACAGAGGGCATGAGATTTGACCTGGATCTCACAGGATGGGAAGGAGCTAGACAGGATGAAAGGAATGAAGGGGGCATTTCCAGGAGTGGAATGGTGGCAATCAGATCCAGGGGCAGGACAATACGGAATGTGAACTGCATATGTAAGTTACATGGTAAGCCTCTGCTCGCACTTCCAAAAACCCCCCAGAAAATCAGTTATAACAAAGAGGGGAAACCATGGATTACCTTTTCTGCATTAGTTGTTTTGGAGGGAATTTGCATTGCAGTAGGATAGCTACCACTCAGGAAGGTGAGAATTGGGGATGGGGGTGGGGATAAGATGTGAGGTGACACCAAAGAGATGAATATCAGATCCACATATCCATCTGTCTATCTGAATGGGCATGTGTTTAATGATTATCTCATCCCAGGGAGAGGAGGGAAGAAGCTTCTCTAGCTATTCTGTTCAGAGCCTGACCACCCCCTCCCATGCCCAGGAGGCACTCACAAATGAAGGCTTGAAGTTTAACCATTTGAGGAACTACCAAACTGTTTTCCAAAGCAGCGGCACCATTTTACAATCTCACTAGCAATGTATGAGGGTTTCAGTTTCTCTGCATCCTCCCTGACACTTGTTATTATCTGCCTAGTGGATGTGACGTGGTATCTCATTGTGGTTTGGTTTGCATTTCCCCCTTCCCAGGGTTAATGATGTTGAATATCTTTCCACGTACTGATTTCCACATAGCTCTTGATTGCTGATTGTAGGCATTTATTCACAACTCTGGTAACACAGTTACCATATCACCCAGAAATTCGACTCCCATGTATATACCCAAGAAAATTTAAAACATATGTTTACACACAAAAAATTATACAAGAATGTTCACAGTAGTATTATTCATAACAACTAAAAAAAGGAAACAGTCCAAATGTCCATCAATTAATGAATGGACAAACAAAAGTGGTATATTCATACAATGGAATATTATTCAGCCGTAAAAAGGAATGAAGTACTGATACATGCTACAAAGTGGATGAACTTTGGAAATGTCACACTAGGTGAAAGAAGTCAGGAACAAAAGGTCACACATTCCACTTATATGAAATATCCAGAATAGGAAAATCCAGAGAAATGAAAAGTAGAATGGTTGTTACCAGAGCCTGAAAGGAGGATGAATGGGGAGTAACTTCTTAATTGGTGTGGGGTTTTATTTTGTAGTGATTGATGGAAATGTTTTGGAACAAGATGTGCGCCACTGAGTTGTTTACTTTAAAATGGTTAATTTTAGCTCAAGGAGCCAGATGGAACCGGCTCCAGCACACCACTGCCTGAAGATTTTGCCCTCTTAAGTCAGAAAGATCTTACTGTTTATGCCTTATGATAGTCACATGCCACCGCTGAGAAAATGAGTACCGAAATGACTAGCACTTCGAATGGGAAGGGGGCGAACTCCTGGAGGGCAAAAATTCAATATCTCAAATATATTATCCTATCATCTCTCTGTCTACCTCTCTATCTACCTTCTTACTCACCTTTGTTGAATACTTAATTTTCCCAACAGTTTTATTTATGGGGAGATTGAGAACTAGAAATAACTAAGATCATACACATCTAGGAAGTGGCAGAGGTGGGATTTAAACTTTGGTCCACCTCAGTCTGTGTTCTTACATTTAAATGGAAGCCTCGGGGAGCCATGGGAATGGTACATAGCCGTGTTCCTTGGGTACCCTCAAGCTATGGGGAAACTGCAACACTAAGTATGGCTGCTTCCTAAAGACTTCAGTTTCAGTTCAGAACTGGTGGCTTTGGAGCATTCTGAGGAACTGTGGGGCCGTGGAACTGCCTAGCTGTCAGAAATGATTTAGTCAGAACCATGGGGCTCTACCTGATCTGAGGCTTCTTTTGTCATCCCTTTCAGAAAATCCAAAGAGGAATTTAAATATTTGGGGGTTTTCGTAGGGAGCTGAGATGCATATTGCTTCCAGGTACCTTTAGGACCATCGTTTCTAAAGACCTCACTTACCAGATGAAGAAACAAGCTTATAGAGGGGAAATGACTTCCCTAAGATCACCCAGCTGATTCAGTCAAGCATCACCAGTAGATGAAGAATTAACTGGAAGAAATTTGTCCTCATCCTCAACCTCTCCATTTCCCATTCCATCTTTTTTAATGTTCCTTCCTTGGTATCTCAATAAGATATACTCTTAAAAAAACCTCTTTATTATATTTATTATAGAATTTCATATATTGTATATTATTTATTTATAAATTTCTTGTTTTTTTCTTTTTTGTTCTTTTTTTTTTTTTTTTTTTTTTTTTTTGTGGCAGGGTCTCACTCCGTAACTCAGGCTGTAGTGCAGTGGCATGATCTCGGCTCACTGCAGCCTCTGCCTCCCTGGCTCAAGCAATGCTCCCACCTCAGCCTCCCGAGTACCTGGGACCGTGGGTGTGCCTCATCATGCACAGCTAATATTTATTTATAAATTATACATAATTTATATATTTTGCTGAATGGGTGATTGCTTTCTAAAATATTTTAAAGCAAGCCCCAGACAGCATACTATTGCAAGGTATATATTCATAAAGAAAAGCGGTGTGATATATATAATAGCAGAACCTAAATAAACTTAAAGCCTACAGTGGGCTGAAGGTAGGAGACCTAGGCCTTGTTTTACTTAGCTGTGCCACTAAGTAGCTATCTAATCATGGGAAAGTTGTTTAAGCCCCTAGTCCCAGATTTATTTCCTTAAAAACAAAATAAAACTATATTTTATTACGATTTACAACATTAAAATTCTATGACAACTCATGGCCAGACACGGTGGCTCACACCTGTAATCCCAGCACTTTGGGAGGCCAAGGTGGGCAGATCAACTGAGGTCAGGAGTTCAAGGCCAGCCTGGCCAGCAGGTGAAACCTCATCTCTACTAAAAATGCAAAAATTAGCCTGGTGTTGTGGCACGTGCCTGTAGTCCCAGCTACTTGGGAGGCTGAGGCACAAGAATCGCTTGAACCCGGGAGGCGGAGGTTGCAGTGAGCCGAAATCATGCCACTGCACTCTAGCCTGGGGGACAGAGCAAGACCTTGTCTCAAAAACAAAACAAAACACAAAAACCTGTAACAATTCAAATTCCCCGAGGGATATTTGAATTTAAAAAGGGAACAGAAGTTTAATACTCCCTGGTTACTTATCTGGTAAAGGAAAGTGATTTGGGGGAGCATTAGTTATAGCTGTGGGGATGGGAGAAGAATTGTTCAGAGGTCTTAAAGTTACGCTTTTCGTGCAGATGCCAAAACGTTTCCAAAGAAGGCTGGTCTTGACTACCACAGCTGCCAGGTGTGATTCTGAGAAATGCAAAATTATGCCATAACTCCTTTTACTAGTAGACTTTCAGGATTAGTTGTTTGAATATCCTGAAGATCAACTGTCCGAATTAAATTGGGAAACTGTGGTTTAAGTATAAAATATTTTCCAGCTTCAAACGAATATCTATTTTCTGAAGTATCCCAAAACTCCACAATTTGTTTAACCATAAGGGTTTTCTTTTTTCCTTTATTTTACTGCGGTTTGTGAGAAGTTAATGAAAGGCCAGTTTTTGGAAGTTGAATGCTGCCATCTGGTGGTTGACAGGCAGCACTGAGCTGGAGTAGGGAAATCTTTCCTCCAGACCCGTGGCACAAAACAAACAACAAAAAAACCCACAGGACTAATGGCATAAGATGTAGGTCCGGACACAGTGGCCACGCCTGTAATCCCAACACTTTGGGAGGCCTATGTGGGAGGATTACCTGAGGCAAGAGTTCGGGACCAGCTGGGCAACACAGTGAGACCCCCGCCCACCTCCCCCCCAACCATCTCTTAAAGAAAAAAAAAGCATGAGATGTACAAATCAAAAAGCAACTTAAATGCTTTTTATTTTACCCACAAATGTGTTTATTTTTTCTAATATAAGTAAAATATGATTATTTCAGGAATTTATAAAGTATGTTAAAGTACATGTGGGAAAATACAAATTTCCTACAGTTCTTAAATTCTAACGCATTTTGGTGCATTTTTTTCCAATCTTTGTTTATTGCATTCTTTGCAATATCCCGAGTTTCATTAAAAATTCAGTTTTTTGCCGGGCACGGTGGCTCAGGCCTGTAATCCCAGCACTTTGGGAGGCCGAGGTGGGGGGATCATGAGGTCAGGAGTTCGAGACCAGCCTGGCCAACATGGTGAAACCCCGTCTCTACTAAAAATACAAAAATTAGCCGGGCGTGGTGGTGGGCGCCTGTAATCTCAGCTACTCGGGAAGCTGGGGCAGGAGAATCGTCTGAACCAGGGAGGCAGTGGTTGCAGTGAACCGAGATTGCGCCATTGCACTCCAGTCTGGGTGACGGGCAAGACTCTGTCTCAAAGAAAAAAAAAATTCAATTTTTTTCATAACTCTGACTTTCATCCAAAAATATTTCTTGAGCACCTTCTAAATACCAAGTACTTCGTTAGGCACTAGAGATAAAATAATAAAGAAAAAAAATCTAGAAAGTCCCTGTCCTCACAGAGCTTGCATTCGGGGTCAAGAGCAACAATAGACAAATGAAGACACAATTAAAGGTTAAATCATGAGAAATGCTATGAAGAAAAATAAGGCTTGACAAAAGGAAATAGAATGATTACAGAGCTACTTCAGATAGGGTGGTCATGAAAGGCCCCTCTGAGGTAGTGTAATAAGTAATATTTGAGCAGCATTCTGAATGACCAGAAGGAGAAAGCCATGTAAATGTGTAGGGGAAGAGTCCCATAGGGCAGGGGTCCCCAACCCCCAGGCCACAGACCGGTATCTGTCCAGGCCGCACAGCAGGAGGTGAGAGGAGGCTGAACTTCATCTGTATTTACAGCTGCTCCCCATCACTGGCATTACCGCCTGAGCTCCGCCTCCTGTCAGATCAGTGGCAGCATTAGATTCTCATAGGAGTGTTAACTCTACTGTGAACTGTGCATGCAAGGGATCTAGGTTGCAAACTCCTTGTGAGAATCTAATGCTTGATGATCTGTCATTGCCTCCCATCACTTCCGTCCAGATGGGACCGTCTAGTTGCAGGAAAACAAGCTCAGGGCTCCCACTGATTCTACATTAAATTGTGTATTTCATTACGTATTACATTCATTATATTCATTCAGTATATTCATTATATATTACAATATAATAATAATATAAATAACGTGCACAATAAATGTAATGCACTTGAATCATCCTGAAACCATCCCCCCTGCCTACACCCAATCCATGATAAAATTGTCTTCCACAAAACCTATCTTTAGTGCCAAAAAGGTTGGGGACCTCTGCCCTAGGTGTGGAAAGTGTTCTAAGAGGAAAGGGAAGTGCAAATGCTCTGAGGCAGGAGCATGCTTACTGTATTAGTGGCATAGTAAGGAAGCTGGTGTGGCTGGAAAGGTGTGTGGGAGATAAAAACAGGAAGGAAATAAAATAGGAGAGCGCAGCCAGACATCAAACCACAACAGGGCCAAACCATGTACAAACTTTATTTTCCCCCATTTAAATCCATTTAACATAACAGAGCTGCATCTTGAAGGATGGGCAGGATCCACAGTCAGCAAAGGAGGGAAAGAACATCCCGGAGAGAGACCAATGATGAAGCAAAGGCATGAGCGCTTTTAAGGTTAAGAGTATGAGCTCTGGGACTTGAGAGAGATCTCCCAACTCTGCCACTTCTGGTTGTACCATGATCCCCTTTTCCCGAACCAATAAACAGAGTGTAATCAGTTAGTACATCATAGGCCCTGTCTCTAGGAACCCTAAGATCAGACGAAGATGGCTACACTGATAGAGTGGTAAAGATCCAACCAAGCAGAGGGTCACCCAACATCCACTATTATTATGGGATGGAGTATTAGAGTGGGGATGTAATAGACGGGAGAGAGGGAGGGAGTATGGCACATTAAAAAGTAAGAAGCAAAAAGACTGATGGATGGAGAGATGGAGATAAGGGGTAAGCACTATAATTTCACCAGATCTTGGGCAGGAGTTTTAACTACCACTAAGAAGTAAGATCCTGCATTATCTCAAACTTTAGTATACATCAAAATTTTCTGGAGGGTTTGCTAAAACACAGATTTCTGGGACCCATACCCAGAGGTTTTGATTCAATAGGTCTGAGGTGAAGCCTGAGAATTTGCAAGTTCCCAGGTGAGGCTGAGAATGCTGGTTCGAAGACCACACACAGAAAATTCATGCTATGATTGGTGCCAAATGAAGCAAAACTGGAAAATTCAGTCAGCCTGTTTCTTTGTTCTGTTCACATACTGCCAAACAGCTAGACTGCACATCTCTTGGCATTGTCCCAACTGATTGTTGTGACAATGTTGTACTTCTGATGTTACTCAAGGCAGAGAGGGAGAGGTTTGTGACTTATATAGCTGCTGTTTCATACAGGGGAAAAACCATTTGAAGCTCGGGAAATATTGCTGGGCTCACTGACTTATGCTGTTGCTTCTTGCTTTTTTTTTTTTTTTCTTTTGAGACAGTTTCTCGCTCTGTCGCCCAGACTGGAGTGCAGTGGCGCCACTCACTGCAGCCTCCACCTTCCAGGCTCAGATGATTCTCTCACTTCAGCCTCCCAAGTAGCTGGGATTGCAGGTGCACACCGCCCCACTTGGCTATTTTTTCTGTAGAGACAGGGTTTCTCCATGTTGCCCGGGCTGGTCTGGAACTCCTGGGCTCCAGCAATCTACCTGCCTTGGCCTCCCAAAGTGCTGGGATTATAGGTATGAGTCACTGCACCTGGCCATACTGTTGCTCTTTACCGTAATTACCCATTAGCAAGCAAGACGTTGAAAGCAATATATCCATCCCATATTCTTTGTAAATGAGATTATGAGAAAACAAGCCTTTTAGTATTCTGGTAGTGGGGATGTCAAATGGTACAACCTTTCTGTACAGCAACTTCTTTGTAGCATCCCAAATATGCACTATTTGATCCAGCAATTTTACTTCTGGAAAACTATCATACGTAATGAATTGAAGAGGTACTGCAAACATATAAGTACATGAAAACTCACCACAAGCATAATTTACAAAAACTTAAACTGAAAATGGCCTAACTATCCAGCAATGGGGAACTGGATAAATAGCATAGAAAGCTTTACTGTGGAAGAAGGCTTAGTGGCAGTAAAATAAATACGGAGGTAGATATTACAAGTTTGCGTGTGTGTGTGTGTGTGTGTGTGTCTGTGTGTGTGATAATTTTGGGTATTTTGTATTTTGAAAAATTTCTGCAATTAACATATTATTTTTGTGATATGAAGAAACATTCTTTCTCCAAATCATTTGCCACAAATTACATTAGGAAGCTTCATGCACATTGGGCAACAGAGTGAGACCACGTCTCAAAAAAAAAAAGTATACAAGAAGATGTGTATAGCTTATATGCAATTACTATGTTATTTCATATCAGGGACCTAAGCACCCATGGTTTTGGTATCCACTGGGGTCCTGGAGTTAATCCCCCGCAGATACCAAGGGACAAATGTAGTAGATTGGACTAAATCCACGTTCAACTTGAAGTTCGTTTTAAAAATAAATAATTGAAGTTGGCTTATTTCTTTGACCTTTGTATCCTTCATGAAGGTGCAGTACAGGAAGAGACTCTTTGTGAATTAAGGGCTCCAGGTAGAATCTAGTTAACTGCATTTTTTTCTGATACATAAAAGATACCTTTTTATACATCAAGTAGTCCTAAAACAGACATGAATTCTTTAATATCACGTGAACAAGCTTATTGTGCAATTCTATTATAGTCACCTGATTATCCTTTGCTTGAAAGTTGAATTTCAAGTATATTCCTCTGGGCTGGTGCAGAAAACTCTTGGTTGTAGTATATTTTGTCCTTAGGAGTAAAGTTTTAACCCTATGTCTCACATTTGTGTCATTTAAGCGTAATAATTAATAAAAATATATTTGACAGCCACTAATTAGATGAGCAACTTTGGGCCATTCAACTTCATGTAAGTGTCATTAACACCAGCTGTAAAACGAAGAAGGTATATTCAAGAATCTTCAAGCTCCCTTTTTAGTAGTTAGATTCCAAGTTCTGAATCAGGGAGTATTAGTGCAGCATTCAGAAGGATTGTAAACATGCATTAATCTAGTCTTTTTAAAATCATTACATCAAAATATCTAGGTGAGTTTTTCTACTGTTTATCTTTTTTAAAAATTGCATGCATGCATTAATCTAATCTTTTTTATATTGTTACTTCAAAATCCCTAGATGAGTTTTTCTACTGTTTATTTTTAAAAATTTCTTCTTCTTCCTGGGCTCAGGTGATCCTCCCACCTCAGCCTCCCAAGTAGCTGGTACTACAGTACGTGCCACCACAACCAGCTAATTTTTTGTATCTTTTTTTGTAGAGACGGGGTCTCACTCTGTTGCTCAGGCTGGACTCGAACTCCTGGGCTCAAGTGATCAGCCTATCTTGGCCTCCCATAGTGCTAGGATAATAGGTGTGAGCCACCGTGCCCAGATTCCACTGTTTAAATGCCAAATCAGTCTTACTATTTTTAAAGTATGGTTATCCCTATATGCATTTTGGAACAAAAGTAGCCAGAGTCTTCATATAGAGAAAAAAAATGGATTCGTGGTTGCCTTGGGCTGTGAGAAGGGGAGGAAAGGAGGGAAAGGGGGAGTGACTATTAATGGGTACAGAGTTTCTTTGGGGGACATTAAAAATGTTCTAAAATTAGACTATAGTATTGGTTGCACACTCTGTTAATATACTAACTGAACCGTATACTTTAACTTGGTGAACCTTATAGTATGAGAATTATATCTCAATAAACTTGTTACCAGAAAAGTAGCTGGAGCACATGGCTACATAGCAGTTAATATGAAAAGCAGCTCAGTTATCCAAAATTTCATTCTGCCACATGGTAGAGTTATGTTCTACATGAGGACTCCTGAAAGGCTGCTAGTGGGGCCTGGTTCTTGCTTTGTCTTACTAAAACAGCTCTTCACATAAATAAACAGTACAGAAGAGTTTTATTTTCTTTTCGTTCTTTTTTTTTTTTTTGAGACATTAAGACAAGGTCTCATTCCAGTCCCCGAGTATCATAGCGCATTGCATTCTCACCTTCCCTGGCTCAGTTGATTCTCCCACCTCAGCCTCCCAAGTAGCTGGGACTACAGGCACGCACCACCACAGCCCGCTAATGTTTTGTATTTGTAGTAGAGACGGGATTTGGCCGTGTCTCAAACTCCTGGGCATGATCAATCAGCCCACCTTGGGCTCCCAAAGTGTTGGGATTACAGGCATGAGCCATAGGACCTGGCTGAAGACTTTTTTTTAATGG
The DNA here is from genome assembly GCF_009828535.3 of Hylobates moloch. Classification (NCBI taxonomy): domain Eukaryota; kingdom Metazoa; phylum Chordata; class Mammalia; order Primates; family Hylobatidae; genus Hylobates; species Hylobates moloch. Next base: position 97,079,354 of record NW_026652282.1, on the reverse strand, counting down.
GTAGTTAGATATTTCAAGGGAATATGTTTATCACACATAGTCACATTCTGTTAGAGGTAAAATACAACAAAAGCCCAAATGCTGTGTGGTGATTCCGATGTTGTCAGTTGAGTTGCTGTACTTAGCAGTTCCAAAGAAATCGGATATTTTTTTCTCAGTTTATTTTTTTTTAAGTCTGGTTATAAATGTTTTTCCTACCATGACCCAACTGGACCAAAAACTGTTTATTTTGGAAAAAAGGGAGAGAATGCTCTGAGTAATTAGTTTCCTAATTGCTTTTCAGTTGTAATTTCGCTTTCTTTTTCTTTATTTTCTTTAACAACATACATCTGGGTTGGCCTAATCTAATCATATGATAAAAGCAAAAGGGAGCAAAAGAGTAAGTCAGAATGATTCAAAGAGTGAGAAGGACATAACCTTCTTTTGCTGGTTTAAAGATGGAGGGAATTCAAGCTGCCTCTAGAGGCAGAGTGCCCCTGGCTGACAGCCAGCAAGGAAACGGGAACCTCATTCTCACAATCCCAAGGAACTGAAATCTGCTAACAACTAGAAGGAGCTTGGAAGCAGATTTTTCCCGAGAACTTCCAAGTTAGAGGGCAGCCTGGCCAGCACCTTGATTTTGTCAGAGGCATTTGAATCATCTTGAATAGGGGCTGGGTAAAATAAGGCTGAGACCTACCTGGCTGCATCCCCAGATGGTTAGGCATTCTAAGTCACAGGGTGAGATAGGAGGTTGGCACAAGATACAGATCGAAAAGACCTTGCTGATAAAACAGTTTGCAGTAAAGCAGCTGGCCAAAACCCACCAAAACCAAGATGGCGACACGAGTGACCTGTAGTCATCCTTACTGCTACACTCCCACCAGATCCATGACAGTTTACAAATGCCATGGCAACATGAAGAAATACCCTATACGGTCTTAAAAGGGGAGGGATTAATAATCCACCCATTCTTTAGCATATAATCAAAAAATAACCATAATAATGGGCAACCAGCGGCCCTCAGGTCTGCCCTGCCTATGGAGTAGCCATTCTCTATTCCTTTACTTTCTTAATAAACTTGCTTTCACTTTATGAATTTGCCTTGAATTCTTTCTTGCACGAGATCCAAGAACCCTCTCTTGGGATCTGGATCGGGACCTCTTTCAGGTGACAATTTCATCTCTATGGAACCCTAGGGAGAGAACTAGCCAAGCATGCCTGGACAGCTGACCTATAGAACTGTGAGATAATGAATGGGTGCTATTTTAAGCTGCTTTTTGTGGTAATTTTTGTTTTGCTTTGTTTTGTTTTTGAGACAGGGTCTCTGTTGCCCAGGGTGGAGTGCAGTGGCATGATCTCAGCTCACTGCAACCTCCGCCTCCAAGGTTCAAGTGATTCTCCCACCTCAGACTCCTGAGTAGCTGGGTCTATGGGTGCACACCACCACACCTAGCTAATTTGTGTATTTTTTGCTAGACACGGGGTTTCACCATGTTGGCCAGGCTGGTCTTGAATTCCTGACCTCAAGTGATCCACCCACCTCATCCTCCCAAAGTGCTGGGATTACAGGCGTGAGCCACCTCACCTGGCCTGTGGTAATCTGGCAGCAATAGAAAACTAATACACTAGGCTTTTAAATAATTTAACTTCTTTACTTGTACTTGTGGGGTTTGGTGTATAAATTATTTCATCACCCAGATAGTGAGCATATTACCTGATAGGTAATTATTCAACCCTCACCCTCCTCCCACCCTGCACGCTAAAGTAGGCCCCAGTGTCTGTTGTTCCCTTCTTTGTGTCCATTTGTACTCAAAATTTAGCTTCCACTTAAATAAATGAGATCATGCAGTAATTGGTTTTCTGTTCCCGTGTTAATTTGCTTAGGATAATGACCTCCAGTTGCATCCATATTGCTGCAAAGGACATGATTCCATTCTCTCACAATAAAGTATTTTTAATATAAGATATGCACATTGTCTTTGTACATACAATGCTATTGCACACTTAATAGACTATAGTATAGTATACATAAAACTTGTGTTACAGTCTTGCCAATGCACCACAATGTAGCAGTCTCTTATTGTGAGGTATTACCTGAAGTTCTTTGTCTCACAACCAAGAGAATTAAGGAGCATGGACGCAAAGGGTGAGGTTGGAGTGAAAGTTTAATAAGCAAAAAAAGAAAGCTCTCTGCTGCAGAGAGGGGGCCTGGAAGTGGGTTGCCATTTTTACAGTTGAACACAAAGGTTTTTATAGGAAACTGATGAGGGCTGGGCATCTCATTTGCATAAACCATGAATTTCTTGTAGCTCTGCCCTGTCCTTCTAATGCACATGCTGGCTCTTAGCTTGAGTTACTTCATATTGTTTTGTTTCCCTTACTGCGCATGTGTCAGGGAACAGAATTTTCTATTGCAGGCATGTCCGGGCAAGTCACCCATGTAGCCTTTCTTATCTGTGCAGCTGTGGGCATATCTTAGGAAAGCCCCCTTGTGCAAGTTCCCTTATCAGTGCATGCCGGCTGTTCTTTTGGTCAAAAGGATTAAACTCAGGACCCACCTTAACTGCCTGCTTGACCGGGTTTTTTCTTTTCTCCTCTTTCACTTGCACATGCACTGGAAAACCAAAAAATTTGTGTGACAGCTTTATTGCTATATTCACTTCATTGGGATATTCACTTTATTGTGGTAGTCTGGAACTAAGCCTGCAATATCTCTGTGGTATGCCTGTATATGCAAATAAACTTCTAATTATTTTTCTCTTGTTAATCTGTCTTTTGTTACAGGGGTCTGTCTCAACTAACTCAGAAAAGGTAGAGGAAAAATTATTCTTTCTTCCCTTACATCATCACTAGGCAAAGTCCTCCGCTATTGGAGCCAGCAGCATTTGGAATACTGAAATTTATTTAGCATGTCTAGTATGTTTGTATTTCTAAAGAGCAGAAGAGTTTTAAATTTTAAGATTGAAAATGAGGAAAAATCTTCACAGCATTGAATTCTTCAACATGACATTGCCTGCATGCTTTAAGCAGAAAGGGTACAACATCAAGACATTTATAATCACCAGAGAAAATTGATGCATGGAAATCTCAAATGTAAAAATAAAACCAAGCCAGATGGCTGGGCAGGGTGGCTGACTCCTGTAATCCCAGCACTTTGGGAGGCCAAGATAGGCAGATCACGAGGTCAGGACATTGAGACTATCCTGGCTAACTGGGTGAAATTCCATCTCTACAAAAAATACAAAAAATTAGCCAGGCGTGGTGGCACGCACCTGTAGTCCCAGCTACTTGGGAGGCTGAGGCAGGAGAATCGCTTGAACCCGGGGGGGCAGAGGTTGCAGTGAGCCAAGGTCACGCCACTGCACTGCAGCCTGGGGGACAGAGCAAGACTCTGTCTTAAAAACAAAAACAAAAACAAAAATCAAATCAAACCAAACCAAACCAAACAAAACAAAAAAACCAGCCAGGTAGTTTTACTTAAGAATTTTCTGGTTCTGCATTAGGATTGTTTACAGACGTTGTTATGGATTGTTCAGTCAGATTCTAGAAGCTCCCTGCTGAAAATTACATTTTTTATTTAATATTGTCCATTTAGAATAATTAAATATAGTTGTACAGATGTCTGCCTGCGATTACCTTTCTGTCTTCTATGATTTTTATAGGAATTACACTCATTTCCTGGTGTTATCTAAATGGGAAAAGTTGAAACAAATCATCCAAAAGCCATCCTTACTCAGCACAAGGTGTTTATTGTCTGTATTTAAAATTCACTCAACATTTTCAGTGACAATATTCTCTTTGCTTGATCCTCAGTCTGACATTCAATTTCAGATTTTTTGCCACTATTACCAGATGCAAGAATGTCAAAGCTGGTGAACCCCTAGAGATCAAGCAGGTCAACCTCTTCACTTAAGAGATAAGGAAACTGGGATTCGGAAGAGTCAAAAGACTTCCTGAAGGCCTTATAGCTAGTAGTGACCCACAGGCAAACTGTCTTAAGATCTCAGTGGGGCCTGGATCCAAACACTGCTTGTCAGAATCTAGAAAAGATATCATAGTTGGAGATAAAATCTATGAATAGTGGCCTGAAAATCTTTATATATACTAGGCCTGTGACTTTGACTGTATTCATAACAGCTAAGTGAGAGAGAAAACTGTATTATCCCAATAACTTAATTTACTCTTTATTATTATTTTTAAAAATTTCTTTTCAAATTTGGGGGGTAAATAGTAGCTGTACATATTTATGGGATACACGAGATATTTTGATACAGGCATTCAGTGTGAAATAAGCACATCATGGAGAATGGGGTATTGATTCCCTCAAGCATTCATCCTTTGAGTTGCAAACAATCCAATTACACTTTTTAAGTTATTTTAAAGTGTACAATTAAGTTATTCTTGACTATAGTCATCCAATTGTGCTATGAAACAGTAGGGCTTTTATTCTAATTTTTTTGTACCCATTAACCATCCCCACTTCTCCCCAAGCACCCCACTACCCTTCACAGCCTCTGGTAACCATCCTTCTACTCTCTCTGTCCATGAGTTCAATAGTTTGATTTTTAGATCCCACAGATAGGTGGGAACATGCAATGCTTGTCTTTCTATGCCTGGCTTATTTCACCTAACATGATGTCCTCCAGTTCCATCCATATTGTTGCAAATGACTGGATCTTATTCTTTTTTATGGCTGAACAGTGGTCCATTGTGTACAAGTACAATATTTTAATCCATTTATCTGTTGATGGACACTTAGGTTGCTTCCAAATCTTGGCAACTGTAAACACAGAAGCAACAAACATGGGAAGGCAGATATCTCTCCCACATATTGATTTAATTTCCTTTGGATACATAACCAGTAGTAGGATTGCTGAATCATACGGCAGTTCTATTTTGACTTTTTTGAGGAACCTCCAAGCTGTTCTCTCCACAGTGGTTGTACTTATTTACATTTCCACTGTTAAAGCAAAGTAAATATGGCCTGAGACAGACTCCATACTTCTATATTTAGGTTCTTGCGGATGAACCTAAATAAGTAGACAAGATTGAAACCCTAACTTAGGAATATGTGCCTGTAACAATAGCTGAGTCAATCCATGAACATGGAATATTTTTCCATTTTCTGGTGTCCTCTTCAATTTCCTTTATCAGTGTTTTATAGTTTGCATTATAGATATTTTTTACTTCATTGGTTAATTCCTAGGCATTTCATTTTATGTGTGTCTATTATAAATGGGATTACTTTTTTAAATTACTTTCTCCGCATTGTTCACTATTGACTTACAGAAATGCTACTAATTTTTGTATGTTGATTTTGTATCCTGTGACCATACTAAATTTTTAAAGTCAGCTCTAATAGTTTTCTTGTGGAGTCTTTGAGTTTTTTCCAAATATAAGATCATATAATCTGCAAGCAAGGATAATTTTACTTCTTCTTTTCCAATTTGGATGCCCTTTATATTTTTCTCTTGACTGATTGCTCTACACAAGACATGAATGCCTGCTTTTACTACTTCTCTTCAACATAGTGTTGGACATGCTAGCCAGAGCGATTAGGCAAGAGCAAGAAATAAAATGTATCCAAATTGGAAAGGAAGAAGTAAAATTATCTGTTTGCAGATCACATGATCTTATATGTAGAGAACCTTAAAGATTCCACTAAAAAACTGTTAGAACTAATAAACAAAGTCAGCAAAGTTGCAGAACACAAAATCAACAGACAAAAAGCAGTTTGATTTCTATAAACTAACAATTAACAATCCAAAAAGGAAATTAAGAAAAAAATTCCTTTTACAATAGTATCAAAAAGAACAAAATATTTAGGAATAAACCTAACCAAGGAGGCTAAAGACTTGTACACTGAAAAGATCACTGAAAGAAATTAAAGAAGGCACAAATAAATGGATATGAGGCAGGAGAATAAGGCCTGGAGGCAGAGAACATAAGGCTGATTCACCCTTACTTCCGAGAACTAAATCAAATTGAAATACTTCGGCTATGACAGGAAATGTCCTCTCCATTTACATAGGGTGTACACTAAGTAAATTATTTTCTAACTTTACTTCATCCTCTTCATTCATATAGGGCTTATACCAAGCAATCAATGGAAACCTCTAGAGGGTAATTAAACCCCAGAAAATTCTGAAACAGGGTTCTTCAGTCCCTATGCTCGGGACCACTCCCATACTGTGGAGTGCATTTTCATTTTCAATAAATCTCTGCTTTTATTGTTTCATTCTTTCCTTGCTTTGTTTGTGCATTTTGTCCAGTTCTTTGTTCAAGACGCCAAGAACCTGGACAACCTCCACCGGTAACATACTTTGGTGAGTCAGCCAGGAGGTAAGCCCAAAGTTTGGAATTTAATTTTCTCCTTTTCCTTTCTGCTTCATACAGGGGAATCTCTCTTTTTCTCTTTTTCTTTCCAACGTGGGACACTTGGTGAGCAGCAGCTAAACATGGAGGCAACTGGAGGTTTCCCGCCATGGCCGGTGAAACTAAGGGGTGTCCATGTGGAGGCGCCTAACCACCACCACCCAGTTCGGGTAAAGGATCTGGGTCTTTTTCCTTTTTTTTCCCCTCTCTTTCTTTACTCTTTTCTATCTTTTCTGGTTGCGGTCCCTGATCTCTACATGTGGCGCAGCTTGGAGCAAACTCACACGCTTTTCAGGTGACTTACACCTTCTTTTCTTATGCTAAATTCTTCCTTTCTCCTACTTGACTGGCTAAGGACAAAAGAAACCCACCTAGCCTTTAGTTTCCTATCATTAAAGTTCATAGCTATCACTCTAGTGAAGAACAGGAAGCATGGGAAAACGTGGCCTTATAAATTAAAAGGCTGCTAGAAGTTGAGGCCTTCATCCAGGGACAAAAGGAAAGCTCATAGTAGGCCATCACCTCTGGAAGGAAAACATGCAAGTGGCACTGGTGCCCACCTAAGGTCAGAGACATCTGACAATCTAAGATTGGACCTCAAAGGGGGATACCCTGGGGGATCCTCCAGACCTCGACATCTCCAAATGGGATATCCTTAGCAGAGATTCTGAGGTCTGGTATTAAACCATCCTTAGAATTTCCTCTTTCAGTTGCAATACTGTTTGGACCCAATATTGTTTGGAACCTGGAGTTTACTGTTGAATGGGAAAATGGGATGGTATTGCATGTATCCAGGCTTTTGTGCTGCTGTTCTAAGCAGGGGGCCTGGTTAATGTGTGATGCTCTTCTTTGGTGCTGTTTGGCCCCAGTGTTCTTTGGAGTCGGGAGGTTTGGCCTTTAAAAATCACACTGCCATGGAAACTGCTTTACCTGAAACTGGTTCACAGCCTTCATCGGATTATCTATTGGGGCAAACAAAGTAAAACTGGCAAGCTTGTATTGCTATTTCATGGCTAGGGTTCCAAACTATTGGATATGTCAAGTGTTTGGCATAGAAGGTTATAATACTATAAACCTAGCCAAAACAAAATGATCTTGGTTTGCGTGCCTTTTTTTTTTTAATGAGTAATTTGTGAAAGGAAAATATCTTGGGCCACAAAAATCACTAAGCTAAAGGGAAAATTCAAGCTGAGACCTGCTTAGGGCAAACCTATCTTCCATTCTATTCAAAGTTATCCTTCTGCTCACTGAGATAAATGCATATCTGATTGCCTTCTTCTGAAAGGCTCATCAGAATCTCAAAAAGAAGGCAACCATTTGTTTCTCACCTACCTATGACCTGGAAGACCCCTGCCAGCTTTGTCCCACCTTTCCAGACTGAACCAATGTTCATTTTACATATGTTGATTGATGTCTCATGTCTGCTTTGTTAACAGTGAAAGAACTGAGTACAGTTAATGGACTAAATGTTTTAGGTAAACTTTTTGTGTAAATTATTTTTGATGCTCATTTACTATCTGAGTCATTTCCAATTAAGAAAGGGTTGTGATATGGGGAAATATGTTTCTAAAATTGTGGAATTGTTCTTATCTATAAATGCCCATATCTTATAGTTCAGGATTTCTTGTTTTTTAGGATTTCACTAAAGTTTTAGGTTACTAAGGATAAGACTTCTAATTAACACATAATTCTGTACACAAAATGTGCCAGAAAGGGTTATGTTATTCGTGAGAAAAAGAATAATTTTGTCTAATTATCTGTAAGTTGGTTAAACAATGTATTAAGGAGCCAGTAAGTAGGAGAGAAGATTGTGGACAAAGTTTAGATAATAAAATATTCTTTAAAACCTGATAGAGAATTGGAGACATTTGGCTAATTAACATTTTCATAGTTAAAGCTCTTAGGCCTGATTAAAGTAAAATAAGAAGTATTGTAAAGAAATGCATCAGCAGTTAGGCAATTCTTTTTTTTTTTTAATATAGTTAAGCCTGAATTTAGCATGGAGCCAAATTTCACATACATGCTTGCATTGCTTCACACTATGTTTACTGTTTTATGCTTATAGTACTGGCACTGGAGTAATTATTGGTCATGTGCCTAGAGTGAATTTCTTTATTGCATAGGATGTATGGTGATAGTGGTGAACTTAAGGATATTAAATTGTGTATCAGGGATAAAATATTCATTATGTGGTTTTTAGGGGGCCCTGGGTAACACTGTAGACTCCAGAGAAGACTGAATAGAAAAGGTTTAGGGTTGGTTTCCTGTTTATTTGTTTTTGCTTCTAGTTTTCATTCATTTGCTGTTTATTCTTCTCTGGCTTTGCTTGTGTATGCATACGTAAAACCACGTTTTTTTTTTTTTTTTTTTTTTTTTTAGTTTCTAGTGGAAGGCTTTTATTTGGTTCTGTGAACAGTTACTTTGTTTCCTATGTGTTTCTAGCAAGTCATCATTTCTTACATTTCCCGGGAATTCCTAGGCTACCTTTGTTTGGCTACAGGAATTAATGGAGCACATCAGCTTTTTCACCTTAAACTAACTTTTTGGAGTTTACGCTTCCTGATATTTTAAGTGTGTTGAGTATACTTTTGTAAATAGAATTTGAGTCATATTTCTTGCTTTCTGCCTAATTTGTCCAAAATTTGTAAACTATTTGTGAATATTCTTAATTCATGGCAATGTGTTTGTTTGCATAAAGTCAAGCAGAGTTGCTAGGACTGCTCAGGGAGAGAGAATACAGAAATCTGACATGCCAGCAAAAGGGTAAGAATTTCTTAGCAGTCAGACTCTGGCCTCTCTCTCTCTGCAAACCAGTTAAATGAAAGGTAAACGTAACTGTTTATCTCCTCTGTAAAGTTTTAATTAATATAAAAAAGAATTCTGATGTTGGTCTTATGCTGTGGTGAATCTGGTGTGCTTTGTGTGTCTTTCCGTATTGTTCTGTCATAAAGAGGGGTACCTTAAGATAAAATGTGTGCCTAGGACCCCCAATAGGGCTGTTGTTCAACATGGCCCAGTAAACCAGTCAGTCATGTTCTTGGGAGCTTGGCTTTGTAACCATGTGGCCATGCTTTCTCTTTTCAAAATGGCTGCCTGGGTTTAGGGTCCAATTCCTGGATTAGGGAATGAGTCCTTTATCTTCTGTGTATTTATATGCGTTGTGTGCATAATATAAAAGAGCTTTAACTGGTTTAATAATAATAAGAGCTTAAATCCAATATTTTGTCAGAAATGTAAAAAGTGTAATGCCTTTTAGTTTATGTGACTTAAGTAATCTCTGGGAAATAAAGACAGTTTTAAAGATTATTGGTAAAATAAAAATATCTTCAAAAATGTAAACATTTGGTCTAAATTATGCAGGTCGAATATTAGGTATGCTAAATGCTTTAAGGTCATAAACTGCTTCTTTGACTTTTAAAAATTGTTCAATTTATTTTGGAGCATTAGATTCTAGATAAGGCCTAGGGACATGTGAAATTAGCCACACCCCATAGCTATGCAAAGAAGGTTATAAAGAAAAGAGATTATATATAAGAAAGGAACTTGTATGGTAAATTCTTGTCCTAAAGTAAAATAACTGGTTGTTTAAAAGAGGGATGTTTAGGACAAGTCAGAAGTCCAATCATGTCGTAGATGGACTGTGTAAGTTGTGAAAGAATTTATGAAGGAGAAATTATGTGAGAAATATTATACAATTTAAAGGTGATTAGGCCTCCTAAATGCTTGATAAAATGCCACTATGACTCTTAACTGTACAACTTGCCTGCTTTACAGCTAGGTAATGCCTGGGACACTTGGAGTTAGATGCTGGAGAGTCAGACCTTATCTGCACTCTGTCTGGGTCCTAGGCTCCACATCTAATACACAATTAAAATCCTGAACTTACCAAGGTTTTCACCAAAAGTAAAAGTCACTAAGAGTTAACATTGTAACATGTAATTGAAACTACTGAAGAAACAGTTTTACATGCAAGGTGTGTAGAAAAGTGAAATGTGTTTTTGGTAGAAAATTATAAGAAGACATGAGAGTGTACATTTTTTAAACCTTTACAATATTTAATAGGTTTCCCAAAATCGAATTTAAGCTTTACAATTGTCTTTTATTCTTTGACATGCTTAGTTACATGGGAAGCTTGTCAAAATAAAAAAAAATGTTTAATCATCTTCAGGTTATATTTTAGTGAATAATATTAACATATGTTCCAAAACTATATGGGATTTATAAAATTCTAATATGTCTGAGTATATGCTATCAATCATAATTATGTTTATGTTCCCAATGTAGGTAAGAAGTTATTTTATTTTATTTTATTTTATTTTATTTTATTTTATTTTTGAGACAGAGTCTCGCTCTGTCCCCCAGGCTGGAGTGCAGTGGTGCGATCTCAGCTCACTGCAAGCTCTGCCTCCTGGGTTCATGCCATTCTCCTGCCTCAGCTTCCCAAGTAGCTGGGACTACAGATGCCTGACACCATGCCCAGCTAATTTTTTGTGTTTTTAGTAGAGACAGGGTTTCACCGTATTAGCCAGGATGGTCTCGATCTCCCAACCTCAGGTGATCCACCTGCCTCGGCCTCCCAAAGTGCTGGGATTACAGGTGTGAGCCACCGTGCCCTGCCAAGAAGTTTTAATGGTACATACGCTGCCTCATAATCAGTCAGAAACAGAACATTGATTCTCTCCTATTAACCCACATCGCAGGTTAAAAGGAACATTGCTAGGAGGCCTTCACCCTTCTAGAAGGGCATCATTTGTTAGGTACTTTTTCCATGGTTTGGAGTAAAAGAAGCAACGATTAAAAATGTATCCCTTATGATAGGCTTATAGCAAATTCTACTGTACAGGCTACAGTTACACAATAAACTTTAAATTCTCTTGTGAAAGTTATGATAGAATTGGTTGAACAAAGAAGTAGCTGTGCAGCTGCTGGTACTCATGGCCTATGGAGAAAACATTGGGTATTATAGAGATTCAGTTGCGCGGATTAACGAAGAGACTGCTTAGTTAAGTGAGGAGACTCTTTAGCTCATTCTTTGATCTATTTGATTTTAGGAGGTTTGGTTTATGGGGACCCTGGGTAAGAAGCATACTGCAAACTCTTGGTATGATTCTCCCAATAGTCATAATAATAGTCTCCCTGGTGCACCGTATTCTCTCAAAGGTTTTAAATGCTTGCATGGAGACATCTCTGCAATGTCAAATGGTCTCTCTTCAACTGGAATGACAAGAGCTGAAAAAAATGTGCTACTATGAGGACATCATAACCTATGCGTAATGTGCTGAGAATGGAAACGCAAAATGATGGTAACTGAGGGTGGCACTAAGGCCCTAAGTTTTGGTCACACTCTCACCTAAGTGAGAACCTAAGCAAAAAGGGGAAATATTTTTAAACAGAATTAAGGAAGGCCATTGTTTTGCACTGAGCTCATGCACTAGGCCCCAACAGAACAAACCAAACCAAAATGGAGTTGCTTGAGTAAGACTTTAAGCAAACACATCGATCCTAGAACAGACCAGGTTTTGTTTTTTCTCCTGCAAATCTCTATAATAAACATTCCTGACAGCAGAGGTATCCACTTCCTGAAGTTCCCATTAAATCTTTTAACCAAATTCATTTCCTGTTGCCTAGAGACCATCAAGCTTCAGTTGATCATGCAACAAGGGTTCCAGCCAGTTCCAGGTGAAGACACTACCCCTGGCCATCAAGGAACTACCCCGCCTCCACTAGACAGAGCAATGTGAGAGTTCTATTATACCCAATAGGTAGGGACTACGCCCCAAGCCAGTATGAAGCAGTTACAGAACAAAGACCATTGGTCCCTCCGCCACCCATAAAGATTTATGGGGATCACATCTCTCAGGTGGGAAATGAAGCAGGAGAATAGGGTCTGGAGGCAGGGAACATAAGGCTAATTCACGCTGACTTCCTAGAGCTAAATCAAATGGAAACACTTCAGCTATGACAGGAAATATCCTCCCCATTTATACAGGGAGTATACCAAGTAAATTACTTGGTAACTTTACTTCATCCTCTTCATTTACATAGGGCACATGCCAAGCAACCAATGGAAACCTCTGGAGGGTATTTAAGCCCCCAAAAATCTGTTATGGGGCTCTTGAGCCCTTATGCTTCAGCTGCTCCCACACTGTAGAGTGTACTTTCATTTTCAATAAATCTCTGCTTTTGTTATTTCATTCTTTCCTTGCTTTGTTTGTGCATTTTGTCCAATTCTTTGTTCAAGACACCAAGAACCTGGACACCCTCCACCAGTAACAAATAGATATCTCATGTTCATGGATTATACGACTTAATATGGTTAAGACATCCATAATACCCAAAGAAATACATAGATTCAATGAAATCCCTATCAAAATCCAATGACATTCTTTGCGGAAATAAGAAAATTCATTCTAAATTTCATATGCAATCTCAACGGACCCCAAATAGACAAAATAATTTTGAGGAAAAAAAAGAACCAAGTTGGAGGACTCACACTTTTTGATTTAAAAACATAGTACAAACTATAGTAATCAAAATAGTGAATGCTATCAGCACAACAAACACACAACAAAAGAGGAAACTTGGTGTCCAGGGGAGGCCCCCGGCGGCAGGCGGCAGCGGGCGCAGAGGCCAGAGAGGAGGCGAGGGGCTGCCGGAGCACAGGGAGGGAGCGAGGCCAGCTGTCATGCTCCCGTGCCCCCTGCACCGCGGCCACAGCTCCCTGGCCTTGTATGCCTGCCTCGCGGGTGGCCTGGGGCTGCGCTTGGCCGGCCGCAGCGCAGCTCACCACAGCCCCGAAAGGAGCTGCACCAGTGCATCACGTGGCAGCCCCACGCCCAGCGAGCACCGTACCTACTGGCCTTGGCTGTATGCGGCCCCACAGCTGGTGGCGCTGGCGGCCTGGCTGCTTGGCAGGCAGAGCTTGTAGGAACACGGGACTTCTTGGTGGGGCCTGAGCAGACCGCTGGCCAGAGAGATAAACAGGTTGGTAAAAACCCTGTGTCCTTGGAGAAAGCTGGTTCCCCTTTTCCAGAGGGGAAACCCAGGGCTTGAAAGGCTGCGGTTGGCACTTTGAGAAGGAAGTAGAGAGTAAAGACAGGGCCTGGAGCACAGGACTGGGGAAACCCTTTGGAAATCCAGCTGCAGAAACAGACACCCCAATGCTGTTTACATACAGCTCTATATATATAGAAAAAGAAAGTATGACCTACTTATCAGGTGCATGCCTTGTCGAGGACATGGTCACCTTCCTTTTCTGCACCTTCCAATGTGAAGTTTGATATTCTGTAATGTCTGGGGGCATCAGAAGAGAGATGCCTGCTGTGTGCTTAGAAAATCTGCATACCGATGGGAATTAGCTCCAGCATCGACCAACTGCCTGGGGACAGATGCTGGTGGAATAAGAGGTAACATTGCAAAAGGCATGATAGAAAGAAAAAAAAAAGTGAGGACTTGGCACCAATTGTGCAGGGGCAGTCTAAGATACCTCCATTTCTTGGCACATCCTAGCTTATACCTACCTAAGTAGATTGCTAGATCCCACTGTCATGTCAAGAGGACTGGGAATTTTGTTTTTCCTACCAAAAAAAAAAAAAAAAAAAATGGCATCATACTGGCATACAAACAGACTACAGGAATAGAATAAAAAGCCCAGAAATAAACCCTTGGTTATATGATTAAATGATCTTCAACCAGGGTGCCAAGACCACTCACTGGGGAAAAGACAATCTTTTCAACAAATGGTATTAGGAAAACTGAATATCCACATGCAAAAGAATGGAGTTTGACCCTTATCATATACCATATACAAAAATTAACTGAAAATGGATTAAAGATCTAAAACAATAAAATTCCTAAAGAAAACATAGGGGAAAGCTTCTTGATACTGGAATTAGCAATAATTTCTTGGAAAGGACATCAAAAGTACAAACAATAAAAACAAAAAAATGCAAATGAGACTATATTAAAGTTAAGAACTTTTGTGCATCAAAAGACACAATCAACAGGGTGAAATGACAACCTATGCAATGGGAGAAAATATTTGCAAATCATATATCAATAAAAGGTTAATATCCAGAATATATAAGGAACTCCTACAACATCAAAAACTCAAATAACCCAATTAAAAAGCAGGTAAAGGACTTGAACAGCCATTTCTCCAAAGATGATATACAAATGCACAACAAGCATGTGAAAAGATGCTCAACATCACTAATCATTAGAGAAATGAAAATGAAAGCCACAATGAGATATCATTTCATATCCATTAGGTTGTCTATTACCAGAAAAATGGAAAATAACAAGTATTGCGGCGCATGTGGAGAAATCGGAACAGTTGTGTGCTGTTGAGACTGTAAAATGGTTCCACTGGTATAGAAACAGTATGAGGGTTCTTCAGAAAATTCAAAATAGAACTACCATATGATCCAGTATTCCCACTTCTGGGTATATTCCCAAAAGAAATGAAAGGGTAGTCTCAAAGAGATTTACACATCCATGTTCTTAGCAGTACTGTTTATAACAGTCAAGTTGTGGAAGCAAGCCAAATGTTTATCAATAGATGAGTAGATAAAGAAAATGTGGTATATACATTCCAATCAATATCATCCAGCCTAATAGATGAAGGAAATCTTGTCACATGCTACAGTATAGATGAATGTTGATGACAAGATGCTAAGTGAAATAAAAGTCACAAAAAGACAAATCTTGTATGACTCTACTTATACGAGGTATATGAAGTAGTCAAAATTGTAGGAAAAAAATAAATGGTAGGGAATGCTGAGGGAAGTGGGAAAAGGGGAGTTGTTGTTTAATGGGTATAGAATTAAGATCTACAAGATGAAAAAGTTCTAGAGATGTATTGCATAATAATGTGAATGTATTTACTACTGAACTGTACATTTAAAAATGGATAAGATGGTGAATTTTGTATCTTTTTAATCACAATTTTTTTAATGAAAAAATGAATAAATCATTCATTTTTCATGACTCATATGATGTTTTTAGTTGGTATAGGTCTTTAAAGTCATGTAGTCCAAACTCCTCCTTTCACATATTAGGAAATTGAGATGCACAGTTATTAACTAATTTGTCCAATGTCATATACTTTGACAGATTTGGGACATGGAGACATGTCTTCTTATTCTTATGTCACTTCCACTTACTCATGCTACTCATGCCGCATTAGAGGCCAATTCCTTAGAAAAATGCAAACCAGATTCTCACTGGCATCTTCTTTCAAGAAATAAGAAAAATACGAACAACTGGGCAACAAATGGGGCTAGGGAAAAGTGAAGAATTTCACTTTCCAATAAAAATAGGAAAATCAAATAATAAAATCAAATATCAGAAAAAACTTCTGTCTTCAGAATGATATACAATATATTAGGGATTTGAGACCCAAAGATCTGATTGTCAATTATAATCAAGCCTGAATCTATTTTAAGAATTACTTGGAATGCTGCCTAGTATTAAAATTCAAAGAGATGCTAAATGATGAGACATTAGTTGTCACTCTATAATTGGAGTTCAAATAGCAAGCACTACTAAATTAAATACATAATTTCCTCAGAAGCTATTATCTATGTTTAAAAAGCTTTAATCAGGTGGACAGCCCAACTAATGTAAAGATATGCATATTTTGCCACACATTTCATTTTGCCACACCTAGTGGGGGTACAAAAGACAGTTTTTGTTCTGCTATCCCTCTCTATTTACCTATCAATCCAGCCAAGGAAGGCATTTGACTATGAATATTATTACCATATCAGGAAAGAAGACAAAAACTTGCAATTATCAGGTATTTTAAGGGAGTTAAAAATTCAAATTTACACCTTGTTTGCATACATCTTGTTTATAGAGTTTTTATTGGGAGGCGTATTAGTTTTTCAAAAATGAAAATAAGTTATTCCAAACTTCATAAATAAATAATATTCTGAATATGCTATTGTATTTTATTTGAAGTGTTTGCCCAGCTATTTATTAAGGCCACAATGGCCTTCTAGATTTAACTTGTTTGTTTAAAGCAGAAATGTAGCCTCTCTGGCATGTCTTTACCTTCTGGTGAACCTGGCCTGAGGGGAAGATTTTGAGTGGGATCATGAAATTACTGAAATCTTTATTTTATACTTGGTATAGAAGCAAATTTTAGTTCTGAAGGGTGCTATTAAACCCATCTGGTCAATTTATTGTTATTCTAATACATATTAGAGTAGAAAGTTATGGAGTAGAATAATTAATCTCCAAAATATCAATTAATACATGCTAATTTTCTGTAATTTATGTATTTTTTTTTTTTTTTTGAGACGGAGTCTTGCTCTGTTGCCCAGGCTGGAGTGCAGTGGCGCAATCTCGGCTCACTGCAAGCTCCGCCTCCCGGGTTCACGCCATTCTCCTGCCTCAGCCTCTCCGAGTAGCTGGGACTACAGGCGCCCGCCACCACGCCCGGCTAATTTTTTGTATTTTTAGTAGAGACGGGGTTTCACCGTGGTCTTGATCTCCTGACCTCGTGATCCGCCCGCCTCGGCCTCCCAAAGTGCTGGGATTACAAGCGTGAGCCACCGTGCCTGGCCTGTATTCTTTAGTAATAGCTCTACATGGGATTAATTTAACCTTAACCATTCAGGTGGTACCTATTTGTGCTGAGAATATGAAAAAATTATAATGGAACATAAAGGAAAAAAACTGAGTGGACTTGTTCATTATATTTTAAAATGTATTTGCAAAACGATAGGAATATGCTAATGGACAATAATTTAAATAGAATTTTTAGTGCCTTAATGGAAGTATTATACCACTTGACAAATAAAAATTGATAGGTAAAATTAAGTAAAATGTGTACAAATTCCTAATAAATGCAGAAATATGGATTGCTTGTCATTAGTATTAAATATTTTCATTTTTATAGCAAATTATGTGTATACTGCTAATATAAGTAGGGTGGGACCTTTTGCATTAAAATGATGCCTGCATCAGACATCGTCTACATACACAGTAACTCATACACACATCTTGGAAATACTTTTTTTTTTTTTTCGGAGACAGTCTTGCTCTGTCACCCAGGCTAGAGTGCAGTGCAAGATCTCAGCTCACTGCAACCTCCGCCTCCCGGGTTCAAGCAATTCTCCTGCCTCAGCCTCCCGAGTAGCTGGGATTACAGGCGCTTGCCACCACGCCTGGCTAACTTTCGTATTTTTAGTAGAGACGGAGTTTGACCATGTTGGCTAGGCTGGTCTCAAACTCCTGACCTCAAGTGATCCGCCTGCCTCAGCCTCCCAAAATGCTGGGATTATAGGCATGAGCCACCACGCCCAGCCGGAAATAATTTTTTTTAGCTGAAGTAAGTAATTCTGTGCAGCAGTTAATATGAACCTAAAATATTTGACTAGACATTTACAGTCAATACAAACAAGGTAATCACTGAGAAATTAAAACTAAAACTTTTATTGAATAACCAAACAAATTGCAATTAACATATCTTGTGTTTTTAAAAACATAACTCCCAGTACATTTAAATTTCTCTGTTTCTTTTGCTAGGGTAGACAGACCTACCCTAACAGTTTTATAAGGCAACAGTGAATATATAAATGTATTCAAAACATATTCAGAAGGTTAGCATTACATCTATGCATAAAGTATATCCTCTCCTATGGTCTGATTTGAGGAAAGCAGAAAAGTTCAGCTGCCCAAAGATACATCTGCCATTTGTCTGCTAAGGACTCTCTGAGGACGGCTTAGGAAGGAGACACAAGTGGAAAACAGAGGTATTCATTATCATAGATTATATATTATCAATTTGGCAGTTAGTTGTTAGATTAGCTTACCTACCAGGTTGGAATGTCCAAGGGGGACAGGACACTAAGTCAAAATATTCTAATTGTGGGGAAGGCCCAATAGGAAAGGCTGAGTACATAGGGCTCTTCCAGGGAAAGCAGACCTACCGGGAACAACTTAATGGGACATCTTGGGTAACTGGATGATAGCTTAGAGGACATCAAATTGAAAGAATGTTGATACCATGTATGTATTACCTCCATTCTAATAGTTATATCTTTGTCCTAATATACATCTGTTTAAACAAATACATATTTAGCCATTAGAATACAGATATATGCTTTTCTATTTCCACAGAATGCAACACATTGTTCTGATGATTAAGAAGTCATTGTATTTTTACCTGTTGAGTATCTCTGATGTCTTTCTGATTGGCCATGAGATCTCCCTGATTGATCATGAGATCTCTCTCAGTGGCCATGAGATCTCTCTGAGTGACTATGAGATCTCTCTGAGTGGCTATGAGATCTCTCTGAGTGGCTATGAGATCTTTCTGAGTGGCTATGAGATCTCTCTGAGTGGCTATGAGATCACTCTGAGTGACCGCAAGATCTCCCTGGCTATGAGATCTCTCTGAGTGACCATGAGATCTCTCTGAGTGACCATGAGATCTCTTGGATTGGCCATGAGATCTCTCAGATTGACCATGAGATCTCTTGGATCGGCCATGAGATCTCTCAGATTGGGCATGATGTCTCTTTAGTTGCCCTTGAGATCTGTCTGACTGACAAAGAGATCTCTCTAAGTGGTTTCGGGATCGCTCAGAATGATGATTTTCTTTTGGTTGGCCCTGAGATTCTTCTGATTTGTCCGGATTTCCTTCTGATTGATGCTGGTTCCCCTCTGATTGGCCGTGATTCTTCTCTGCTTGGGCCTCATAATTGTCACTGCACTTCTCCTGAAAAGGATCCCAATTATGCAAAACAAATGAAACGTATCCTTCATGATTTAAGTCATAATGATATATTCTCAAGACCATTTTTATGGGCAACTATTTCTTTTAGAATTCCACTGTGCTTACTTTTATTTATCAACCAGTTTTTAGAACTAAATTACAGAATAGCTCCATTGTATCATGTCATTGGCACAAAAATGCTATGCAACTAAAACTTCAATAAAATAAAAATATGGAAAATTAGTTGTTTTATGAGTTTGTACTCTAAGGTCATGTTCTACCTACCAATTTCTTGATCTATGTTTTACTAAAGAAACAACAGATTCTGTGACTTTGATAGAATATTTTGTAGTGTAAGTCCTTAGGATCAAAAGGAAAGTGTTCAAAATCATATTGTTTACTCTTCGCCTACTCAATGATCATTAAAAAGAAACTATCTTTTCATTATAAATTAATACTTAATTCTAGAGAGAAAGACGAAGTAAGGAAGGGGAAAGGAAGCTGTAAAAAAAGCAGAAGGTTGGCTTAATACTATTCAAATAAATTAGCCTGGTAACAACACAGCCTTTCTACCTTTTCAGTTTTTAAGCCAAAAAGACAGTGGAGTGAATCAGCCAAATGGAAATAATGAAATCTTTGACAAATCTCTATGATGCTACATAAATGTAAGTGGATAAAGTCATATAGACCATGCTGAGAAATCAAGCTTTCTACTAGTATATGCTGCCTGACAAACACAACATCCCCTAAATTTGGCATTATGACTTTCTAGTTTAACACTACCAGAAGCTGGAAGCAACTGCTAAACAGCAGGGGAGGTACCAGCACAAAAGATATTATGCACAGAAAACTTTTTAAAATAAAAAATGTAAAAAATTAGTTGTTTTGCTAAAACATAAAGCTATAGCCACTCTCCAGCTTTTGTACTGAAAAACCTAAATAAGGAGATCGGGTGAAATGCACATGTACCTTTTCTCTTTTCTAAGTGATTGGTGTTGGGAGCACAGTGGGTCAGTAGGAAAGATAGGACTGAGTTCCATCTTCTAAAGACCCGTATGTATCCAAGTACCTTTCCAAAGGAGCTTGCAGTCCCTTTTATGAATGTTTATATAAGAAATGTTTTCATCAACTTGTGTACTATGTATTTCCTACCTTTGGAAAACAAAATGCACATTAGTTTTCTTTCCTTACAAACAAGAGAAGCCTTCTATCAAAAGGTTGTGTTGAATAAATACATGGGGTGAACAAATACAACTGTGTTCCACTGATAATAAGACTAAATCTTGTTAAGTACAAAACTAGCTTAATAGAATTGTAAAGTATTATTGAAAACTGTAATTATTCAATTTATTGGTGAAATAATTATGCTTAAATTTTAATACATTTCTTTATTGCAGGGTATTTTTTTTTCTAGTGAGTTCGGCTATGATAGTCTCAAAAGTTTCAAAAGTATGAATAATAGAAGGGTACTTTCCCAGCCTGGGCAACATAGTGAGACTTCATCTCTACAGAAAAGAAAAAAAAAATTTGCAGGGCATGGTGGCACGTGCCTATAGTCCCAGCTACTTGGGAGGCTGAAGTGGGAGGATTGCTTGAGCCTGGGAGGTCGAAGAGGCAGTGAGCCATGATCATACCACCACATTCCAGCCTGGGCAACGGAATGAGACCCTGTCTCAAAAAATAAATAAAAGGACAAGGATGCTTTCAATTTGAAAATACTGTTTAATATTTATTCTCAGTTTATTTATGCATCTTGGACTGTATCAGAAGGAAGCTCATGTTCTTCTTCCCAAACTTTATAAAAAAACTTCCCATCCTATAAGGCACAGATCATATGCCATCTCTTCCATCAAAGTTTCTCAAGAATCCCAATCAGAATGAATCTCTACATCCCCACAATATATAACTTATGCCCTATTATGCACATACTGCATACTGCCTGGCATTACATTTCTTTCTTAGCTTTCTTTTCCACCACCATACAGACTATTTGAAGCAGGCTGTTCTGGTATCATAGTGCCTGCACAGAGTAGGCACTGAATCCTAATTTGAACAACTTAAAGTAATCCTTTAAATATTTGAAAATGCGACATGTTTTTCTCCAAAAAAAATAAATGAACAAGCAAATAAATAAACATTCGCATTTGCATGATTTGGCAAAAATGATTTAAGCTCCCAGAACTGCCATTTTTGATAAATGACCACTTAACACCTTAAGAAGAACCAGTTTATAAGCTAGGATGAAACATTAACACCAGTGTTAGCTAATGATTCTGGATCTGAGCACCTCTCAAATTCCTGTCTACTGACTGGCTCACCTATACGTGTTTAGAGGAAATGGATTTGTACAGGGATAGTCTGTGCCACCTGTTGCTTCCAGAGTATATTTCATATCTGATATCATCTGACTTCTGGCTTTTACAGTTCATTCGCAAAGATACTAAAACTCTTTTTATATTTTAACTTAAGCTCAAACCCTCTGTATGAGGACAAATAAAAATTATTATATAAGATTAATGACAATAACTAATAATCTATTTTGGCGTTTTATAAATTCAAAAGTTTTAGTAATGACTGAAAATAGCAAAAATCAAATGTTTATTAAAATAGTTACAGGGGAAAAATCAACTAATAAACATTGATTTTAAAATATGTTCAAGGGCACCATGGAGGAATACCAAGAAACAATCCCTGCTTTCAATAGAATTTAAAGCAGGGATTGTTTTAATCATTAATATTATAGGAAATATTAATTAATATTAGGAAATATATTATTAGGAAATATATTAAATGTAGGATTTTTAATATTGGTTAATTCTTGGTACTTATCTACCTGCTCAATTAAAGGCTTCCCATTTGAAGGGTGTTGTCCAGACTTGAATCCAGAAGGTTCTTGGGATGGTTTTTTATCATGATTTCCTTCCTCAGAGTTGCTTCTGCATCTTGAGTAGCCTTTGAAAAATAAATATTTTCTGTATTTTCAAGTAGTAAATTCAACGTATCTTTCAGAAGTATTATCTCTGATCTCATTTTTTTTAAGGCTATGCACTGGGTTTTGCAAAACTTTTGATATTTCATTACTCTGGTATCATCTGGGAGTCTCACTGAATTCTGGAACAGTCTTTGCCATACTATTTCAATTTGCATACCTTAATAGGGTAGTCTTCTCAGTATATAATACCTCAATTTTGGTTTCATATGTCACCAAAGTTGGGACATACTATCTGAAATTAAATGAAAGAATACTCCAGTAGAAAAAGGAGAGATGGAGAGAAACTGTCTGCTTTGTATTAATCATGTGAATATTTGTCTCAATTGTCTGCTTTGTTTGGGTATAAAGACAGTTTAAAAACCCATCAAAGAATATGTCCAAAAGGCTCACAAAGATCAATTTTATGATGACTGGTTAAGCACATAAGAATGGGCCATGTTACCCTTTTTGGCTGCTCTGCCCCTGTAATAACTACCATCGCTTCTCTTCTCGGAACATGCTGAGCCACGGAAGATTCACACAAGAACTTAAATGAAGCTGCATAGGCAACTGTCGGGGCTTATAGTAATCACAGTGTCAAAATGGTTCCAATCTGTTGACTAGATCATGAAGACCTTTAATTATTGAAAAGACTTCTGTATCGTGGCAATCTGTAGCACATTCATATTAAAAAATGCATACTGCACTTACCAATGAGGTTAAGTATATAGAGGACATTTGTCATGTTCTACCCTTCTCTTTTTGTCTTACAACATTTGTATTTTCAAAATATGGATGCCATAGTGTTCAGATTATTGACTATGCTCTTAACCCTCCTGTATTGCCTCCTAAAAGTGGAACTGGACCAACCAACCCAGGCTTGTAAACAAGTACAAAATATCTCTCAGCTCATATGGTTACTTTTCTTATCCCACTCTCCATTAGGGAAGTAATTCTTATAAATTAAAATAAATTTTTATTCATATGACATGGCATAAATTCTTACCAACCCTGTATGAGCCCATGCCCAGAAAAAATAAAATAAGCAACATAATGCAACTTTAGAACAATATTGTGAATTCCTGATTTTACTTATCTAGTTATTCACAAATATTTCAGACTCTTTTTACCATGTGTGACTGTTTTCAGCATACTTTACCTCTCTGATGGCGATGTCTATGAGCATTTGATTGCTGTCTTGAAGACGATTCCTTTTTACTATGGTTCTGTCTTTTATTCTTTTCTTCTTTTTCAGCATTTGTCCCTCCTAACTCTTTATAGATTATAATGTCATCTGTATTAGAAAATACACAAAAAATGAATAAAATGGCAAAAGCCAAATAAAAATGTCTCTAGTGAATAATCTATATCCTATCTCATCATATTTCAGAATACCTAAAAACTGGTTAGCCCTAAAAATGATAATACAATAATAATAATAAATTTGTTAAACTCTGTAACAAAGGTCAAACAGTACCGACATCTTAGGTTTGTTGGAACAAGAAAGAACAATTCCTGTTAGATATATGGTTACTTTATTCAGGCAAAAGCAAAATACTTTCACACTGCGATAGCTCAGGGGAGATATCATCTAAATAAATGATTTTACTAAATGTTATTTCAGTGTCACAGAAATATAGAGCAATAGAGTCATTAAGTTGCTGACTAAATAAATGTAAATCAGCAATTAAATGTAAAGTGATAGACCATTAAATGTCTATCTGATTAAATGTAAGTGATAGACAATTAGTTACATGTATATTATCAAAAACCAACAAAGAAAAAGGAAGTGCCAAAAGTAAGAAAGTGGTGATGGAAGTTCATAGAAGACACCACAGAAGTGAGGAACCTAGATTATTGTAGTAGCAGGAAGCAATCAGACCTGACTCTGTAGTCAGGCACGTACTTACATACTCAGGCAGAAAGCACTTACATGGCATAATTTAAAGAATGACAGACAGGTACAACTTGCTCTAAAATATCTCTCCTAACATCTAGAATGGAAGAGTCTACAGGTGGGATGCTCTATCAGTGGATAAAACTGTACTCATGTTAAGACATCTTTAGAAATAAGCACAAGCCCCCCACACCTTCTGGAAGCTACACTCAGGAAGAAGAGAAAAAGAAAAAAAGAAGGACAAGCTAGGTATTTGGAAAAAACTGGAGATTCTAAAAGAAGAGCTGAAAAGGGTACAAAAGAGGCAGTTGGGTGACACAGATTAACCACGCCTTTATTATTTTGCTTAGTACTAGTCCTGCCTCAGGTCCCTAAATATCTGATTCTGGGATAGGGAGCAAGATGGCAGAATACAAGCCTCCACCGATCGTCCCCCCACCAAGGACGCGAATTTAACAACTATCTACACAGAAAAAACACCTTCATAAAAACCAAAAATCACGTGAGCACTCATAGTAACTGGTTTTAACTTCTTATCACTGAAAGAGGCACTGAAGAGACAGAAAAAAACAGTCCTGAATCGCCAATGCCACCCCTCCCCCACCCCCGGCAGCAATGACATGGTGGTGCCAAGAGCATCTCTGGGCACTGGGGAAGGAAGAACACAGCAATCATGAGGCATTGAATTTAGTGCTGTCCTGTTGGAGCAGAAAGGAAAACTGGACCAAACTCACCTGACATCTGCCCATGGAGGGAAGATTTAAACCAGCCCCAGTCAGAGAGGAATCACCCATCCCGGCAGCCCGAGCATGAGTTCCCACAAACCTCTCCATCAAGAGCTACAGTGCTCTGGATCTCCAAGTAAACCTGAAAGGTAATCTAGGCCAAGCTTTTCTAACTCGCGGCCTGCAGGCCGTACACGGCCCAGGACGGTTTTGAATGCAGCCCAACACAAATTCGTAAACTTTCTTAAAACATTATGAGATTTTTTCTGCAATTTTTTTTTTTTAGCTCATCAGCTATTGTTAATGTTAGTGTATTTTATGTGTGGCTCAAGACAATGATTCTTTCAGTGTGGTCCAGGGAAGCCAAAAGATTGGAAACACCTGGTCTAGGCCATAAGGACTGCAACTCTTAGGCAAGCCTTAGTGCTGAACTGGGCCAACAGAGTGTGGACTCGGGGGGGCCACACGACATACTGAGACACCAGGTGGGGCAGCCAAGGGAGTGGTGGCATCGCCCCTCCCCTAACCCCAGGCTGAACAGCTCACAGCTCCAAGAGAGACCCCTTCCTTCCACTTGAGAGGAGAGGGAAGAGTGGGGAGGACTTTGTCTTACATCTTGGATACCAGCTCAGCCACAGCAGGATAGGGCATTGGTTAGAGTTATGAGGTTCCTGTTTCAGGCTCTAGCTCCTGGACCACATTTCTAGACACACCGTAGGCCAGAAGGGAACCGACTGCCTTGAAGGAAAGGACTCAGCTCTGGCAGAATTCATCAACTGTTAACTGAAAAGCTCTTAGGCCCTGAATAACTAGCAGCAATACCCTGGTACTATGTTGAGAGCCTTGGGTGAGACTCCGAGACTTGCTGGCTTCAGGTACCAGCACAGCCACAGAAGGGTAGAACACCAAGTGGGCTCTTGGAATCCCTGATTCCAGGACTTGACTCTTGGATAACACTTCTGGAACTGCCCTAGGCCAGAGGGGAGCTCACTGCTCTGAAGGGTGAGTCTCAGACCAGGCAGCATTCATCCCAAGCTGACTTAAGAGCCCCTGAGCCTTAAGGGAACATCTATGATAGTCCAGCAGTACTCTTCCTGGCCTAGGGTGACTGGCTATGGGGTGAGGCTCCTCTGCCTTTGGAAAGGGAAGGGAAGAGTGGGAAGGACTGTAGCTTGTGGTATGAGTGCCAGCTCAGCCATAATACAATAGAACACCAGGTAGACTTTTAAGGTTTTTGACTCTAGGTCCTGAGTCCCAGATGTCACTTCTGGACCCACCTCGGGCTTGGGGGACCTTGCCACCCTGAAGGAAAGGACACAGGCCTGGCTGGTTTTGCCACTGGCTGATTGTAGAGATTCAGGGCCTTGAGCAAGCTAGGCAGTAGTCGGGAGTATTTGCAGCAGACCTTGAGTGAAACCCAGAGCTGTGCTGGCTTCGGGTCTGACCCAGTGCAGTCATAGTGGTGGTGGCCCCAGCGTTGCTTGTGTCACTCCACCCCAGCTCTGGGTGGCTCAGAACAGAGACACTCTGTTTGTTTAGGAGAAAATAAGGGAAAAGAACAAGAGTCTCCGCCTGGTGATCCAGAGAATTCTCCCAGATCCTGTCCAAAACCATCAAGGCGGTACCTCCATGAGTTTGCAAGAACCACAGTGTTACTGGGCTTGCGATGTCCCCTAAAGTAGAAACTGCTTAGATCACAACACTGCAGTCCTTTCAAATATCTGGAAAGCCTTCCCAAAAAGGATGAGTACAAAGAAGCCCAGACAATGAAGACTACAATAAATACCTAACCCTTCAATGCCCAGACACTGAAGAACATCTACTAGTATCAACAGCATCCAGGAAAACATGACCTCACCAAATGAACTAAATAAGGCACTAAGGACGAGTCCTGGAAAAACAGAGATATGTGACCTTTCAGACAGAGAATTCCAAATAGCTGTGTTGAGGAAACTCAAATAAATTCAAGCAAACACAGAAGGAATTCAGAATTCTATCAGATAAATGTAACAAAGAGATAGAAATGATTTAAAAGTGTCAAGCAGAAATTCTGGAACTGGAAAAATGCCATTGACATGCTGAAGAATGCATCAGAGCCCTTTAACAGCAGAATGAAACTAGCAAAAGAAAGAATTAGTAAGCTTGAAGAAAAGCTATTTGAAAATGTACAATCAGAGGAGACAAAAGAAAAAAAAAACAATGAAACACACCTACAGGATCTAGAAAACAGCCTCAAAAGGGCAAATCTGAGAGTTATTGGCTTTAAAGAGGATGTAGAGAAAGAGATAGGGGTAGAAAGTTTATTCAAAGGGGCTGGGAGTGGTGGCTCACGCCTGTATTCCCAGCACTTTGGGAGGCCGAGGCAGGTGGATCACTTGACGTCAGGAGTTTGAGACCAGCCTGGCCAACATGGTTAAACCCCACCTCTACTAAAAATACAAAAATTAGCTGGGTGTGGCGGTGTGCACCTGTAATCCCAGCTACTTGGGAGGCTGAGGCAGGAGAATCGTTTGAACCTGGGAGGCTGAAGTTGCAGTGAGCCAAGAGCGCCACTGCACTCCAGCCCTGGTGACAGAGCAAGTTTATTCAAAGAGATAATAAAAGAGAAGTTCCTGAGGCGAGCGGATCACAAGGTCAAGAGTTCAA
The DNA here is from genome assembly GCF_009828535.3 of Hylobates moloch. Classification (NCBI taxonomy): domain Eukaryota; kingdom Metazoa; phylum Chordata; class Mammalia; order Primates; family Hylobatidae; genus Hylobates; species Hylobates moloch. Next base: position 97,052,031 of record NW_026652282.1, on the reverse strand, counting down.
GACCAGCCCGGCCAACATGGTGAAACCCCATCTCTACTAAAAATACAAAAATTAGCTGAGCATGGTGGC
>NW_026652282.1:97014119-97042166 GCF_009828535.3 Hylobates moloch | reverse complement strand
CTTGATTAATTTGATCTTGCATAACTTTCACTTCTCTTAGTTGAACTTCTCTGCCTTCATTCAAATAGGTTCTCTCAAATTCGAAGAGTGAGCACAAATCTAGCATCTACGGACAGACTTGCAAAACCACGGAGAAACCAAAGTGAGCCTTTTAAAACATCAGTCTTGGCGTGGTGCTCATGCCTGTAATCTCAGCACTTTGAGAGGTTGAGGCGGGAGGATCCCTTGAGCCCTGGAGTTCGAGGTCAGCCAACAAAGTGACAACAATGTGAGACCCCGTCTCTACAAAAAATTAAAAAAATTAGCCGGGTGTAGTGGTGCGTACCTGTGGTCCCATCTACTCGGGAGGCTGAGATGGGGGGCTCGCTTGAGCCAGGGAGGCAGAGGCTGCAGTGACCCATTATCTCTCCACTGCAACTCCAATCTGAGAGACAGAGCAAGATCCTGTCTCAAACAAAACAAAACAGCAGGGACAGTGTGGAATTCTGGCAACAGCAGTGGCAACAGCAAAAGCCAGTTTCTTGAGGCAGCAATGGCAGTGTTGCAAATCACAGTATCTGGTGTCTGGCGGTGGTGGCCTCTTCAGATTCGTTTTGATGTGTGATTTTAGCTAATACTATAAATTTCTCACCTTTCTTGGTTCCTGCACTTTTTCCTGAGCTTGGTTCTTTAGACATCATGGCTATTCCTTGAGCTACGTAACATAACAGGCTTTCAATAAATTTCTTCTATGCTTAAAGCAGCTAGGATTTGTCACATTCAACTAAGAACTCTGTTTCTACTGGCATCAAGAGAAATATAAAGGAGATAATTCATTGCTTTTTGCTTCAGTTTTGGGCACCAGTTGTTACCAGACAAACTACAGTGAAACCAAAGAAAATCGACCAGGTTTGTGAGGAGATTTAAATCATGTCATCTGAAGCATGGTTGAAGAAATTTTGCCCGTAGAACAGAAATCTCAGGGGACCATAATAACTGTCTTCAAATAATTTTATGGAAGAGGGAGTGAATTTATTATTCTGTCTGGCAGGAGAGGGCAGCATTACCCCAAGTTGACCCAAATTACAGGAAAACAGATTTCTGCACGATATAGAGACAAACTTTCTAATAATGAAAACTAAAACAATGGGACAAAACTACAACGGGAGAAGCTGCATTGAATTGACATATTTGACACTGTGAATATTAAAGCAGAAGCTAGATTACTGCCTACTTCAATGAGTTTGGTTCAGTGGTTACTGAGCTTCCTTTTAATCTGATATTGCAGAAAAAACAGACACACAGAGACTTCTCTTGCTAGTTATTTAAATCACATGACTTAAGACCATTCTCAGTTTCTCAGGTTTTTAAAATACGAATGAACATAGTAATCAAGGAACACATAGTTAATCATTGCACTAGAGAGGCAATAGCAACATAAAAGATTTTAAGTACCTAGGATGGAAATTAAGCACTATGATATTTCAGTAAAAAACTGAACCTGCTAATTTTTTTATTTTTTTTGTAGAGATAGGGATCTCCCTGTGTTGCCCAGGCTGGTCTCGAAATCCTGGGCTCAAGTGTCCTGCCTTCCTCGGCCTCCCAAAGTGCCGGGATTTACAGGCATGAGCTGCCGTGTCTGGCCTTAGCTATCAATTCTTAGGTAGATTTCCTTTGCAAAACCAGGCCCACAGGTGTGTGCCACCACATTTTGCTAATTTTTTAATTATCTGTAGAGACGGGTTTTCACCATGTTGTCCAGGCTGCTCTCAAACTCTTGACCTCAAACAATCCAATCGCGTAAGCGTCCCGAAGTGTTGGGATTACAGGCATGGGCCACCACACCTGGCCAAGGTTGAGTTCTTTAGAGAGAGAGCTCGGTTATATTGTTTTCGGCCAACACTTTTTAGGAATAAAATAATTTCTATTGCTAGGTTGTGTGCTTTTTAAGATAAGCTTAATTTATTCTCCGGTGGGTAATCAGTTGATCCCTAAATAGATATATGTTCCAACGATATTTAGGGCAAACCTCTATTTCTTCCTTTTCCAAAAAAAAAAACCCAATTTTTAAATTATACTTTTAAACGATCAGTTTCACTCATATTTTTGTAGGCAGTCTGGAAAACATAAAAAAGTAAATAAATAGGCTGGGCACGGTGGCTCATGCCTGTAATCCCAGTATTTTGGGAGGCCGAGGCGGGCAGATCACCTGAGGTCAGGAGTTCGAGGCCAGCCTGGCCAACATGGTGAAACACCGTCTCTACTAAAAATACAAAAATTAGCAGGGTGTGGTGGTGCATGCCTGTAATCTCAGCTACCTGGGGGGGCTGAGGCAGGAGAATCGCTTGAACCCGGGAGGCAGAGGTTGCAGTGAGCCAAGATTGCACCACTGCACTCCAGCCTAGGTGACAGAGTGAGACTTCAGTTCAAAAAAAAAAAAGTAAATAAATAAAATCAAATATTCAAAGATCATTTTAAACATTTCATTTATTTCCTTCTAGCCACACTTTCTATGTTAAACAATTTGAATCTAGCATTTAATAGTACAGTAGGAAATTATAGTTAACAATAATTTATTGTATATGTCAAAATAACTGGAAGAGAAGATTTGTAATGTTCCCAACACAAAGATAAGATAAATGTTTGAGGTGATGGGCATCCCAGTTACCTTGATTTTATCATTATACATTGTATATAGGTATCGAAATATCACATGTAACTCCAAAATATTTACAACTATTATATATCAATAAAAAATAAAGGTTAAAAACCCATACATAGTTAAAAAAAAAGGATATATATATGTATATATATTAAATTTTGTTTCTTGCTTTTCTGCCTCAGATTTTTAAGCTTCTGGTTATATAACTAAAAAAAAAAAATCTTTAATGCATGGCTTTAAATACCTACCTAATGTTGTTGTTACTTAAATATAAAGAATACATTCCTAATTTCATGATTATCACTACAGCCCTAGCAGTTGACATTGATTTGGGGGTAATTTTATCCAGATTTTAAAAAGCAATTTTATGAAAGGTTATTGTTTACAGATAACGAATACTATAGCCAACCTCAATGCCACAACAAAATGTGATAGGCTTAATTCACAGCCAAATAACTCCGGTTTTAACATGAACCCTTTATTGTTAAGTAAAATTTCAAAATACAATACTGTACAATGTGAATTTTTGGATCCTTTGCAAAATGGCTAATTTAAAGTGATGCTCATGAAGGGTGTGAAATAATGAAAATGCTTACATTCTAATTTTAAGTGAAGAGCTGAATACAAAATAGTCTAGTCTACTTACAATTATATTTGAACCTTTATAGAAAAAACAGATTTACAAATACATCAAATGTTAACAAATGTTTTGGGTTCATGGACTGAAGCGTTATTACTTTTGTTTCTATTTTCTGGTATTTTCAGATTTTTTTATTTTAATTGCTTATATAATAGGAACAAATAAAATAAAATTTATTAAAGAAGTAAATAAATCTGTCATGATTATATCAGATATTTAAATTGGGGAGGTAGTATGATATGCTAGAATGAATAAGGGACTTAAGAGAACTGAGTTTAATTCCAAGCTCTGCTCACTTATAATTTGCCGGGCCTAGGGCACCTCTGAGTCTTAATTTCTTCATCTGTAAAACAGGATTATTATCTATCCTGAAGGGTTATTAGGATTAAAGTTAATGCATATAAAGCACCTAGCACATAGTAGATCCTCAGTAAATATTAATGGTCACTTTTATTATTATTATTATTACTAGCAGCATCTTCATCATACTCTTCCTGAGTAATCTTATTTTCATAATGTCAATGGCTATTATAAATATTTGTGTACAAGAAGTCCTTTGGGGGAATATACACATTAATTTCTCTCCTCGGTGGATGGATAGATAGATTGATGAACTGATAGATGGCAGGGTCATCATTTATATGTACCTTTAGCATCAGTAGATACTATTAGTTTTCCAAAATGGTTATACCAACTTACACTCTCACATCCAATGTATGAAATTGCAAATTTCTCCACATTTTCTCCAACATTTGGTATTGTCAATCTTTTTTTTTCCCCTCTTTTGAGTTTATTCTGGTGGGTATGTAATAATATCATTTCATGAATTAAATTTATATTTCTCTGATAAGTAATGATGTTAAGCATCTTTTCATGCTCTTACTGGACATTTGAATATCCTGTTCTGTGAAGTATTTGCTCAATTCTCTGCACATACTATATTGGGTTTGGGCTTCTTCTTATTGGCTTGTAGGGATTCTTGATATCTTTTGCATGAGTGCTCTACACGTGGCAAATACCTTCTCCCAGGCTGTAGCCTGCCTTTTTACTCTTTTAATGCTATCATTTGATGAACAGAAGTTCTTAATTTTAATGAAGTTCAATTTATCAATTTTGCATTCGTAGCTAGGTCTTTTTCTATCTGATAAGAAATTTTTGCCTATTTGTTAGTTCATGGTAGTATTATCCTATGTTTTGTTCTAAAAGATTTATTGTTTTCCCTTTCACATGTAGAAAAACAATCTGTCTGGAATTGATTGTTTATATGAGCTAAGTAGGAGTGAGAGTTCATTTTTGTCTATGTATATATCCAGTTGAGTCAGCATTTGTTAAAAAAAAAAAAAGACTATGATTTACCCACAGCATTTCTATGATTCTGGTACTTTAGGTCGCTTAGCCATCCTAACACTTCAGGATTATGTTTTAAATGTACAGATCTGATATGGTCATTCCACTTTTTCAAAGTATTTGATAGTTTCCTATTGCATAACAAAAGTAAAAAACGTTTATCCAAACATACAAGAGTCCCCTCACAATGTGATCTCAATTGAGCTTTCTACTTCTGTGATGTACTAGGTTAAATTGGGTCCCTCCAAAATTCATGTCCACTCAGAATCTCAAAATGTGATCTTATTTGAAAATAAGGCCTTTATAACTGTAATTAGTTAGGATGAGGTCATAGTAGATTAGGGTGGGTCCTAAATTCAATTACTACTGTCCTGATCAGAAAGCTATAACAGAGATACAGCCACACAGGAAATAAGGCCATGTGATGATGGAGGAAGGGATTGAAGAGATGCAACTACAAGCCAAGCAAACACCAATAATTGCTGACAACCACAAGAAGCTAGGAAGAGTCAAGGAAGGATTCTTTCCTAGTGCCTTCGCAGGGGTGTGCAAGGGAGAGAATATAGTCATGGGTTCTTAGTTTCTGTTTCTGGTTGAGCCAGTAAAACCCCTTCCTCATCCCTCTTTTCTGCTTATTACTGGAGACAGAAACTAAAAACTGTGTCTTCAGGCTGCTAAAAGCCTAAAAGCCAGTAGGGGAGAGAGATTAAGCTCAACTCTGAATACTGCAAAGGCAAGTGGGAACTGATAGCCAAGCAACAGGGTGTGGGGGGGGCAGTTAACTCTATTTTTAAAATGAAAAAACCAAGAATGAGAAAGTTTAAGTAACTTGTGCAAGATTTTATCCCTTGTAAGTAGCAATACCAGCATAACAACCTAAGACTCTTTGACACCATGACCCATAATATTTTCATTGTCTCTCAGAGCTTCTCCTGCTACTCCCTACCACCCCAACCATGTAAGAGCATGATGTTATCATGATCATGCTTCATCCACATGAAAAGAAATACTGTTTTCTGAGCACATTTGCAAACTATATGCCTTTGTGTATACTGTCTCCTTAGATTAGAATGATCTTAAATGTTCTCTCTCCAACTTAAGCCCCTACTTATTTATTCTTCTGAACCGATCTCAAATGTCACCACCTCTGTAAAGCCTTACCAAATCTCTTCTGACAAAGAGAATTTTTACCTCCTCTCAACTTCTGTTGCACTTTATGCATCCCTCTTATACCATAGCATATATCATGTTGCATATGAATTATTTGCACATCTACCTTAATTGTATGTGTCACAACTTGTATTTCATATTAAATTGTTTGTTTATTTGTCAGTTATGCATCTCCTCCACTAGACTGCAACTACAAAAAGTCAAGGATTATGTTTCTCTTCTTAACCTAGTAGTTTACTGATAATGATAATAACCAGCACCTAGTACTCTGATGACAATGATACTAAGTAGTATTTATTAAGAACATACTTTCTGTAAACAGTCTTATGAAATGGATTTATTTATTTATTTATTTATTGTTGAGGCAGGGTCTCACTCTGTCACCCAGGCTGGAGTGTGGTGGCACGAACACAGCTCACTGCAGCCTTGTCCTCCTGGGCTGAAGCAATCCTCAGCCCCGCGTGTAGCTGGGACCACAGGCATGCACCACCATGCCTGGCTAATATTTTTATTATTATATTTTTTGTAGAGACGGGGTTTCACCCTGTTGCCTAGGCTACTCTCAAACTCCTGGGCTCAAGCAATCCACCCACCTCAGCTTCCCAAAGTACTAGGATTACAGGCACGAGCCAGTGCACTCAGTTGCACATGCTGTTAAGAAGCATCTGGCCTTGGATATTATTTTTACTCCCATTTTACATATGAGGAAATTGAAACATAGAAAGGTTAAGTATCTTCTTTGAGGTCACAAAGCTAGTAAGTAACAATGCCAGGATTTAAACTCAGAATGCACGCATGAGTAAGTGAATGATAAATAAATGAATCTATCCCCTGAACCCCTACTAAGTTGTGAATTCTTCAATGGTGGTGAATTCATCTTTATGAGTCTTATTCATCTTTATGCCACCAATATTTCCAGCATAGTATCTGGCACATAGTTGGCATTCTGATGTTCGATGGACAAAAGGACAAAGAATGTTTGGAACGTGGTTATACATGTGGTCGGTTAGTTTTGTTATATAATCACATGCTTCACCTCTATCTTTGGATAATTGAAATGTGTTATAAGATCACAAAAGAAATGACGTTTTAATCCCAGCACTTTAGGAGGCTGGGTCAGGAGGATGGCTTGAGCCCAGGAATTCAAGGCTCCAGTGGCTGTGATGACATCCCTGTACTCTAGCCTGGGCTACAGAGCAAGATCCCATCTCTAAAAAAAAAAAAGGAAAGAAAGAAATAAAAAGAAAGAAAGAAAAGAAACCATGTTATACAGGGGATTGAACCAGGCAAATTCTCCTTCTCCCTCTTTCCCCACCCACTTTAATTGTTGTAGGTTTCTTGTAGCTATTCTTCATCAAGTTGAGGCAGTTCCTCTCTATCACCAGTTTCTTAAGAGTTTTTGTTATGAATCAGTGTTGGATTTTGTTGTATGCTTTTTCTGCATCTACTCATATGATCATGTGATTTTTCTTTTTAAGCCCGTTGATGTGGTGGATTACCTTAACTGATTTTTGAATCTCCTGATTTAATAGAATGCAATCCAAACATCTTGCTGTCTTGGAAATATTTCATTAGAACTTAGTTACTGAATTTTCTGCAAGAAAAAATATGGATTATGATCTTGTAGAAATATTTCTATATGTTTCAAACATAAGGTTTCTAAAGAGACTTTCTTTTAAAGGCTAATATTTTAAACAAGATTGTTAGTTATACTATTAGATTTTTTAAAACTCTTTTCAAGATGCTGTATTTCCTTTTGTTTTTAAAAAGACGTGCATACACACACATATATGTGTGTGTATATATATAGTTTTATCACCCTGGCTAGAGTGCAGTGGTGTGATCATGATTCACCACAGCATTGACTTCCTGGACTCAAGCAATCCTCTTGCCTCAGTCTCCCAGGTAACTGGGACTACAAGTGTACACTGCCATGACTGGTTAACTTTTTATTTTTTGTAGAGACAGGCTCTCACTATGTTGCCCAGGCTGGTCTCGAGCTCCGGGGCTCAAAGGATCATCCCACCTTGGCCTCCCAAAGGACTGGCGTTACAGGCCTGAGCCACTGCACCTAGCCTGCATTATTTATTTAAGGTGATTTTTAAAAAACATATTCTAAGTGTTAATTTCTGCTGCTTATTAGGTAGCCAAACAAGTTTCCAAATATTTAGCAGTATAAATATACAATCATATAAAGAGAGGATTATATAACTTTTGAAGAGAGTAAACTCTTTGAACTTTTATCAAAGCTCATGTTCATATTTCTCAAAATTGCGTAAGTACTTTCCTAGAGAGTAAATAATCTATTATTTCTCTTATCATGCAATTCTAGATTACAAGCCTGGCTAATGGTAGACAGCAAATAGAATAGATATAAGTAGAGCAAATATTTAATGCTACTGGTTTTCTTTTTCCTGTTCCACTTTCTTACTCCTGGCCTCTCACTGAACACATTAGTGGTGTCGAAATGTAAAATCAGGTGGATAATATATCAAAACATGTCGAATATATGGTTCGATAGAAGACATAAGACCTAGTGTTTGATACATCAGTAGGGTGACTATAGTTTACAATAATATCTTATGCACTTCAAAATAGCTAGAGGAGAATCATTAAAATGTTTCTAGCATAAAGAAAAGACAAATATTTAAGTTGATGGATATCCCAAGTAACACTGATTTGATCTTTACAAATTATATGAATGTATTAAATTATCACATGCACCCTAAAACTATGTCCATCTATTATGCATAAATAAAAAATATTGTTTTAAAAAACAAAAAATACAAAGAAACCAAACATAACTGGAGGCAAATGATTCTGAGCCAAAAAAAAAAAAAAAAAAACAAAACATCATGTTGCACACCATGAATATGTACAATTTTTACTTATCAATGAATAAAATAAATGAAATGTTTTAAAAACACCAAGAGAAATGAAATCATTTATGTAAAATCATTTATGTTGTAAATATATACGAGAAGAAGTTAGAAAGGAGCAGAACTCTCCCTTTGTAACTATGCTAATTTTCTCACACAAATGAATTACATATGGGATATGCTGAAATGTATGAAGGAAATTTTGGGGGAAGTTTTATCCAAATTTTACTTGACATTTCCTTTTTTTGTTGTTGTTGTTGCGCAGGCTGGAGTGCAGTGGCATGACCTCAGCTCACTGCAACCTCCACCTCCTGAGTTCAAGTGATTCTCCTGTCTCCTCCTCCCAAGTAGCTGAGATTACAGGTGTGCGCTACCATGCCTGGCTAATTTTTTTATTTTTTGTTTGTTTGTTTTTGAGACAGAGTCTTGCTTTGTTGCCAGGCTAGAGGGCATGGGCATGATCTCGGCTAATTGCAACCTCCTCCTCCCGGGTTCAAGTGATTCTCCTGCCTCAGCCTACCGAGTAGCTGGGACTACAGGTGCGTACCACCATGCCCAGCCAATTTTTGTATTTTTAGTAGAGACGGGGTTTCACCATGTTGTCCAGGATCTTCTGGATCCCTTGACTTCATGATCTGCCTGCCTCGGCCTCCCAATGTGCTGGGATTACAGGCGTGAGCTACCGCACTTGGCCAATTTTTGTATTTTTAGTAGAGACGGGGTTTTGTCATGTTGGCCAGGCTGGTCTTGAACTCCTGAGCTCAAGTGATCTGCCCACCTTGGCCTCCCAAAGTGCTGAGATTGCAGGTGGGAGCCACCTTGCCGGGTCTCTACTTGACATTTTCAAGTGTTGGTTGCATTTTTAAAGTTGCCTTTGAGAAAGTTGGTGCTGCAATTTGGCTACGGTTTGTTTGTCCTCACCAAAGCTTATGTCAAAATTTGATTACCAGTGTGGCAGTGTTGGGTGGTAGGTCCTAGTGGGAGGTGTTAAGGCAATGGGGTGGATCCCTCATGAGTGGCTTGGATGCTGTTCTTGAGTTCTCACTCTCTCCAGACTGAATTTGTTCTCATGGAATGGATTAGTTCCTGCAGAGTTGGTAGTTATAAAGCTAGGATGCCCCTCAGGTTTCCCTCTTTTCACATGTGCCTGATTCCCCTTTGACCTTCGCCACCATGTTTTCATGCAGCACAAAAGCCCTCACGAGAAGCTGAGCAGATGTCAGAGCCATGCTTCTTGTACAGTCTGCAGAACGAGGAGCCAAATAAATTTCTCTTCTTTATAAATTACCTAGCCTCAGGTATTCTATTACAGCAACAAAAAATAGACTAAGACAGTAAGATATCAGAATAGTGAACTCAAATGCTAAGCATGGCAAGAATATCTTTGAGGCTAATACAAAACAATGGCATTCATTCAGTCATTTCACAACATGGGTTGACTACCTATTTTCTCCTTCGTAATTTACTAGTGTCTTCCAAAAGACTGCCAGGATGGCTAAATAGTAGAAAGGAGAGCTTCCTTGCAACACTGGTTTGCAAGCTGGAAAAAGAACATCCCCAGCATGGACTGAAGGTGCTCACTCTGAAGAGGGGAAGGGCAGGTTGGATTTTATGCCTTGCAGAGCCTCATACATATTCAGGATATCATACATTTTTAGCAGGTTTGGAGGAAAAGCTTTACATATTTATGAGGGGAGCTAAGTACATATGGATTGAGTAAACATACATCCCATGTTCACTTTGGGGCAGGGCTTTCTTTACATGAAAAGGTGAACTCCAGGACACAAAAGTGGTTTGTGTGTAGCCTCTATAAGATGGATGAAACTGGCCTAAGGTTTCTGTTAGCTTATCAGAAAAAAAAATGTATGGTTGGTTGGTCTTCTGTCCAGTCAGAGTTATAGCTGATAGCTCCCATTGTTGGAGAGTTTAGCTGTAGGAATTTAGAAATTTGCCATTTCAACCAGACCCTGAATCTTCAACCCATAACTTTGTTTCCTTAATCTTTGGGTTCATCTTAGTTGACAAAGGGGCGTCTATTTTGTTCTCTCAGATCACACTAGGTTCTGTAGTGCAGAGAAAACTGAGACGCAGTAGGGAGAGCAACAAATACAAAATCATAAAATAACAGAGAATTGTGAAAAAGTCATATAATAGACTAATGATCAATGTGCTGTAGAATCAGAGAGTAGAATAAAAATTCTCTCTTATGGTATAAAGGTGTAGAGAAACAATCACAAGCATATATGCACATAACAACAGAGCCCCAAATACATGAAACAAAAACTGACTAAATTGAACGGAGAAAGAGAAAATTCAACAACAATAGTTGGAGATTTTTAATAATGGGTATAGTGTATACTTCAAGTAGGTGATTTGTATGGTATGTAAATTATATATCAACATGCCTGTTTAATTTCTATTTTTTATTTTTATTTTTTAGAGGTGGGATCATGTTCTGTTGCCCAGGCTGGAGTGCAGTGGCAGGATCATAGCTTACTGCTGCTTTGAACTCCTGGGCTCAAGTTATCCTCCCACCTAAGCCTCTTGAATAGCTGGGACTACAGACACACACCACGACACCTGACTACATTACTGTTTTTTCATTTTTTTAGAGCAGGGTGTCACATGGTGAGAGCAGGAGCAAGAAGGTGGGTAGGTGCCACACGCTTTCAAACAACCAGATCTCATGAGAACTTGTTCACTTTTGGGAAGACAGCATCAAGCTATGAGGGAACCTCCCTCATGACCCAAACACCTCCCACCAGGCTCCACTTCCATCATTGGACATTACATTTCCACATGGAATTTAAAGGCAACAATAACACCCAAACTGTATCATCCGCCATGCTTGGCTAATTTTAAAAATCTTTTCTAGTGATGAGGTCTCGTTATGTTTCCCAGGCTGATCTCGAACTCCTGGATTCAAGTAATCCTCCTGCCTCAGCCTCTCAAAGTGCCAACACTACAGGCGTGAGCCATCCTGCCCGGTGGAGGCTGATTTTTTATTTCATGTCTACTGGCTATTTCCTGTTTCTCCTTTTGCAAAATATATTTTACATGCTACACCTGTTTTTCAGCTGGGATATTTATATTTCCTTGACTTTAGGAGCTCTCTGAATCTTATGGATATTAGCCTTTGGTCTGTCATATGATTGGAAGTCCTCTCATACACATTTGCCTAGAACATGTTGGAAACTACATTATATTTCCTATTCTTTATCTATGTCTTTCAGGATTCCCTTCTCACATAAATATGTATAAAGTGGCAAGAAGATTTTGATGGAAAGTCTGTGATTTTTCTGATGCACATCAGAAACTGTTTGAATTTAAGCTAACCTTCACCTTTATTACATAGACTTTATACAGTATCCAAATTCAAAATCAAAGCTGTCTCCTTACCAGATCACCAGATCTGTCTCAATTTTGGCTAGTTTACCTCCTAAAAGGGCAGCATTACCTTCTTTGTTTCCATGTTTTCAAGGGGTTATTCATACACAAAGTTAAATGTGCAATGCTTTTTTTTCCCCAGCTAGGATAATTGTTTACAGATTGACATAATGCCATATCCTTTGTACAGAAAAAAATAATATTTGAGAGATTATCCCATACTTCATTTAATACCAAGAGAACATTGTAAAAGCATTGATTGATTTAGAAATATAAACCCCTTAATTTTTATTTATTTTAAAAATTGTGGTAAAACATATAACATAAAACTTACCATCTTAATGTACCACCTTAACTATTTTTAAGTGTACAGTTCAGCAGTGTTGTGCATATTCACATTGTTGTACAACAAATCTACACTCTTACAGTAACATATTAAAAAATACAACAAATATTACTTCCCTACAGATCACTACTTAATAATTTTATTTATTCTTAGGGGTTTTATAAAAATATGCCTAATTTCCACATGATCATTTTCCATTACTGAAAATTTGAAACAAAGTTAGAAAAATAAAGATTCTTCTTACAAATAAATATACAAGGCATTAAGATGTTATTGAGGAAAATAAAGTTATAAATATTAATTTACAAATGCAAGTTTATAAAATTGCACCTTTACACAGAGGATAAATGCTTGAGGGAATGGATACCCCGTTCTCTTTGATATGATTATTTAACATTGCATGCCTGTATCAAAACATCTCATGTACCCACAAAAATTAAAAATTAAAAATTAAAAACAAAAGAAAACAAAAACCCAAATGGCATCTTCGTATATTAGTTATAACATTGAGGTTTAACACACTTGAGACTGGTACTATTTCTGAAATGTAATTTTCTTGGTCAATATGCATAATGCCATTTTTTGGCTCACTAAGATAATTTTCATAAATTGACATAATGACATATCCTGTGTGCAGAATAACAAACATAAGGCTTGAGAGGTGATGCTATATTTTATCTTATGTAATACCATTTGTATTGAAAACACCAGATTTTAATATTTAATTGTTAGATAATAACACCCTCTAGTAAGATACTTATGTTATTTTTTCTATTTTTAAAAAGACATAATGCATTAAGTCTTGAAAACAATTTATTATTATTTTCAATAAGATGTGTTACTTTTATTACCTTAAATTGGATGTCAGAAAAAACTACTTATTAAATTTATTCCTTTTGACATTATCCATTTTCATGATGACAAAGGAACATTTAGTTTCAAATCTGGAATTTAAGTCACAAAAGATGCCATAATAACTGAGGCACTGAAAAAATACATCCTATTATAATAACTAAATATCACAACTGAAGAGTATGAAACATCCTAGGTTTGTGTGACTTTGAAAATGCTCTCTTGCTAGGATCCTGGAAAAGCAATTCTGCCTTGAATGGTGCTACCCAATTAACATCACATTTGCTTTCTGAGTATTTTTAAAGGTGTTTTGTACTTTTACATCTGTAGGTAAAAGATTTTAAATTAATCTTCCTCTAAATTGTGACATTCTGAATATTATTAACTGCATTACAAAATAGTACAATTGTACACTACAAAATGAAGGGAAATTTCAGAAATTATATCTCTTAGTTTGTGTACATTTGGATAATTCAAGCCTACATGTTTTTTCCCCTGGCCTAAATTGGCTTTGGTTTTCTAACTCCTATTCTTCCAGTGCCCTCTTTTGTTCTGTATCAAGTAGGCCCAACTTAAAAATAGGAATAATAATTCTAAAATGGTACAGAATTTTGCAATGGAAAAAGAGCCTTGAGGGTGGTCCAGTCCAACCCTGTCATTTTAGGGACAAAGAAAACTCCTGAGAAGTCTGTTATTTTCCCCATGACACCCAACTAGGAATTGGTGAAACAGGACGAAAAAACTGATTTTCTGAGTCACATTGCATTGTCGATCAAGGAAATTTTAGGAGAGAAAGGTGGTAATGGGATATTTTAATTTTTTAATTGTCAAAACATACCTAGAGCGTCTTAAAATTCAGAAAACTTAGCTAAGAAGTTTGACTTTGGGGTGAAAATTTTGCTACCATTTTGAACTACCTACCTTCAAATAAATGGGAAGTAAAAATAAATGCATCAAAAAACATGAAGTTGGGCAAGTAATGACCTAAGCTTGCTCCTTTTTTATTCCTTGTATTTTTTCAATCACATTAAAATATGCATTTCTGTATTTGTTAAATCAATTCATGAATCATCACAGAGTCATGGTAAGGTTTTTCAGGAGAAACACGCTTCACATATTCTCCTCTGTCTACAGCTATTGTCTTTGCTTTTTTTCTCTTTCCACTACATTGGATAAGGTGGCTTTACTCCTTCCCTCTACCCCCCAACCTTTTTTTTTCTCATTAAGAATTGCCAGCTTCGTGGGTTCTATTATTTAAGCTCAGATAGAGAGGAGAGATGTAATTGAGGTCCTTCCTAAAGAGTAAAGTCCAGAAAAAAAATGAATTTCCTTCTTTCTCTCCTTTCTCTCTCTCTCTCTCTTTTTTCCTTTTTGGTTCCTTATCTTTCCCATGCAATGAATAGGAACAGTTTGTGGCAGATCCTCCTGTGCTCATACACTCTGATATACAGCTGGTGAATTTTTCAGCCCTCAGCATGTAGCCTGACTTGGACCAACATCCAGAGCTGCAGAGCTGGGGCCGGGCACATAGCTTCTGTTTTAGCTGTATGGAGAAAATTCACAAACCTGAATTTGGAAATTGAGGGAAAAAAAGATTAAAATGCCTGACTGTGAAATATTCAAATTCCTTTCATTCAATTCATTTTCTTTATATATGGGAAATCTTACAGTCCAATTATCCACTTAAATATAACTTCCAATTACTCAATCAGGGTATTTTGCTATCTTCCACTTGGAAAAGAAAGTGAAACATCACAATAAACCTGTTGTCAGAGATTTTTTTTTCTATTTGTTGACACGGCAAGCAATCACAAATTCTTTCACCTTCTATGTTTAGACTACTGAAGATTGATTGCTGTCCAATATGATGATTCTAAAGTATATCACACGTTCAAACATAAAAAAAGTTTAAGTTTTGGTGCACAAATTAATTCAACAAAGAACAATATCCTTTAGAATATTGTTATTTAACAAAAATTGGAAGAAAACTGAATTTAGCTCAGCCTACATTTAATCAGAAAATCTATTTGGTCAAGACATCCTGTTATCTGAACATTTTGTTCAAAATTCAAAATTTAGTATCTATCCCTAAAGTCATGTTACAGACATGGTATTCAATCCTATTGCTATTAAATTCAAATAAATATACATTTAAAAAAAGGGGAAACATATTGTTAAGTTCCACCATATTTTTCCATATTTATTATATCAAATATCCTATGTGTATTGGGTAAAAAGATACATTCGGTAGGAGAGCTACACCCTTTATTAATGTGACTGCTTCCTTTTTTGGGCTGAAGCCTGTCCATTGTACTTCTACATTCGGATATTCAGATAAATTGTCTACTTTCACAAGCGTGGTGAAGCATTACCAGCTGTATATTTAGGCATACTCTGCAAATCTGAGATTTTCTTAGGAATATATGAGCTCTTTGTTAATAACCTTCTGCAAAGGATAGGATGGAACATTCTGTGGTTTCTCCACTAGTATACAAAGTACCATATAATAATAATAACAATTTTTTTTCTTTCCTTAAGTATCCCACTGAAAGTATTCATTCATGCTCAGGTGGTTTTGTTAAGTTTCATTCACCATTTGCTCTGATTTTTTAATACAAAAAGAGTTTGCCATAACTGCAGCTTTATATTAAACTGATGCTTTAAAATAGATGTAGCATCTGCTGCTTTTCATATTTCAGAACACAGAAACAAGTAAAAGTACATGAACTGAAACACCTTTTAAAGATAACAAATAAATGCCTTCTCCTTTAGCTTTTGGATTTAAACTCCCTTGGATCTATTCTTTGGTTTTGATAGGAACCAATACTTGTTTTTTAGATGTTGTTACTGCTTTAGTTTTGTGACTAATAATTCTGCTATAGCATGTACAATGCCATCTACGCACATACTTTAAATTATGCTATCTATACTAGCTAATAAACAAGTATATTGTTACTTGAACACCACAAACTGGTTACTAACCCCACTCACCTGGAAAGGTTTCCTATAGGCTTCCCCTTTTCCTCTAAAAACTGGTGGATTGTTTATAGCTACTTTCGTTAACTTTGGGTAGGAGAATGAGGAGTATATTTAACTCTATGTGAGTCTGACTCCTCTTTGTGAACCATATGGTCAATTTGAAATATACATTACTTAAATGTTCATTTAAACATTTTGTGTTCAAATGAAAAATATCTATCCTTTATACACAGACACAGTCACTATGTGTAGACCAAGTTTTTCAGTGAAAAATGAAAATAAAATTCAGTGGTAGAACTGCTCTCCATGAATATGAATTTGGCTCTCAGCCCTTACCACTGCTCTGCAATGCAAAAGCAATGGAGAGCAGGCTCTCTGAGTGTGTACACTTAGGAATGAGAAGGAAATCGCTGGCAGAATATTTTTTAGAATAATGTCTAGTGGTAGAGGTTTGAAAGAAGAATCTAGAGAATGTTATCTCCATATTAACACATAGTGAATTATTTAGCATATTAACATATATAGCATATGTAGAAGGAATGCTCTCAGCTGGAAGCATCATCTCATGTGCTGCACTCATTCATTCAACAAATACTTGTTGAGCCAGATAGTGTTCTAGGTTGTGTGGATACAACGGTGACCAAGGAACACAAAAATCCCTGCCCTTATGGAGCTTACATTCCAGTGATGGGAGGTGGACTATAAACTCGTAAGTAACATAAATATGATATTAGATAATGATAAGTGCTGTGGAGAAAAAAAACAATAAAGGAGGATAAGAAGGTGTGTGTGTGGGAAAGTTGTAATATTAAATAGCAGGGTCAGGAAAGACCTTGATGCTATGTGTCATTTGCGCAAAGGCCTGAAGGAGATGAGGGCGTCAGCTAAGGAGAAATCTGGTGGAAGAGTTTCACGGGGAAAAGGAATAGCTACATGCAAAGACCCTGGGGTTGGGTGAGTGGCTGGTGTGTTAGGGGGACAGGTTAAAGTAGCGTGAGTAGAGTGAGAGAGACGAGAAAGTAGAGGGACATGAGCTCAGAGTAGTAAGAGGCGAAGGAGAACATTTCTTACAGCTATGAAGGAGCCATCATACAGTTTTTGGCTTTTTATGTGACCGTGATGAGAAACTATTGTAGGGTTTTGAACAGAGGAATGAAATAATTTGACTTCTGTTGCAAACAAGTCTTTCTGGCTGCTGTATGGAGAACAGACTGTAGGGGGCAAGACTGGAAGCAGGAAATAGATAATCGTGTGCT
This sequence comes from Hylobates moloch, assembly GCF_009828535.3. Lineage (NCBI taxonomy): Eukaryota > Metazoa > Chordata > Mammalia > Primates > Hylobatidae > Hylobates > Hylobates moloch. Next base: position 97,024,669 of record NW_026652282.1, on the reverse strand, counting down.
ATTACAAGAGTCCAGGTGAGAGATGATGGTAGTTTGGAACAGGGTAATGGGAAATGGTTAGATTTGGAATAAATTTTGAAGGAGTACAAATAGATGTAGAATGTGAGAAAAATAGAGATATTAAAATTGTCAAATGTTCTACATATTTTCAAGTTATTTCTCACTTTACGTACAGTATGTATAAGGAACATGTCTGAAAAGTTGTAACTGATTCATATTAGAAACCTATCAGAGTACTTTCTCATTTAAGAGAAACACATACTGAAGCCATAAGAAAAGGACTTTTAAAATAAATAATTTACTCATTCTCTAATTTCTGTTTTTGGTGTCATAGTTTATATATGTTATCGAGTTTTCTAAAAGCAGGATACACCTGATTTTACATAAACCATAAGATCCTTTTGTAGATCAGGAACATTTTCGTTGAATGGAGCTATAGACATCTATTCTCTATGGCAGAGGAGCAGCTCAAGTATATCCATATTTTACATAGGATAGCACAGAAAGAGCCTCACTAGCTGCTTAGGTTGTGTCTTACAGAGTGTTTATATGTGTGGGGGAGGGAGTTACAATGCATACAGTCTTCCCATCAGAGACTTGGGAGGCAATGTTCACAATGAAAAGCATTACTGTCAGATAAAAGTCTCCTTTAGAGATAGTACGAAGAACTGAATTATCTCAATGGGCTGCTGTAATCCAACTATGATAATCAATTTCATCCATTGCCTCTATAGGGATGATGTTGCCAAGAATGGAATCTCCTTTCTTGCATGGTACTGGAGAAATGGACAAATTGTTTTACTCTAAATCCCTTATTTTAATGTATTGCTCTGTCAATCATCAAAACTTTTTTCCCACTTCAATCCTTCCTCATGATAGACTGATTATAGGCCATTACTATGTTTAAAATCAACATTTCCTTTTAAAGGAGGTGGTTCTGACTCAAAGAACCCCTAGTCAAACTGGCAACATGCTCAGAGATCATCTCTTACAAGGGCTATTTTTATGAAAATATTTGCCCAGGTGGTTAATTTTATCCATTTGGTGTTGATTCTTTTAAATTTCCAGTTCAGACCGTAACATTTCTTGACCTCATCTAACAATTCTGGGGATGTATTGTATTTCGAGCCTACAGTTCTGTTGACTGATAAAATTCAAATGGAGACATCTATTCTTTTAAAATGTATATAATGCATTTAAACTACTAAAGGATTAAAACTTTCATATTCTTAATTTTAGCTAAATGGATCCTGAGTTTCTGCCAGCTCTTACCCACACTAAGGTATATTCAAAAGCTGTCCCTCTGGGATTAGTCACATCTCACTGAATTCACTCATTGATTAAAGGCCAAGTAAAGGTCAGTTGCTTTTAAGTGACCAATGAACCCATGAGGTATTTTCATGCATTTAACCAAGTTCTCAAATTATCATACACAACCTGCCAAGGAAGGATTATAAGCAGGAACCATAACACATTTCTTTAGTTTCAACCCACTAAATTAAATCTTGTCTTACTTCAATTTAGTTATCTTCTTACTGCTTAAAGGATAACCAAAAAACGTTAGCAGTTTTGAAGTTAAAAATACAACCATGTTACAGTCTTTTAAAATAAAAAACAAAAAACCAAAATGGCCATTTGAGGACATGAATAGAAATTCCCATTTTTAAAATTTACATTTTTATGATAACATTATATATACTGATACTTTGTGAGACCATTGTAGATTTTAAAATGCTTTCATGTTTTTACTTTTTCTACCCCTTAACCACTAGCTATACTTTGTAATAATAGAAAACTTATATTGCTGTGGATTAAAATAAAATTTGGGCATATATATATATATATATATAATATATCAACAAGGCATCATGATAATAAAGACAGCCACTATTTGTGGACCCTCACTAGTTCCATATGTTCCTCTGACAATATGTTTCTAAAGATGTAGAATGGCTTAAGCTTGCTTTGAAGTTCAGAAACTGAACATTACCTAAGTACTGTGGCTGACCCACCATTATATTTCAATGAGCAAGCCTTTTAATGGCGAGTCTCTAAACCACTCTGTGGGCGTTACCATGGACACTAAGAGGCACTGCATTGCCAAATCAGATGGCTAGAAGAACGTGGTTCTTTTAATATATTTGAGATATCTGCAGACTTCCAGAACCGGTTCTGTTACAGGTAAACAGTATTTAGCCTTAATTTGTCAGAGATTTTCTGGCAGCATTTAAGCTACACATTTTTGTTTCATTCTCTTCTACACTCTGCCTCAGTCTGTATGTCATCTTTGTTAAAGACCTTATAATGCAGACACATAGTTTCCTAGATGTTAGTCTTGACAATAAGGCCTATATTCAAGATTGAACTGGCAGATAAGGAAAAGGGAGATTTGCTTAGTTTTTCTCCTTCTCAGGAAGACATATTAAATCTTGGGGAGAAAGACTTATTTCTGCCTACACCCTTTCATTTGGTAAGTGTGATCCTTCATGCATTCTTCTTGTACCTTGTGGCTGTTGCTATACATACTCTAAAACAATGAATTTAAAATCTATTTATGTTCTTGGGAGGATCTTCTTTGATAGGGATTCATTATGTAATCCAGTTAATAGACTGATGAAACCTATTCTTCTATGAAGAGGTTTGATTTATTAAGCTAATATCATTACGCTATTATTTTTACCATAACATGTATTTTATCTTTTAAAATCTGTTTTAATTAAAGGTTATGGAATGAATTCAGTTCTAAGCAGAGGACAAAAATAGGATTAGTTCTTTACTTATCATATAATAGTCATAATTATATAATTAGATATTCTTATGTATTATCAAATATTTCTCAAATATTTACATAAATTTATATTCATGTATTATAATTTTGCATCTGCAATAGTATTCTAAAGCTGATCTATGACATCGAGCTAACCAATGTACTGTCAAACATTTATGTCTTTTTCTGATTCTAGTTATTTAAAGTATTTTTACCTTTGGCTAAATTAACAATTTTATTAGTATTAGGCCTGCACAAATTTAAGTCCTCTTTCCATGAACTGCTCTATGTCTCTTTTTAGAGACTAAATCATTAAATATACATAATTCAGCAGTGTTATATAACATTATTCATTGTCTTCCCATATTAATTACTTTTATTCAGGCCACTTATTTAGAATTTCACCTGTATTGGCAAGACTATTATTTGTTTTCATCTCTACAGCAAATACCCAACAGATGCATTAGGAAAATAGGCAAACAGCTGGTAAACAGACTTATTCACTGCCTCAGGGATAACAAAGCAATTCACCAAATCCATCTTTCCCTCATTCATTTCACATTATCATAATTCCCAAATCTTCTGCTTTTGCTCTCTAAGGATTTGAGCATATCTAATGTATAACAGAAACTGAACCCAAACTTGTACCCCATCAGTTTTAATATTAGTTAACAGGATTTCTTTCCTTTTACTAAATTTTGTAGTATGCATTCTTGTTTTTTCTAGTTGTTGAATTTTTTAAGAAGTTTGTATAATTGATAAATAAAAATGTATATATTTATGGTATATAACATGATGTTTTGATATATGTATACGCTGTAGAATGGCTAAATCAAGCTCATTAACGTATCTATTACCTCATGTACTTAATATTTTCTGGTGATGAGAGCACTTAAAATGCATCAAAATGTGTTCTGGTTTTTGATTGTTTCACCTTCCTTTACTTTTTAATTACAACTTAAATTTCAAAGACTTTTATTATGAAGGTTGTAAACAATGTATTTCTTTCTTAATATCCTGAATTATACATTTTCAGCATTTAATATCAATACAATTTTAGAATTTTTATTTTTAAACACAGGATCTCACTCTGTCACCCAGGCCAAAGTGCAGTGGTATGGTCATAGTTAGCTGCAGGCTTGAACTTCTGGGCTCAAGGGATCCTCCCACCTCAGCCTCCTGAGTAGCTAGGACTACAGATGTGCAACACTATGCCCAGCTAATGTTTTTAATTTTTATTTTTGTAGAGCTAGGGTCTCATGTTTCCCAGGCTGGTCTAGAGCTCCTGGGTTAAAGCAATCCTCCCACCTCGGCCTCCCAAAGTGCTGGGATAATAGGCATGAGCCACCATGCCTGGTCTAACTTTAGAATTTTTTAAATAACGTTGTATTAATCTTCTGGGTCTGGATGAAACCAGAATCACAGAGTTAGAAATACAAGGAATGTTGAAACCGTTACCAAGCATTGAGGCAAATGGCAATTTCATTATGCAAAGGAGGAGAAAACCCAGAGTCAGTGGTATCCATCCAGGACTGAAAACTACGTTACAGTTGAGAGATAAAGTGGTACATCAGAACCAAGAGCAGCAAGGCATCATAAGAAAAACAGCCACCATTTGTGGACCATCACTAGTTCCAGGCATTACACTCAGGCACTAGATAAGCAGGTAGGATTCCAGAACACTGCTGTTGAAAGTCAGAGCAAGAGATTGTTATGTGCATGAAGGAAATTATCAGAAAAGCAACTAGTGAAATGGGACAAAGAGTTCATTCTAATATATACCATATCATTAGAGTTCAGTGACTCACAGAAAGAGATATAACAATACAAATGAATCAGTAAAAAAAAAAAAATCTGAACATTCTCAGCATTCTCTTCTTCCTTATCTGGTAGCTTAATTAATCGTTTTCAAAGAGATTTGTCTTAGACTCCCCTCTCAGTTAATACATTTTCCCTGGGTGAGCCTATCCACTCCCATAGTTCCAAAAGCTGATGACTCTAAAACCTACATCTCTGGCTCAGATCCCTCTCTTGCTTTACATACCCAGCTTTCTATTGCCTAGGAAGAATCTGGAAGTCTTATAGGCTGCTCAAATTCTCCATGTTCAAAAATCTAACTCATCACAACCATTTTCCCTGCACAAAGCCTCCTACTCCTGGCTCACTCTCTCGATGGTGCCACTATCCAGCCAACTGCTCAAGCCATAAACCTGAGAGTCATTCTTGACTCCTGTCTCCCTTAAGCCCTTATATTCAATCTATTACCAAGTCCCATCAATAATAGCTTCTAAATATTTCTCAAATAATTTACTTCTCACCATTTCCAATACCCTTTCACTCATCTTAGCAATACTGCCTTTCTTCTGGACTACTGAAAAAAGCCTTTTGTATCTGTCTTTGGCCCTCTAGTCTTGCCTCCTCTCCAATACTTTCTCCTCACTGAAGAATGGTTTTTGGTTAATTTACTTCCTTTCTTTCTCTTTTTCTTTTTTTTTGGAGACGGAGTCTTGTTCTCTCGCCCAGGCTGGAGTGCAATGGTGCGATCTCCACTCACTGCAACCTCCGCCTCCTGGGTTCAAGCGATTCTCCTGCCTCAGCCTCCCAAGTAGCTGGGGTTACAGGTGCCCACCACCATGCCTGGCTAATTTTTGTATTTTTAGTAGAGACAGGGTTTCGCCACATTGGCCAGGCTTGTCTCGAATCCCTGACCTCAGGTGATCCGCCTGCCTTGGCCTCCCAAAGTGCTGGGATTACAGGCATGAGCCACTGTGCCTGGCCTATTTTCTTTCTTAAAACCCTTCAATAACTCCACATTGCCCTTGGGATAAAATCCAAGGCTCAGAGAGATTTTGACCATATATACCATTTTGGTCTCATTTTATGTCTCCTGGCACTTCTGTTCTAAGCCATTCAAACCACTTTCACTTGTTTGAATGGGCGTCCTATACCTTTCCTCCTAGCCTTTGCACGGGCTCCTCCCTCTCTTTACCTCAACAGCTCCTGGTAATCCCTTAGTTCTCAGTTTAGAAATTACCTCCTCCAGAAAGCTTTTCCTGACTCCCAAGTCTGATAAGGTATCCCTTCTCTATTTTCCCTTCACGTCTTTTATTTCCTTTACCACAGCAAGTAGCACTCTAACCTCGTACTTTACCTATTTCCCTCATTATGCTATAAATTTCACGAAGGCAGCAACACTGTTGCCTGCTGACCATTGTATTCCTGCAACTTAGCACAGTGTCCAGTACAAAGTAGTTGCTTACAGATGTATGCTAATTAAGGGAAAGAGCAAAGAGACAAGGATTATCAGCTTCAGAAGCCATGGCATAATCTGACTAATGTGAAACTTTTGGTATAAATCAATCAATCAAATCCATTAGCTTGAAGGGACTAGAGAAGTCCCTTTGTTCAATCTCCCACTCAATGTTAAAATCCCTACTACCTCATCCCTTAAACAGAGCTCTCTGTCTTCTCTATGTGAATACTTTAAAGGATGCATTATTTTGCAAGACCGTTAATCCCATTGATGGCTATATCTATTTTTTGTCTTTCTCATACTTGAACACTTTCCTGTTATAACTTTAATCCATTCCTCTGCTTTCTTTCTTTTATTTATGTTCTGTTTTTTTGAGCAACACAAAATGAATCTTTTCCTTTTTACATATAAGAACACTTCCAAGTATTTGAAGGGTGTTGTCATATGCTTCCTAAACCATTAATTCTCAAGTTTCATTTGCAATGGAATTGCCTAGGGAGCAGGTTAAATATGAAGATTTCCTGGTCCCACCTTCCAAGACTCACATTCAATAGGTCTGGTATGAATCCTAGGAAAATACCTTTTTTTTTTTTTTTTTTTGAGATAGGGTCTTGCTTTGTCACCCAGGCTGGAGTGCAGTGGTGTGAACACAGCTTACTGCAGCCTTAAACTCCCGGGCTCCAGCAATCCTTCTGATAGGGACAGAAGGCAGTGAAATTCTGGACAGAAGAGGGCAGGTCCCCAGCGAGGGCCCCATCCTCAAGCTGAAAAGCCTGATACCACAGCCCAGAGTGAGAATATACATCCCTGCTTTCCCTCTCGAATGTTGTCTTTTCCAAAACCATCCATGGCCCATCCTGTCCCCAATCCTGTGCCCCTAAAAACCTCAGGTTCAGCTGGCAGAGAGAGGATAAGCAGCTGGACGTCAGAGACTATGGTTGGATGTCAGAGAGAAGCAGCTTGACTTCAGAGGGACAGCTTGACAGCATAGCTTTGAAGAGGAGTATGACAGGGGATGGCTGGACTTCAGGGGAGGATTGCTTTCCTGCCCCATCCCCTTTTCAACTCCCCATCCCACTGAGAGCCACTTGTATCGGCAATAAAATCTCCCCATTTACCATATTCAGTTTGTTCGTGTGACCTCATTTTTCCTGGATGCTGGACAAGAGCTCAGAGCCATGAGTGTGGATACAAGAGGGCCCACTGAGCTATTAACACTTAAGCTGTCCACGGATGGCAGAGCTAAAAGAACACTGACTGTAACACTCCCTTTGGGGCCTCAGGGGTCATGGTCACCCTACTAGATGCTGCCATGGGGCCCTGCAAGGAGTTTGATCTTGTCGGTGCCCCAAAGCACTCACCCTGGCTCCTGCACCCACTCACTTGCATTCTACCTCCTGCAAGTGGTGGAGTGCTGCGGGCTGAGTAAGCAAGGCACCTCGTCACGAGGCCCATGAAGGGGTCAGGGAAATATCCTGCTTCACTCCTACCTCAGCCTCCTGAGGAGCTGGGACTACAGGCGTGCACCACCATGCATGGCTAATTTTTATATTATTTTCGTAGAGACGGGGATTCGCTACGCTGCCCAGGCTGGTCTTAGATGCCTGAGCTTAAGCAGTCTGCCCACCTCAGCCTCCCAAAGTGCTAGGATTACAGGCATGAGCCACTGTGCCCAGCAAATATAAAATTTTAACAAGCACACTAGATCATTTTGATGCAGATAGTCCACAGACTACTTGTCACAAAACACTGCCTAGGCAAAAATATTTTTTAAATGTTTCAATAAATAGTACTTATAAAGTTTAATCCTCAAAGTCACTGGATATTTGTATCTATTCTCTTTAGGTGTAGTCCCCACAATGAAACCAAATATTCAGGTGTATTTTGACTAATTAGAAGTGGACTTAGGATATTATCACATTTAACCTGATTTATGTTCTACTGAAACTGTCCACAATTATCTTAACAATTTTTAGTAGACTTGGTCACATTATTTACTCTGTGATTGTGTTGTTAACTGAAACCTTTTAGGGCAGGAATGAGTTTCAGGAATGGATGACTCAAAGCTCACAAATATGTACGCAAAACAGAAGCAAGACACTCTTCTGTGACAATTTGCATCCACTCCTCTACCTTCTTTCTTTCGTCCAAGTTCTGTCTTCTTGAGCAACACAAAACTAATCTTTTTATTTTTCCATATAAGAACACTTCCAGGCCAGGCGCGGTGGTTCACGCCTGTAATCCCAGCACTTTGGGAGGCCGAGGTGAGTGGATCACGAGGTTAGGAGATCAAGACCATCCTGGCTAACACGGTGAAACTCTGTCTCTACTAAAAATACAAAAAAAATTAGCTGGGCGTGGTGGCGGGCGCCTGTAGTCCCAGCTGAGGCTGAGGCTGGAGAATGGCGTGAACCTGGGAGGCGGAGCTTGCAGTGGGTCGAGATTGCGCCACTGCACTCCAGCCTGGGCGACAGAGCGAGACTCCGTTTCAAACAAAACAAAACAAAACAAAACAAAAACACTTCCAAATATTTGAACGATGTTGTCATGTACTTCCTAAATCATTATTTCTCAAGCTTTAATGTGCAACAGAATTGAATGGGATGTGTGAATGGGATGAGATGACAGTAGATGCAAGTTTATCCTGAGAGGGGTGGCAATATGTAGTATTCCCACCAAAGGTGGCACACAGACTTCTCAATAACTCCAGTTCCCCTTTCCCACAGCCCATCAGGTTTTTCACAGCCAGTCACTTGCAAGAACTATTGCTCACTGTCACCTACTTATCTTATGTCTGCAATCAGCAGATTAAAAGTCTGCTTTGCCTCTTATTAGAAATCTAGTAGACCTGCTGTCCATCTTTTTAACTCACAAAAAGAATCAGAATTCTGTAATCAGTCTTCCTTATTCCAAACCCTGCCACATGAGGAGGAGTTGGAACCTTGGCATGCTTCTTTAAAAATGTGTTTGATCTCTAACAGATTACTGAGGGTACCTTGGCATATTTGTGGAGGATTATCTAAAACTCTAAAAATAGCTATAAGCACAATTTTTTCACATGCATACAATTTGAATAGGCCTGGAAAGATGCTTTTAAGCTCATAAAAGTGTCATAGAATGTTATGAATTGGCTTTACATGCCTCAATACACCCGGTGTACAGATTAGCACTTTCTGTTACGACACCCAGGCTCTGTGCCTTCTACTCTAAACAGCAGGAAAATTTTATGAGCTAGAAAACCTCTCTTGGATTTGGCCTTAGGGAAGTAAGGAGTGGAAATTTGTTGCTCACAAGGCTAGAGTGTGAGGCTCCCAGGAATCAGGGAGTGGGGGGCATAGTCACATTAAGTGAAAACACAGGATTGCAAATAACAAAACTTTGAAACACAGCAGCCTTATGTTGAATGCAAGGATAGAGAGATGATCGCAACTGTGATGTGGGGAGAGGAGAATTTAGAATGTGGTTTTGAGGAAAAAAAGGATCACACTATTGCAGACATTAGGATTAAATGATTTCAATGATCACACGCATACATGTGTGCCTCAAAAAGAGTTGGCATCAGACTCTTTCAAGTTGTACCTAGAAGCCAAATATGAGGTGGAGGTAGTCACCTTTGCATTTCTCTATTCATGGAACAAATATTTTTGAGTACCAAATGTGTGCCAGAACACAAATATGAATTTAATACAGCCTTTTAGGAGTTTGTGTCCAGGTGAGAAGAAACAAGACAATTAAAAGGATGGTCATATACTGTAATAATTTATCTGATAGAGCTAAGCACAGGATGTTTTGTGAACACAGTGAACTGGAGGGAAGCCAACTGATAAGAAGTTGAAGGAAGGCTTTTTGGAGAAGCAATGCCTGAACTGAATCCTAAAAGATGAGTAGGACTTACTTAGAAGGAAGACTTTGAGGAGGTCATTTTAGTCAGGAGGAACTGCATGGTATGTAAGTATTTCAGCATGGTTAGACTAGATAATAAAGTGCAAAGCAAGTGAATGATGAGAGATGAGACCAGAGAAATAGGCAAGAGCCAAATTTGGAAGACCCCATATGCCTTACCAAAGCAGCTGAACTTTCTCCTACAGGCAACAGAGAAGCTGGTAAGTGACCATTTTTGATATTCATTCTGGTAGCAGCATGGAGAATAGAAAGAACCAGAGGCAAGTCCAGTGCAGAGGGACTAGTTAAGAGTGGTAATAGTCGAGGAGAGAGATAACTGGGGTCACAACAAAGGTAGTAGCATAGGGGATGGCAGCAAGGAGATGGATTTGAGACTATTGAGAAAAACTTTTGTTGTTGTCCTTGTTTTGTATTGTTTTGATTCAAGGCTTACTTTGACTTGGAAGTCAAAGTAGTTGATGTGGTAGCAGCATAAAGAGGGCAGTGGGATAGTGTGATGCAATATCACAAAAGCTTATTTGAGATAAGATATTTGTGAAAAAGAATTAATTCTGAAAGTGCTCTTTTTAAAAATTCCTTGTTTTTTTTTTTTTTTTTTTTTTTTTTTTTTTTTTTTTTTTTTTTTTT